>NW_028317914.1:9848734-10171053 GCF_062004578.1 Staurois parvus | reverse complement strand
CACCCTATGACAAAAAATGGAACACACCAGCAGTGTGTGAGGAGACCTGAAAGTGGCACATGTTTGAGGCATGATTCATGGCGGATTTAGTCAGTTGTGTCAGGAACTGGTGGTTTGAAATCCAGACTAATCCATGCCTGATTCATTTTCACAAACGTGAGTCTCTCCACACTTTGGGTGGACAGTCATGTCCTCCGCGGAGTTACAATACCTCCTGCCGCACTAAACACGCGCTCCGATGCCACGCTACTGGCCGGGCATGACAGCCTTTCAAGGGCAAATTCAGTTAGTTGGGGCCAAAGGTCAAGTTTCGTTGCCCAGTAGTCAAGGGGATTGTCTACCTCGGTTGGCAGGGTGCTGTCCAAGTAGGCCCAAGCCTGTTGTTTGAGGTCCTGCTCCAGGTCCACCTGATGCTGCTGCTGCTGCTGCTGCGGCTGGTTAGTAGTTTCCTCACTGCGCTGGTGAAGAAAGCTACTCATCATCGACTGCAGACTGAGGCAGCCGCTGCTGGTGGAGCTGCCACTGCTCCTACCACCCCACCCCTCCCCTGCTGCCATGGCAGCGGAACACGAGCGCACAGGGCCCACAGTGTCTGAGGATGGACGTTGGCGCACAAAGGCAGAGACCAACTGACTACATAGGTGGTTTTTATAGTACGTTATTTTGGCCTCCCTCTCAGCAGGTGTGAAAAAGGCCACCATTTTTGAACGGTAGCGAGGGTCCAACAAGGTGGACAGCCAAAAGTCATCCCTCTGTCTGATGGTTATTATTCGGCTGTCGCTACGCAAGCAACCGAGCATGCTATGGGCCATTTGTGCCAAGGAATGCGAGGGACTCCCTGCCTCCATCTCCACAGCATACTGCCACGGTGCGTCTGGGTCCTCTGTCTCCTCTTCCTCCTCCTCTACCAGATGCTCCTGCTCCTCCACTCCTGTCCGCTGAGTGGAAAAACCACCCATTTCACTCAATAATTCCTGAGCACAAATGTCCTCCTCTACCTCCTCCTCTTCTTCCTGTCCTGCCCCCACAGGGGTCATGTGGCGTTGAGATCTGTGCGCCACGTCTACCACACCCTGACCAGCCATTGTTAACAGCATTTGTTCCAGGACGTGCAACAGAGGAATGACGTCGTTCATCCCATAGTCCTGCCGACTCACGAATAGCGTGGCCTCCTCAAAGGGCCTGAGCAAGCGGCAGGTGTCACGCATGAGCTGCCAATGGCTGACATCAAAGTTACACAGGGGAGTACCTTTATCCGCTTGTAACATCAGGAAATCGGTGATGGCCTTTCGCTGTTCGTAAAGGCGGTCTAACATGTGTAGGGTTGAATTCCACCTTGTTGCAACGTCGCAGATCAGGCGATGCTGTGCAATTCCGTTCTGCCGCTGCAGCTCAAGGAGGGTGTGCTTTGCGGTGTAGGAATGGCTGAAATGCATGCAAAGTTTACGTGACATTTTAAGGATGTCTTTGCAGTGGGATGGTGGATTTTAGGAACCGCTTGACAACCAGATTGAACACGTGAGCCATGCATGGCGCATGGCACAACCTTCCTTGACGCAGAGCAGACAACATGTTCTTTCCGTTGTCAATCAACATGGTTCCGATTTTCAGTTTGCGCGGAGACAGCCATCTGTCGATTTCTCTGTTCATTACACTGAGAAGTTCCTCCCCTGTGTGACTACGTTCGCCAAGGCATACCAGGTGCAGCACAGCGTGACACCGTTGCGCCCTGCACATGTGATATGCCGGTCGGGTAATGGGACTTGGCACGGGGGTGGCGGCTGAGGACACGGCGGAAGAAGAGGTGGTAGAGGCGGACATCTTTGCCGGACCAAGGACGTGCAAACATGGAGGCAAAAGCGGCGTGACCTGTCCAAGTTGCTGGTGCGGCTGTGACGGCACCACGTTCACCCAGTGGGCCGTAAATGACATGTACTGTCCCTGACCGTAGTTACAGCTCCACACGTCGGCGCTGCCGTGCACTTTGGCAGAGACCGACGTGCTCAAAGACTGGCCCACCATCTCTTCTACATGTGAATGCAGGGCTGGCACTGCCTTTTTGGCGAAGAAATGACGGCTTGGCACTCTCCACCGCGGCGCAGCACAAGCCATCATTTCTCGGAAAGGTGCTGAGTCCACCACTTGGAAAGGGAGGGACTGCAGCACCAGCAACTTGGACAGGAGGACGTTCAGCTTTTGCACCGTCGGGTGCGTGCTCGCAAACTGTTGTCTCTTGGAAACGGATTCCAAGAAAGACTGCTGACGGAATCCGTGAAGAGGAGTAGCAGGAGAAGGAGCATCTGAACGAGCGGAAGATGCCAACGAGCGACAACTCCCCTCAGCAGAGGTGTTGGAGCCTTGACTGGCTGATGGAGGGCGATTGACGTCAGGTGACGGAGCAAGTAACGAAGCGGGTGATGGAGCGGGGGCTGGGGCGGGCAGAACCGCCGTATCTTTATCACGGTTTTTCCAGGCCACCAAATGGCGATGCTGCATATGCTGCCGCAACGCTGTAGTCCCAACATTGGCCCCCTGGCCACGCTTGACTTTCTGGCCACATAGTCGACATACGGCTACGTTTACTTCCTCGGGCGGCTTGACAAAAAATTGCCACACCGCCAAGTAGGAAACTTTGCCCCCGATACTCCTCACTGGCTGACTGCTGCTTCCTCCGTGCACACCGGCACCACTACTGGCCGTGGTGGTAGGCTGCAGTGGAGCTGGTGCTCTACTCCGTGGCCGTTTGGCTCCACTGACACTGCTGCGACCCTGCTGCTGTCTCCTGGGCAACCCACTGACTGTTTTGCTCACTGCCAAGCTGCCACCCTCTTCTCCTGATGATGCGGAAGAAATTGCCTGATGACGACGAGGCTGCCAAGTGCGATCAACCTCCTCATCATCAAGTAGGGTCTCCGCCTCACTACTAGCCCCCTCGGCTGCGTCTGGGTCAGGAGACAGACCTGTCTCTAGACCGGCTACCGAGCCACTCTCCTCGCCACTACTTCTTCGCCTGGCTGCTGAAAAGGCGGATGTCTCCCCCCGTTCCTGACCGCCCTCTGTTAGCTCTTCCTCACTGTACAGTGGGGCTGAGCCCACAGCATGCGATACTTCGCTTGGTGAGGGAACACCAAAGGACAGGGGCAGGTAGAGGACACGTGATTTCAGTGGGCTTGGTCCCGGGCCATGCCAACTAACGGTTGTGTCTGACGTACCCACCGACCGTTGGCTGTAGGTGTCAGAGGTGACCTGGGAAGAGGAAGACGACCGAGCCAACCAATCGACGACGGCAGGGTTGTCGGTGGAGACACGACCGCTGGATGACACCGGGAGCACTGGCCTCTGGCTGCGAATAGTGCTGCCTCGACCCCCTTCCTCTGCTGCCACGTCTGCTCGCTCCTAAAACATTGCCTCCTCTGCCACTCCTCTGCATGTTGTCTGACATACTCTTTAATTCAACGATTCTGTGTCCCTGAGTAACAATTCTGTGTCCCTGATTAACAATTCTGTGTCTGTCCCTGAGTAACAATTCTGTGGCCCTAAGTAACGGTTCTGTGGCCCTCAGTAACAATTCTGTGTCCCTCAGTAACAATTCTGTGTCCCTCAGTAACAATTCTGTGTCCCTCAGTGACAATTCTGTGTCCCTCAGTGACAATTCTGTGTCTGTCCCTGATTAACGTTTATGTGGCCCTAAGTAACGGTTCTGTGGCCCTCAGTAACAATTCTGTGTCCCTGATTAACGTTTATGTGGCCCTAAGTAACGGTTCTGTGGCCCTCAGTAACAATTCTGTGTCCCTGAGTAACAATTCTGTGTCTGTCCGAGTAACAATTCTGTGGCCCTAAGTAACAGTTCTGTGGCCCTAAGTAACAGTTCTGTGGCCCTCAGTAACAATTCTGTGTCCCTGAGTAACCTTTCTGTGGCCCTAAGTAACAGTTCTGTGGCCCTAAGTAACAGTTCTGTGGCCCTCAGTAACAATTCTGTGTCCCTGAGTAACAATTCTGTGGCCCTAAGTAACAGTTCTGTGGCCCTCAGTAACAATTCTGTGTCCCTGAGTAACAATTCTGTGGCCCTAAGTAACGGTTCTGTGGCCCTCAGTAACAATTCTGTATCCCTGAGTAACAATTCTGTGTCTGTCCGAGTAACAATTCTGTGGCCCTAAGTAACGGTTCTGTGGCCCTCAGTAACAATTCTGTGTCCCTAAGTAACAAATCTGTGGCCCTAAGTAACGGTTCTGTGGCCCTCAGTAACAATTCTGTGTCCCTAAGTAACAATTCTGTGGCCCTAAGTAACGGTTCTGTGGCCCTCAGTAACAATTCTGTGTCCCTAAGTAACGGTTCTGTGGCCCTAAGTAACGGTTCTGTGGCCCTCAGTAACAATTCTGTGTCCCTCAGTAACAATTCTGTGTCCCTCAGTAACAATTCTGTGTCCCTCAGTAACAATTCTGTGTCCCTCAGTAACAATTCTGTGTCTGTCCCTGATTAACGTTTACGTGGCCCTAAGTAACGGTTCTGTGGCCCTCAGTAACAATTCTGTGTCCCTGATTAACGTTTCTGTGGCCCTAAGTAACGGTTCTGTGGCCCTCAGTAACAATTCTGTGTCCCTCAAGAAACAATTCTGTGTCCCTCAAGAAACAATTCTGTGTCCCTCAAGAAACAATTCTGTGTCTGTCCGTGAGTAACAATTCTGTGGCCCTAAGTAACGGTTCTGTGGCCCTCAGTAACAATTCTGTGTCCCTGATTAACGTTTATGTGGCCCTAAGGAACGGTTCTGTGGCCCTCAGTAACAATTCTGTGTCCCTGATTAACGTTTCTGTGGCCCTAAGTAACGGTTCTGTGGCCCTCAGTAACAATTCTGTGTCCCTCAGTAACAATTCTGTGTCTGTCCCTGAGTAACAATTCTGTGGCCCTAAGTAACGGTTCTGTGGCCCTCAGTAACAATTCTGTGTCCCTGATTAACTTTTATGTGGCCCTAAGTAATGGTTCTGTGGCCCTCAGTAACAATTCTGTGTCCCTGATTAACGTTTCTGTGGCCCTCAGTAACAATTCTGTGTCCCTCAGTAACAATTCTGTGTCTGTCCCTGAGTAACAATTCTGTGGCCCTAAGTAACGGTTCTGTGGCCCTCAGTAACAATTCTGTGTCCCTGAGTAACAATTCTGTGGCCCTAAGTAACGGTTCTGTGGCCCTCAGTAACAATTCTGTGTCCCTGATTAACGTTTCTGTGGCCCTCAGTAACAATTCTGTGTCCCTCAGTAACAATTCTGTGTCTGTCCCTGAGTAACAATTCTGTGGCCCTAAGTAACGGTTCTGTGGCCCTCAGTAACAATTCTGTGTCCCTGAGTAACAATTCTGTGGCCCTAAGTAACAGTTCTGTGGCCCTCAGTAACAATTCTGTGGCCCTCAGTAACAATTCTGTGTCCCTGAGTAACAATTCTGTGGCCCTAAGTAACGGTTGTGGCCCTCAGTAACAATTCTGTGTCCCTCAGTAACAATTCTGTGTCTGTCCCTGAGTAACAATTATGTGGCCCTAAGTAACGGTTATGTGGCCCTCAGTAACAATTCTGTGTCCCTGAGTAACGTTTCTGTGGCCCTAAGTAACGGTTCTGTGGCCCTCAGTAACAATTCTGTGTCCCTGAGTAACAATTCTGTGTCTGTCCCTGAGTAACAATTCTGTGGCCCTAAGTAACGGTTCTGTGGCCCTCAGTAACAATTCTGTGTCCCTGAGTAACGTTTCTGTGGCCCTAAGTAACAATTCTGTGGCCCTCAGTAACAATTCTGTGTCTGTCCCTGAGTAACAATTCTGTGGCCCTAACTAACGTTTCTGTGGCCCTAAGTAACAGTTCTGTTGCCCTCAGTAACAATTCTGTGTCCCTGAGTAACGTTTCTGTGGACCTAAGTAACAATTCTCTGGCACTCAGTAACAATTCTGTCTGTCCCTGAGTAACAATTCTGTGGCCCTAAGTAACAATTCTGTGGCCCTCAGTAACAATTCTGTGGCCCTCAGTAACAATTCTGTGTCTGTCCCTGAGTAACAATTCTGTGGCCCTAACTAACGTTTCTGTGGCCCTAAGTAACAATTCTGTGGCCCTCAGTAACAATTCTGTGTCTGTCCCTGAGTAACAATTCTGTGGCCCTAACTAACGTTTCTGTGGCCCTCAGTAACAGTTCTGTGGCCCTCAGTAACAATTCTGTGTCTGTCCCTGAGTAACAATTCTGTGGCCCTAACTAACGTTTCTGTGGCCCTAAGTAACAATTCTCTGGCACTCAGTAACAATTCTGTCTGTCCCTGAGTAACAATTCTGTGGCCCTAATAACGTTTCTGTGGCCCTAAGTAACAGTTCTGTGGCCCTCAGTAACAATTCTGTGTCTGTCCCTGAGTAACAATTCTGTGGCCCTAACTAACGTTTCTGTGGCCCTAAGTAACAATTCTCTGGCACTCAGTAACAATTCTGTCTGTCCCTGAGTAACAATTCTGTGGCCCTAACTAGCGTTTCTTTGGCCCTAAGTAACGATTCTGTGGCCCTCATTAACAATTCTGTGTCCCTGAGTAATGCTTCTCTGTCCCTAAGTAACGTTTCTCTGTCCCCAAGTAACGTTTCTGTGGCCCTAACTCTGTCCCTAATACAGAGCGGTCTGCCTCTCTTGAATGACTGGAGGCAAATGAAGAATTCTAAAATGGCCGCTATTTATAGCTCGACCATTACACAGTGCTGGCTGCCTGGCTGCTGATTGGCTAATGCGATCACATGTCATTAAGGAATGCATTATGGGTCAGCGCGCCTTGTCTGCGCGCCTTCCCAGACATCCCCGCTCCGTCGCCGCACATGTCCGCCGCCATTTTAGGAAAAATTTCGATTCGCGCGTCCGAAGTAGGCTATTTTTCGGATTCGGCGCGAATCGAAAATTTTCCAATATTCGACTCGAATTCCACTTCGCCTACTTCAATTCGCTCATCTCTAATTAGCATACAAAAACTAGGACATTGCAATAACTTACAAGCTTGGCAACATGATTTCAGTTTCTGATACCCAAAGTAAGGTCATTGCTGTTTAAGCATTGAGGCTCAAGTGATGCTCAGCTTTCCCATTCCAGATAGCAAAATGAAACGACTTTAACAGAATAAGTAACTGACAGAATGCTCAGAGAGGGAGTAACTGTAATTTAGAACTAACTGAAGAGTTGCAAAATTGGAAATAACCATGCAAAACAGGCTAAAAATGGCAAAGCACATGTATGTACTGCAAAATAATAGGAAACTGATTATGAAAGCTGCACATATATGGACTTTTCACAGCAATGTCTCTGTGGCTCGGACAGGGTAATGTGGTTGCATAGCATGGACTCTATTAGACTTTTTAGCAACTGAGAGTCTACCTGACAATCACTACTTCACTGGAACACTTCAGGACACAAAACTGCTTGTCATTATTCCCAAACATTATCCCTCTCACTGAAGTCCAGAGGACAAAGGGCTACCATACTGGAGCTAGACATATGCAGAATGAAAAAAAATTGTTTAGTTTCTTTTCAGATCAATTCATTAAGTTACTAATTTTGTTTTGTGCAGTTGTAACAAAATTAGTTTTGTTTTTTTTTTTTATTTTTTTAAGAGGTGTTTATTTAGTTTTTAACAAAAGTGATAACAGGCAAATAGGCAATCATTAGCCCCCAAAGAGGAGCAACAAAAGAAATTGTACACAGAAAGAGCCAAAAAAACCAAAGGGCTACACACAGCCCAATTTAGACAGTGCTTCAGCTATGTACATAAATGAACAAGTTGGATTAAAAAAAAAAAAAAAAAAAAAAACTAATACGCACACACATACACATCCAATCATACGTGCGCCACCTTTTCCCCCATGCTCATGGGGAGAGAGAGAGAGCCCACAGCCATCACAGCAGTGGTGTAGGAACCATCTTAGTTTGTGGAGACATGTGACAGTGACTGAGATAGTGGAGTATCACCCCAGAGGGAATCTGAGATGTCTAACCAGGGTTGCAACACTTTTGTGAACTTTTTAGGGCAAGCCCGACCTTTATAGATTAACTTATATTTAGGCAGATCAAAATTAACCATACAATAGAATTGTTGTATGGAAGGTGGATTAGTGTTTTTCCAAATTCAACAAAATTATTTTAGCATAAAACAAAAGCATACGTTTTAATATTCTAAAGTGACTATGAGGTATGAAATCATTCAAAATTCCCAAAAGACCCAAAGTGTCAAAAAAAAAAAAAAGACAAAACGATCCTGTCAGTACAGTGTAAGAGCAGATCAGGCCCAGAACATGAGCAGTAGATCTGCGTCTTCAAGGTCACAACAGAACAAGAGGCCGCAGATCCAAAACCCATACATGCCAACTTGAATTGAGTAAACTTATGAGCAGTACTAAAAAAAAGTCTTGAAAACAGACCTCTGTAGCTTCCTCCCAACCCTTTTCAAGCAGCTCAGGGAACACTACTACCCACTTACGCTTAGCATTCTGGTAGGGGTCTGCCCCGGCCAATTGAAGATGGGAAAAGATAGAGACCAACTTAGTAATATATAGATCTAGCAGAAGTAATTCTAAGAATGATTCTGAGAGCTCAAGAGTCAAAGTCCCAAATTGTGCTCGTATAGCGTGACGTAGCAGAAAAAATGTATAAAAGAATTTATTAACCACCTTATAAACGGATCTTTAGGTCATCAAAAGATACAAAAATATAATTCAAAAAAGACATATGAAAGGTGAGTAATGCCAAGACAGCGCCACCAACCTGAGTCAGGATGGCCCAGGAGCTCAGGAGTGTTAGGGTTGTGCCATAGAGGAGTTTGCAGGGATACCTCAGAAGATGGGATAGCACTTTACACTCTTCTTGCCAATCCAACCAACTAGTATCTATTAGAGAGTGGAGGGAGCAATGAGAGGTAACAGACCCATTAAGAGTGTCTTGTAAGGAGGATGCAGATCCATAAAGAGCAGACAGGAGAGTGGTGGAGGAGGTAGAAAAGGAGCCATGGAACCAATCATACACATAAGTGAGTTGCGATGCAATGAAATAGCTATGGAGGTTAAGACATGACAGTTCCCTATCTACCTTGGGGGCTTGAAACTAGGACTTAGCCACCTGTGGGTGCTCCCCATTCCAAAGGAAGGAAAACAAAATGAACCCAATTTTCTAAAAATAGTTTTTTAGGGAGAAAAACTGGAGAGGACTAGAAAAAGACCTTGCAGAGTCATCTAAATACATCAACACATCATCTGCGTACAAGGAGATTTTCTCCTCCAGCGGCCCAACCTGAATGCCCCTTACAGCCTCCGTCTGCTGAACTGCCAGAGCTAATGGTTCAATTGCTAGAGGGAACAGCAGAGGTGAAAGGGGACAACCTTGCCTCATTCCTCTGCATAACAAAAAGGCTGGAGATACATCCTTATTTGGGTGGACATGAGCCCTAGGGTTAGCGTATAACAATTGTACCCATCAAACAAACCAGTAACCAAAACCCATCTGAGTCATCGTCTCCCATAAAAATGGCCATCTGATGGTGTCAAAGGCTTTTTGCACATCCAAAGACAGCACACCATTCCTATGCTCAGTAGCTGCCCTTTGGATGTGCAAATACAGACGGCGTATATTGTAATAGATGCTCTTTCCAGACATGAACCCCAACTGGTCCGAATGCACGAGTGTCAGAATCTCTTTCTGCAAATGAGTAGCTAGAAGCTTGGCCAATACTTTTACATCACTAATAAGTAAAGAAATGGTACGATATGACCCACACTGTAACTTGTCTTTGTCAGGTTTCGCTATTAGAGCTTCATTCATAGCATCAGGAAGTATTCTATTCTCAAATGCAGAGTTAAAAAGGCCATGTAATTGTGTGGCCAGGTCTTCCTCATAGGTCTGATACCATTCAGAGGGTAAACCGTTTAGCCCTGGGGTCTTTATAAAGAGTAGAGTGGACAGCTGCTGAAACTTTTTCCACTGTCAGTGGCTTCTGAAGGAGAGAGTGATGGGAGTCACTTAGTGTGGGAAAAGTAAAGGAGGCAAAAAAATAAAACCTGCAAAGGAATTCTCAGCCGGGGCCCCTACGTCAGAACATTTGTAGAATTGTGCGATTTGTAGAATTGTGCAAAAGTCTGATTAATGATTATAGGATCAGAAGCGATCGTCCTATCGGGCAGTCTGATTGCTCGTATAGAACTATCTATGGTGTCCATACAGGAGAAATAAGCCAGTAATTGGCCACTCTTCTCACTATGTTCATGCAAGTCAACCATGTGGAATTGCAGAACCCTCTGAGCCTCAACCAAGGCACCACGTGACTCAGCCGAAGGGTATTTGGATCTTGCAGCTGCCAAAGAGGACTTCAATTTTTGTTGGGTAGCCTGGGCGACAGTATGATAATGAGCAATATTAGAAATATAGGAGCCAAATATTACTGCTCTAAGGGCATCCCACATAGGTCCTATTGCAGAGGAGTGCTAATTGGTAGCCCAGTAGTTAGAAATGTCAGTTTGAATGGGTTCCTCGAACTCAGCCATGCAGATCCTGTGAGGAATGAGCCTCCAGGGCCGAAAGGAGGGCCTATGACCTAGCTGTATTTCCACCCGTAGCATAGAGTGATATGATGTTGTTTGAGGAACATATGAAATCGAGAGCACCCAGGACAGCATATCAGTTGACACCATAATGCAGTCCAGCCTGGAAAGAGCATGATAGGATTTAGATTGACTGGAATACATCCTAACTTTTGGAAGTTTCCATCGCCAAAGGTCCACATAGCAGTAGGAGTCATATCATTGCTGAAATAATTTTGACTCAGAGGGGAGAGGCTTTAACCAGTCCAAAGCTGGGTCCAGCACCGAGCTGAAGTCTCCCATAATAATAGTAGCAAAACTAGACAATGTAGATAAATGGACACTCAGTTCGGTAAATACTGCAGCTGTGACTGTGTGGGGAGAGACAGAATAATGACAACTGTGCAAAGTATAAGGACATATTGGCCTTTAGAAAATAGACCAGAAAATGGGAGACCTTTACGGATCAATACAGATACCCCATGGGCATAATTAGAGTAGGTATCTAACAAGTGGGAGGCACATATGCAAACTGTTGTAATTCCTACACCGTTCACCTGATTTGGATGTAAATACCCTCAAATTAAAGCTGACAGTCTGCAGTTAAAGCACATCTTGTTTGTTTCATTTCAATTCCATTGTGGTGGTGTATAGAGCCAAAAATGTTAGAATTCTGTCGATGTCCCAATATTTAGGGACCTGACTGTATATAAGGGACCTTAGAGTAAACAGTTTATTACAGTTACTGTAGTCAATGTTTATATATTTATACATTGTAATCATATCCCCTCTTAAAGCGGAGCTCCACCCAAAAGGGGAAGTTCCTCCTCAAGGCTTTTTCCCCACTCTCCATTAAGGATTGGCACTTTTGGGGAGCGGGTACCCCAATTTGACAGGTACCTGCTCCCACTTCTGCCTAAGGTTATTGGAAGCGGAAGGTCTCAAAAGACTATGAGACCATTCACAAAGCGCAGCGCTACTTGCGCATGCACAGTGGGCACCCGGCTGTGAAGCGCAAGCTGAACACTGAAGCCCGCACTGAAGATGCCAGCTCCGGGGAGACAAGACGGCCGGTGAAACCAGCCATACTGAGGACACCGCTGGACTGAGGGACATGTAAGTGTCTGTATTTTAAAAGTCAGCAGCTACAGTTTTTGTAGCTGCTGACTTTTATTATTTTATTTAACTGAAACTCCAGTTTAAGCACCACTTCTTCACAATTAATTACTGTAATGTACTGTATGTAATCAGTCCATATAGCTGAGGTCCTTCATCTCTCTTTTTCATTTTGTTGCCCTTCACTGAACTCTTTCTAATCCAGTGACTGCTTTCCTGAGGATTGGTGACCAAAACTGAACTGTATATTCAATTGTGATGGCAGATAGTGGCTAACCCTGCTGCTGTCAGTATTCAGGAGACAATGCATGGATGCAAAATGTACATGTATGTGCCTTTTCCTCAGTGTCATAGCAGGTGACTGACATGAGGCAAAGTAATCACCATTTCTACTACTTCCCCTACAAGGTACGTTTTGAGATTAAATTCTCATCCTACTTCCTTTTTCATAAATTCAGTTGGTTGAAGAGCTTTTAGCGTGCAAATATGACACATAACCTTCCCAAGTGCAGAATTAATTACTGTGCCAGCTGCATCATTCATGCCAGTTTTTATTAATGTTTGTGTGAAAAAACAGTCCTTCAGTCAGAGGGGGAAAAATAGAAGTTAGTGTAAATTTCAGAGCATGAGCTAATTAAATATGATAGTACAAAGGACAACAAGGATGTGCAAACTCCAGTAACCAATCCCAACCAATTTTTTTTTTTAACTATGGTGCACAATCTACCCTTTCTCTGGGTTAACTCCATACTATCTATCTTTACCCCACCCCCTCTAATTACTAGATAAAATTTAAAAAAACTAAACCAAAAGGCCAGATTTATAACCTGAAATCACAGTAGCATGACTGGCCAGGTCCCAATTCTACTTTCTTCTAGACTGCTGTATGGAAGGGGCCAATTTCATATGTCCATATTGCATCCTGTCTTGGTATGACCCACTTCTGAAATTTTCTAGAAAGGTGTCAGCCCTTTATAGTAGCTTGACAAAATGGTGGTGGCTTATCTCATCTGTTCCATATGTAGAGCTTACACACCATGGGGCCATTTAGAATATACCCAGTTCTCTCACAATAGTAATGAGGCTGATATTCACACAAGTTCAGTCCACATCAACAATTCAGGCTCTGTCCAGGGGATGTCTTCTTAGTATTTATTGCTGCAGAACTTCAACAGGAGAGGGGTTCAGGGTCACAGGATATTCCAAAACAATCAAAAGCAATTATGAGATGAAAAACTTCCCACTAATATTCCAATGGCAGCTTTTCCTAGAGCTAACAGGGAATGGTCAGTATATCTAGGATCCTACAGCAGCAGTCCATATAACAACCTCTGGCACTCAGTTCCATTCTGGCACTTGCACAACTAACAACCACCAGCAAGGTCTTTACTCACAGTGTCCCAGGAGCCATGTGCCACCCAGCATCTGCAAGCAGATCCTCAGTGAGGGAGGCAACAAGATCCTTCTACAGATCAGGACTTCCGTGCAGTACACATCCACTGGCAAACTTCACCAGGCCCTCAGCCCGGCAGATGCTGAGGCTCAGACTGCAATTTCTTGTCTCAGTAAAACTTCCTCTAGAGGCATCAGCCCCAAGAGATATGGAACCCTCCCTGGAGGGAAAAACACTTCCCAAACATTTATCGCCTCCCCAGCCACTTTCTAGACACCTCCTTCCAGGGATTGGCTGGGGCATGATACATATTCACACTGATCATTTGACCTTCCCTACCCTACACTCTGGAAACTTCTCAGAGGCAGGTGGGAGGAATCAAACTCTCAGCTCAGTAAACCCTGAACAGACCAACACAATCACTTCTCCACTCACTACAGAGAAGCCAATAACTAAATTTAACCTAGCAGCCTAAGTATAGGAAGGGGCTACACCTGTATAACCAATGACTTCATGGATTGTTTTTTCTAGACAACTGAACTAAATGGCCCAGTTTGCCATAAAGTGCTCTTCCGAATATTCTCCAAAGTATGTGAGTTTCCTTTGTGCTACAAGCTTGAAGTATTTTTGGCCCAATTGCACTTTACTGGGAATGGCTGAAAATGTGCTAAGATACAAAAATACAACATTTTATATCTCCTAGCAATTAGCTTTCAATAGGCTAAAAATAATTAATAAATGTTTAACAATAAATGTTTAACAATACGCAAAAAATCATGTAAAAAGGAACAAAAACACTCAGCTCAAGTGTGAATGTTGCTTCTATACAGTTTTGCAGCATCCTTGGATTATTGGATTAATGTGTTGTGTGTTGGCTGGAGCTCGCTAGATGCAAAGCACCCAGTGCTTCCTGGTCAGGTTTAGTACATCAATACTTTATGTTTTAAATTGGTGTTTTCAATATAGTAATTTATCATTAGGATTTTAACCATTTTCCTGCCGCAGTATAGCAGAAACACTGCTACAGAGCGGCAGGGCTGCGCAAAATCACACACACAAACACACACACACACATATATATATATATATATATATATATACACACACATATACATACATACATGTGATTTTGCATTTCTGGGTAGGGAATTGGAGCCTGCAGCTGTCGATCATTGGGTCCCAAGTATCATTGACAAAGGAGAGACCAGTATGTAAACAATACACATCTCTCCCCTGTCAGCATAGCAGAGCCATACAAAGCAGTGTGCTGACACTGTAAAAAACACACAGACCACATTGTAAAACAGCACACAGCACACAGTTAGCCTTTTGATTGCCCCAGATATTAACCCCTTCCTGTCCAGTGTCATTAGTGCAGTGTCAGTGCTTTTTTATTAGTGATCAGTGACAGTTAGTCAGTTCCCCCCCAGTGTCAGAATGCCTACCACAGTCCCACTATAAGTTGCTGATCATCGGTATAACTAGTATTAAAAAACAAAAAAAAATTTCCAGTATATATACCGCCATTTGTAGATGCTATAACTTTCACATAAACCAATTAATTTACACATATTGGGATTTTGTTTAGCAAAGACATGTAGCAGAATACATTCTGGACTAAATTTATGACAAAATGTGATTTTTAAAATTTTTTTACTGAAAAGGTTTAATTTAAAAAGTAAAAAATATAGTTTTTTTCTCAAAATTGTCGGTCTTTTTTGCTTATAGCACAAAAAATAAAAAAACCGCACAGGCGATCAAATAACACTGAAAGAAAGCTCCATTTGTGGGAAAACAAAGGACATAAATTTCATGTGGGTGCAGTGTTGCATGACCCCGCAATTGACAGTTAAAAAATGTCCTGCTTATGAAGGGGGGTAAATCTCCTGGAGGGCAAGCGGTTAAAAGGAGAAAGGAAAAATGGAAAATTGAATGACATATCCTTACCGTAATGTTCTTTTCCTAATGAGCTCCATGTCAGCACAGCTGGTAAGGGCCTCATCCCCATGCTTCCAGGACCTAACTCATAAATTTGAGCCCACCTGCAGCCTCAGCGTTCTGTAACTAGTCCTACCAGTCTGAGTGAGAATTGTTCTGACATAGAGCTTACTTACGGTAAGTATCTGTCATTCCGTTTTCCATTTTCCTGACAGCTCCATGTCAGCACAGCTGGAAACTAACTAGCCACACAGGGGAGGGATAATGCTACACACTCCTCAATTCTGGCTAAAACCAGAAGCCAGGATGCCTCTGTCAAACTCAACTGTCATTAAGACTGCTTCTATACAGTAAAGAGCCATGAATGTATATACTGTATAATGACGTCCATGTAGCTGCCTTGTAGATAGTGTCTGGAACACTCAACCTGCTGCCACTCACAAGGTCAAAACCCTCCGTGTGGACAGTACTGCGATCCCCCTGGCACAGCCAACCCTTTCAACTTGTAGGCCAAGGAGAGGAGCTTCAACAACCAAGAGGAAAAAATCTTGTTAGAAGATGTGAAATCATTACATGCTCCATCTGCAATGACAAACAAATGCTCCAGCTTCCTGATGCCAGATGTTGCCTTGATATAACATTTTAAAACTTGGCCCACATCTGATGGGCTAACTGCTTGGGTAATCCCCAAGAGGGAAGTAAGAAGGACAACTTTTTGTGTGATATGGACTCTGAAGGCCCCTTTGGCATGATCTTGAGCATCAGCCAAAGTAACACCCAGTCTGGGATGAATGTAAGAAAGGATTATTTAAACCCCAGGGTCATCAATAAGGACACTCTTCTGGTTGATGTAATTGCCACCAGGAAAGCAGTTTTCAGCGAGAGGTACCACAGGGGTCACTTTGATTGAAGGCATCTGATGCAAATAGTTTTCCTAAAGATTCTTCTGAGCCGGGACGTGGATAGCTGCAGTATATTGACTTGGGCCTACTCTAGAATCTGAGAAACCTCCTTCAGGAGGCAGTCACTGATTGCCCTCTTGTTTCGAATGTAGGCCACAGTCTTTGTACTATCTAACTTCACCGGGACAAGTGCACCCTGGATAAGGTGACAGAAGGCTAGGAGAGCTTGAAATTCTGTTCTTAACCCTAGGATGTTGTACACTATCATGGCCCCTTCAAAACCCTTCCCATTGCTCCTTAATTAGGGATCTCCAACTACTTTGCTGGTGTCTGACTGTACCACCAGTCACTAGGTCATCAGATGAGAAGGACATCGCAGAAGATTCTTCTTCTCCAATCACAAGTATAGGATCGCTTTCATACAGGGCGTAATTCAGGCCTTGAAATTTCCACTCGCCTGCTCACCAATGGCGAGTGAAAATTATGGTGGGGGCGAGTGTGTCCCCCAGGCCAGACGCTGAGCAGGCTCAGTGCTCAGGCCAGATCTGTCATTGGCACTGGGAGCAGTCAGACTGCTCAATAGCTGAGCGCAGTGAAAGCAAAGGAAGGAGTGTGTGCTGTTCTCTCTGCCTCCCCCTAGAGTGCAGTACCCGGCTCTGTGAGTGAACAACAAAGTACTGCAACTTTTTATAGGGGTGCGTGTGTGTCTGTGTATGCACATACATGTGTCTGTGTGTATGTACATGCATGTGTGTACATGTGTGTGCATGTACATGTGTGTCTGTGTGTACATGTGTCTGTGTATGTATATGCATGTGTCTGTGTATGTATGTACATGTGTCTGTGTATGTATGTACATGTGTCTGTGTCTGTATGTACATGTGCCTGTGCATGTGTATTTCTGTGTATGTACATGTATCTGTGTGTATGCGTGTCTGTGTGTGTGTATACATGTGTCTGTATGTGTATACATGTGTCTCTGTGTGTGTACATGTTTATGTGTGTGTGTGTGTGTGTGTACACATGTCTGTGTGTTTGTACAGGTGTCTCTGTTTGTGTGTGTTTGTTGGTGGTGAGTAACTCTTAAGGCCTGGCTAGTAGCTCAGGACTTGAAATTTTAAGCCCTGGCATAATCCATACTGTATATTCTGCCCCAGTCCAAAAACCCAACTTGAAAGGGGGTGAGAGTTCAACTGAGCATACCTGACTTGCTGGAGCGAGGCGATTTATGTGGCCCAATCTGAGACGTGAAGGATGAAAGATCTCCCAAATATGGCCTGAAATTCTTGCCTTGAAGGACCATGTGTCAGTCACCAAAGCTGTACCTATGTCCAAAGAGGAGCCACCAAGTGCCCATAAGACATATATGGATGGCACAATCCCCAAAATACCAGAAAGCATCCTGACATGAAGCTCTTTGCTTAATTCTTGGATTATGTGCTGGCTTTTTCTTTGACTACCAGCCAGAAATGCAGAAGCTACCCTCTCTGGAGCATGTGTGAAAACTGACTCTTGAACTTAAGTCTCTTTTAACTCAACAGACGGTCATCTTAAGAAAAGCCAATCTGACCACTATTCATTTAGGCTTCACCTTCTAAGATCAAGAACAATGCAGTGATTGAATATGTCCTTGAAGGCCACAGCAACTTCTAATTGTAAGGTTGTGTATCTGGCCAATCCCATAAGGGACACACCAACTAAACGGTTGATTCAAAACCCATGACATTCTGCTGTGACAGCATGATCCAATCTTGTAGAACAAATGCTTGATTCAGTCACCATAAGGGAATTGTCAGGCCTTCCTCTGGGGGCACTTGAAATACTTCCACAGCTTTGTTTCTATTTAAAGGCATTCCATCAACTCTACAAAAGGAATCAAAAACCTGGACAAAGGTCATCCTCATCTTGTTCAGAAGGGACTGAAGAGGATTGATTGGCTTGAGAAGGCTCTGAGAACAATTATAATGGCCCTAAAAGGAAGAGTGGACCTTGGCAGAATAGCTGGACCTTGCCAAAAGTGAATTCCGCAATTCCTTTAGAGTGTCTTGACCACATGCATAATTAATTGAACAAAGCAGGAATTAGACAGTTGTGTTCATCCACATGTACTTTGGATGAATCTGACAAGGGTTGATTTTCCTGAGAAGGTTCTGAGATTGCAGAATATATGCCCCCTACACAAGGTGAGTGGAAGCAACTCCTTTAGAATATATTGACCACACGGTCAATGAATGTGATAACTTGTTAGGTGTCAACCTATTTATCCCTGGCTGTTTGAACCAGCAGCTTGCATACAGTCATGCTCATTCGACTCTTCTTTTGGAAGAGTCTGAATAGAGTTGTTTGCCTGAAAGGCTAAGAGAATTCTCCTTGATAGAATAGATGACCTCTTCACAGGGTGAGTGGAGAGACTCCTTTAGAGTGTATTAGCCTCATGTGACAACCTGTTAGGTGTCATCATCTTTAACCTTGGTTGCTTGAACAAAGCAGTATTCATGCAGTCATGTCCATCCACATCATCTTCTTTGGAAATTCTGAAGAGGGATGTTTCTCCTGGGAAGACTAGGTGGCCTCTCATTGCCAAAGCAGATAACCCTTTCAAAGGCTAAGTGTAAACTACTCCTTTAGAGTGTATTGACAATGTGTTTATTGAATGTGACATTCTGTTAGGTGTCATCGTCTCTATCTCTGGCAGTTTAAACCAGCAGGATACATACAGTCATGCCCATCCGTGTCTTCCTCTTCATAGAGTCTGAGGAGGCTGTCTTGCCTGACATGGCTATGAGACTTCCAATTGCCAGAACATATAGCCCTTTCATAGGGTGAGTGGAAGCAACTCCTTTTGAATGTACTGGCCACGTGTTTAATGAATGTGACAACATGTTTGGTGGCATCATCCTCATTTCTGGTTTCTTGAACAAAGCAAGATACATACTGTCATGTTCATCCATCTCTTCCCCTTTGGAGAGTCTGAAGAGGCTGTTTTGCCTGGGAAGGCTATGAGACTGCTCATTCTTAGCACATATAACCCCTTCACAGGGTGAACAGAACACACTCATGTTCATCTCACAGTCATGTTCATCTGCATCTTCTTTTTTTTTATAGTCTGAAGAGTGTTGTTTTGCTTGGGAAAACTCTGAGACTGCTTATTGCCAGACTAGATAATCATTTCACAGGGTTTTGCCTGCTGCGTAAAGCAGCTAAAAAACAATATTAATTTAATGAAGTAGAAAATAGCTTGCTTAGTAACAAACCCCAAGCCCCCGGTCACATCAGGTGCAACAAATCGTATGCTAAGTCGCACCATATTGTCCGTATTGGCCTGCCGATTTCTAAAGTAGTGCATGCACTGCTTTTGTTGCGATTTGCATAGACATCTGTGTCAGATGTCTTGCAAATCGCAATGAAATCGGCAGGTCACCCGATTTTGAAATGGTGCGACTTCACTGTAAGTCGCACTATTTCAAAATCAGCTTTGATGTGACCGTGGGGGGTTAAGGGTTAACCGCTGCTAGAGGGATGCTGATACTTCAGCTTCCAACCACAGCCCTGAAGTCACCAGGTGGTTAATGAACCAAACCTTGCCCTGCCAGAGAGCAGGACATGATGAAAAGGTTTTGTTAAGAAAAGCAACAAAAAGTTAGGAATCTGCAACAGAATTACAATAATATTCTGCAATGTATAAAAACCATCCAAGGGAATTGTTGACTTTTTTTGAGAAACTGGAGGGCACAAACAAATATACCAGGGTATCCAATACACATACATATATATATATATATACTTCCTATATACAGGAATGCTGGCTACAGTAGTCATCCGCAGGTGACTCCTCTACCTTCTCTGGGAATGCTGATCTTTTGAAGGGGTTGGCATAATGGCACAATAGTAAAGCAAACATGAAAAGACACTAACAGGTTAATGCCATGTGTGAACAGACAAAGTATTACTTTGTGCACCTGTTATGCAGAGTACTATCTGTGGTGGAGCTCCGGGTATGCAGAGCGGCTGCAGGACAATACCTAGCAATGCAGCATTCATTTAGACACAAAGTATTTTTAAAATTAGCTCACCCAACCTCCGCCATCCAACTATAAACACTGGTACTGCATGGGTGTGCGTGCCTAGGGGAGACTCTGTTGACACCGCTGCCCACTTCACAGGGACCGAGAGGCCCCCAGACGAGGCTGTTAGCCATGATAAAAGCCACCCCGAGGACCAGCAGTGGGGGTCCCTGATGGTACCCCAGGCACCGCATCCAGCTGAATCCCACATGCCTGGACAGACAGTCTGCCTTTTAGACCAGCCAGGCAGAGAAGCACACCTAGGTCCTGCACATGGTAGGAAAAAAGAGGACCACCAAGTCTACAGGTAGGCTCAAATTTATGAGTTCGTAAGTTAGGTCCTGGAAGCATGGGGGGGGGCCTTACCCAGCTGTAAGGGTGCTTTCAAATTGCTCCATGCATATGTGGTATTGTGTTGTTTTCTGATCTCCTATCTCCAAACGGGCACCTGTGAAGCTTGGACTCAAAAAGACGCACCAAAATCTAACTTTGGGTGCTTTTTTGGTGCAGTTTCTATAGAAATCAATGGAATTTGCATTTTTGGTGCCATAGGATTTACAGGAGTACATTTTTCCAGCTTTTGTAACACAAAAAGAAAAAACACATCAAAATGGATCAGTGTGAAAGGGCCCTAAAGGAAATACTTTTTATTCTAAATACATTTTGAGATTCTTCATTAACTGTTATGGTACCAGATGATTGCCATAAAGCACATATGGAACCAATATTTAAAAAAGATCTATGTCTTTTATCAGTAATTATATATCGGTAAGTTTAACTTCCCTTGTAGGATTGACTTTTGAAAAAATGTTAGGAGTAATATAGGAGTTCATGAAAGTTACATTAACCAGTGTGTAAATTAACATCTGCTGGTTTATAAAATAAAGTGTGTGAAAGGCTGGAAAACTGGTTTAAAACTGTATTATACCTAAAATGTTTTATATTGCAGTTAACCAATAATTAGATGTGGTGACTGCATCAGTTTTCTTTTTCCCCTCTATTTTCACCTGGTGATCTGGCCAGAAACACACCTGCATTAGTGAGACACCACTCTGGAGGAATGAGCACAGGACACAGCAGATGTACTAAATGTATTACCAGATTTGAATACAATAACAAACTAAAGCCAAACTCCAGCTCACACTTTATAATCAGCCACAGCAAACAGGTTTTTTCCTTTTGGGACAAAGGTTTTACATGAATAAATAAATGCTGATCATTTTAATCACCCTCGCCAGTGGTAAATGGATTGTCTAATCCATGTAAACTGATACATTCTGCTGGAGCACTTGAGCCTCTGAAAAACAGCAGAGTTGTTGGCTAAACCACCAGATGAAAATAGAAGCCTAAAAAAGTAACCTAATATAGCCACCACATCTATGGTAAGCTGCAATATAATAAATGTTTGCTTTTGGGTTTAATACCACTTTAAAGATATAATCCAGTCACAGTTGCAAAATTAGCTCTTTAGATGTATATAGGATGTCTAACCTACCTACATAGCCCAGTGCTGTCATGCACCAGTTTAGTCTAGCCCCTTTTATCAGTAATCTGGTGACCTGAGAACCCCTGTTTGTGACACAGGAGAGGAATTCCCAGACACATCCACTTTAGGACTCATGCAGCCTCTCACACACATTTTTAAAATCTATCAATATTAAAATGTTATGACTTTGTATCTGGTAAAAGCTGTGTGTGCTCTTGGCGTTGCATAATAACTATAATTTGTAACAAGCATTGAGCTGCTTGCTTTCATCTGTCCACAGATCTTTGTCACCATGTGCTATACATCACCCTACCTTTCTCTCCAGCCCACAACAGCAGCACATGACAACACTTTTCTTCTACTTGCTTTTGTTATAAGGAATTTTCTTTCCTCTGATCACATTGGTTACAGGGTGGTTGTATGCTGGCAAACTCTAATCACTGTGGAGGGCTTTACGTTCTATTTTTCAGTTCCCTGTACAAGAAAGATCTCCAACTTCTAGATCCATGGTTGTGTTTTATGGTCCTTGACATCTGGAGGGAGGAGACAGGAGACAAGCCTTCTTCAACAAAAACTTGTGTATTCCACATATAGCAAAAGCTGAAAAGACTCCAGTCTTCCTTTACAAATTTTTGGACTAAAAAACAAAAAACGTCTTTTTAGTTTTTGGACAGCGTAGGAATGGGACAGAAGTGATGGAAAATCCAAACTTGCCGTCATTGAACAGTAGGTGGGGAAACTCTTTTGCTCTTATTTTCGAGAGATTTCCTCTGACTTTTTGCCCTGTCTCCAGCACCTCTTCTGTCCCAAAAGAACATAAGAAAAAAACTGACAGGGGTTCTGGGTATGCCCTATTCTTGTCAGTCACAAAAAGAATAAATGTTCTCTGCAATAGAAGAAATATCATACTTACCTCTCTAAGAACATAGACCAAGCCAGGAACAGAAAATCCACAGCAGAGGTCCACATACTGCAGCCCATTGCTTGCATTTAATTGTTATCATTTTCATACTTGTGTGGCTTGTCACCATTTGTAGTATCTGAATGTGAGTCAGCAATTAATAGAGCCTGTAACCTCTGTTCTATGCCATAGACCATCCTAAGTTTATTTTCTATCATTTTAGGTCAATGCATTTGTTTCCTTTGTCCTTCCGGTTACGCTGATTGGTGGTCTGAACTGCATCACAGTAAGCCATCTTGTGTCCCTGCGCTCTCGCTCAAGTCTGATCATCCATTCCTCCTGCAAGAGCCCGTGGGCTTTCAAGGAAGTGCGCAAGTCTCAGTCTTCACCCAGCAATCTATCCAGAATTCCTGTCAGAGGATCCAGCAGGAAGAAGAACCTCACGGTGTCCAGTGAACCCAACCGTATACAATCACTGCAACACAGCATTTACATGCTCAGTTAAGGACGTCGATCAATTTCTTTTGCCATTTAAATGTCTTAAACTAAACCTTGCATCAAAATGCTGAAACTTCCTGAAGGAGCTGGTATGAACCTTCTATCCAAAAAATCACCACTGGGTTTAATTATCATTTAAAGCATACTATGCATCAGATTGCAAGTTCTACTTATTAGTTAGGTCCCCAGCTCTTATATGAATAAGCAGCATTCAAAATTACAGGTTATAGGAAAAAAAGGTAAAATGTTTCTTATCTTACACTCTGGCCTCCACCCGCAGTGTCTATGAAATCTTACAAGCGTACAAGTCCTGGAGTGTCTTTTCATGATACAGTTGTAAGAAAAAGTATGTGAACCCCTTGGGATTACGTGAAGTTTTTCATGAATTGGGCATAAAATGTGCTCTGAACGTCATCTAAGTCACAACAATAGAAGAACAGAGTCTGCTGAACATAATACTACACAAACATTAGATGTTGCCATGGTTTAATTGCACATAACATGTAAACATTCACAGTGCAGGGAGGAAAAAGTATGTGAGGCCCTAGCTTAATGACTTCTCCCAGAGCTAATTGGAGCCAGGAGTGAGCCAACCTTGACTCCTATCAGTGTGATGATATTGGATGTGTTGCTGACAGCTGTCCTGCCCTTAAAAAACACACACCTGTTTTGGGTTTACTGGTTTCAAGAAGCACTGTCTGATGTGAACCATGCCTCGCAGAAAAGAGCTCTCAGAAGACCTACGATCAAGAATTGTTGACTTGCATGAAGCTGGAAAGGGTTACAAAAGTATCTCCAAAAGCCTTGATGTTCATGTGTCCACGGTAAGACAGACTGTCTACAAATGGAGAAAGTTTAGCACTGTTGCTACTCTCCCTAGGCTTGGTCGTCCTGTAAAAATGACTGTAAGAGCACAGCGCAGAATGCTGCATGAGGTAAAGAAGAATCCCAGAGTGTCAGCTAAAGACCTACAGAAATCTCTGGCACATGCTAACATTTTTGTTGACACATCTACAATAAGGAAAACATTAAACAAGAATGGAGTACATGGGAGGACACCACGGAGGAAGCCATTGCTGTCCAAAAAGAATATTGCAGCACATTTGAAGTTTGCAAAAGAGCACCTGGATGTTCCACAGCACTACTGACAAAATATACTGTGGACAGATGAAACCAAGATTGAGTTGTTTGGGAAGAACACACAACACTATGTGTGGAGGAAAAAAGGCACAGCACACCAACATCAAAACCTCATCCCCACTGTAAAACATGGCGGAGGGAGCATCATGGTTTGGGGCTGCTTTGCTGCCTCAGGGCCTGGGCGGATTGTTGTCATTGATGGGAAAATGAATTCCAGAGTTTATCAAGACATTTTGCAGGAAAACGTACGACCATCTGTCCGCCAACTGAAGCTCCGCAGAGGATGGGTGATGCAACAGGACAATGACCCAAAGCATACAAGTAATTCAACAAAACAATGGCTGCTACAGCACAGAATACGCCTTCTGGAGTGGCCCAGTCAGAGTCCTGACCTCAACCTGATTGAAATGCTGTGGCATGACCTTAAGAGAGCGATTCACACCACACATCCCAAGAATATTGCTACACTGAAACAGTTTTGTGAAGAGGAGTGGTCCAAAATTACTCCAGATCGTTGTGCAGGTCTGATCTGCAACTACAAGAAACGTTTGGTTGAGGTTATTGCTGCCAAAGGAGGGTCAACCAGTTATTAAGTCCAAAGGTTCACATACTTTTTCCTCCCTGCACTGTGAATGTTTACATGTTATGTGCAATTAAACCATGGCAACATCTAATGTTTGTGTAGTATTATGTTCAGCAGACTCTGTTCTTCTATTGTTGTGACTTAGATGACGTTCAGAGCACATTTTATGCCCAATTCATGCAAAACTCCACGTAATCCCAATGGATTCACATACTTTTTCTTGCAACTGTATTTGGGAGGCCCTGTATAGCACTGCTGGTGAAGGCTGGAGTGGCAGGTATGTATTTCTTTTAATTGTATCATAATCTGTTTTTTTATTGTTATATATGGGGTGGGGATCCAACTGATATGCAAACGTTGCATTCCCCTGCTATTATAGGACTGTTCTCACTGTTTCCTTTGTATTCTGGGTAATGTTAAGTGAATTAAGGCTAAGCTCCAGGACTGAGTTTTCCTCCATAGTTACATTTGTCTAGCTTGGCACAATGTAAGTATGCATATCTTATACCTTATGAGCCACTGGGGAAGCTAACATCACTGTAATAGTAAACACTAATACAGTGGTAGCCACTACCTTATGGGTCCTACTGGGGTTCTGTTCAAGTGGCTTACCATCTGCACACAGAACACAGGCGTCACTTGCATGGCACTGCAATGAATACAAGGTGTTCTCAAACTGGACAAGATGGAGATTGTGATGTTACCATTCCTCCTCTCCACCTTGCCTTCAGTTGTAGCACAATGGGATAAAATATTGTATATAAAATAAATTATAAAAATGTCTCCACTATGTAAGGTTATACAAATTATAATAGTAATACGTGATAAAAAATGATCATAAAATTATTCTGCCACGAATACATATTTCAATAAGTGTAAATTTAAAATGTGATTTATAACGTATCACTACTGCCACCTTCTTCATCCACAAAATTCAAACGACAAAATACAAAGGGGTTTATTTACTAAAGCTGGAGAGTGCAAAATCAGAGGTTAGAAGCTGATTGGTTTCTATGCAGAAGGGAGTCTGATTTTGAACTCTCCAGCTTTAGTAAATAAACCCCAAAGTGTCCACTTCACGTTAGCGTTGTGATATAATAGTGTCAAAGTATATGAAAACAGTCCTTTTAATAACAGTCCATACTAAATGTGTGAAAAAAGGTGCTCAACTTCTTCCCAGAACTACTTCTCTCCATCATAACATCATTTGTGCTTGTGCAAGCTCCTCTCAATTATAGACAAACACTCACCAGATCGCCATGCCTCCCACTCCCATGGTTGGCAAAGATTCTCAAGAAATTCCACATCTGCTCTCTGATAGCTGTTCTTCACTTTATTCCTCAATCCAAATCACAATCTAGCATCAACATAAAAAAGAGAAAAAGATGCCTCCAGTGGTACAATAACCAATATATATTGCTTTATTAAAAAGTGAAAAGCCACTCACAAAATTAAAACCAATAGTGTGCTCATCTCTATTAAATCATGGATAGGCGTCAGGTGTAATGTAAGTAGTGATCCAGTAGTGTCTCACCACCTCAGGATTACTCAGATCGCGTTACTGCATCACTTCTAATTTCAGAAGTGTCACAGGACCCCCTGTGACCCCCTGGTTATGTCACAGAACCCCTTGTGATGAAATCGGAAGTGATGGAAAGTGGTTGCGTTTGCAACCTCAACTCAACCTTTTGTTGATTAATGTAATGTGTTGGGTCTATCTTTTACTCATGTTTGTGACTCAAGATCTCTAATGGAACTGAGCCTTAATGATGAGCACATCACCTCCAAAAACCACTTCAAACCAACAGCAAGCAACTCTTATCTTCATTGTTGTCATCATGACAAATGGATAAAAAATATTCTCAAAAGCCAGTTTTGTAGCATAAGGGAGAATAGCACAATAGTGATTACATCTCTCAAATTAAAAATAACCTTGAGGAAGTTTATGAATTATCTGAAGTTAGCAATTCCAACAAATCACTGTATTTCTTTAATGTTTCTAGGGGCAGGCCAATCCACCACTGCTTTGATCTTCTTAGGATCCATACTCACTCCTTCTGGAGATATAATGTATCCCAAGAACTGGATCTGGTTTGTTCAAACTCACATTTCTGCAATTTAATGTGAAGTCGGTTCTTCCTTAATCTTTCAAAAACAGTGAAAACATGCTTTCTGTGCTCCTCCAGGTTAATAGAAAAGATGAGATTATCATCCAGATATGCAATCACAAACTGCTCCAACAGATCTTGAAAAACATCATTGATGGAGTGTTAAAAAGTTGCAGATGCAATCCATCTTGTCACACTGATGAACCAGTAGAGGATCCCAGGGTTCCTCCTTTCACTCTATATTTATAAGGCATTTGAAATCCTCTCCTAGTACTATCTCTGCTATGTTATGCAATGATGGGGCTTCAGAGATTAAATCCTGGCCTGGCTCTTGGCCTGTATTCATCCCTCACAGTCACCGTCCTCTAAGTGGGCCATCCCTCTGCCTCGTTCCCCATTTTTCAAGAAACAAAGCAGGGCTGCCCCCTGTTCCCAGTCCTTTTTATCCTGGCCCTTGAACCCTTGGCGATTGCCCTCCATGCCGATCCTAATATAATGGGGATCCCCTATGCCAGAGTATGTTACAAAATAAGTCTCTCAGGTTACATAGCTTACATTTTTGGGACTCAGTCCAGTACTATGACAACCTGATGTCTCCATTTCTTCCTCTCCTCCCATTACTAAATATTCTTCTTTTCCCCATGGGTCTGGAACAGCCTCAAGCATTCTCTGGGTGGCCCTCTTCACCCAAGTCCATTGATTTTTACGATCCAGTCACTTCCCATCCTGGACCTCGTTTTGCGAGTTGCACAATGTGCCCCCAGCAGAATTCTTTCGCTATAAGCAACTACAACAGTGAATAGTTGATCTTAGGTGCAATTCTTCTTTTCTATTCCAGAAAACAATCTTTGAGCATACCTGTCTCCATTCTCCAGTAGCCCTATGTACCATCTCCACACTCTATTCCTCTCTGAACACAAGTGGCCCATCCACATCTTTTCCTTACGTCACCCAGTGGAAGCAACAACCGCTATGGACTTTGAGGACTGGATTAAGCCATTTTCCAGTGTAACTAAATGTTCCTTCAACATTGTCACTATGGAAGCAGCCTATAAAGTCCTCCTCCGCTGGTATTGGGTTCCGGCTCGCATCGCACACTCAAAACCTTCTCATAATGATAGATGTTTCCGGGGCTGTGGCCAGCGCGGGGATGAGATCCACACTTAGTGGTCCTGCCTCCGCTTGGTGGGATTTTGGTTGAGGGTCTTTGGTCTCCTGTCAACACTCTTCCGTACACTTTTCTGCAAAGATGCCAGGTAGGCTCTACTTGACTGCCCAATCCCAGGACTTTTCTCACTGGACCACAGTATCAGAAGCAAGAATATATTTATAAGGTGACTGCATATAACACTTGGATGTCTGTGAGAGGGAGGAGGCTTATAAATGCCAGAAGGGACCGATCAAACCATTCAATTATGGTCCCAATTACCTCCTCTAGATCACAGTATCAAGGTCAATAATTCTTGAAAAGTTGAAATGTTGAAGCAAAGTGAGTGGATACTGGGATTCCCCTATGTATTGATACATGTGACTGATTGCTATCTGTGAGAGAAAAGCAACCAGCAACATGGAAATATATATACATGTTGGTTACAGTATTTCACTTTTGGACCATATATCCTACTGGAATATCTGGATATCTTTCATATAATATGAACTGCTATATGTGACCATGGGACAATTCATAATCTTTGCTCTTCTATTATAAAGTCATAATCTGATATACTGCAGGGCTTAAAATTTCAAGTCCTTAGCTACTAGCAGACCTTAAGAGTTGCTCGCCACCAGTTGCCCTACCCTTCCCCGTCCCTAATTTCACCACTAAACATGCCCTCATAAATTATCTCTTGAAATGACACTGTGAAATGTTTTATGCGGAATAAATATTAACAACAACATATTTAATGATATTAATAAAGCAATGTAAACACCTCCTCCATCCCAGGTCTTTCTCCTTCTCCAGTCCCATCTCCCCATCCCATGTCCTCCTCTAACAGTCCCACTGTACCATCAGAGAACACCCTCCATTGTATCCGTGATCTATAGTGTACACCCTCCATGTATCAGTGATCTATAGTATACACCCAACATGTGTCAGTGATCTATAGTGTACACCCTCAATGTGTCAGTGATCTGTGATGTACACCCCCCATGTATCCTGTACAGGAATGGTAGAGATCACACACAGGGAGTACACGCAGCCCTCCCTGTAGTCCATACACACAAATACACTCACAGTGTGGGACTGCAGGCTCTAGCTGGCCTCTATGACTGCGGTGAGCGGTACTGTGTCATCCAGAGACAGCTTATTGGACAGCCGCTTTTCCATGAACACCATCCTGGCAACACCGAGACAAACCTACTGAGCACAGGCCTGGTCACTCAGGTTGGCGTGCTATGGGGCTGTAAGTGGGGCTACTGTGACATGATGGGCGTGCCAAGAGACAGTGTCTGTCTACCCAGCTGCCTGTGCTGCCTTATTGTGGCTCCGGCTTTGCCAGTGACTCGCCCCCACATTATTTCCACTTGCCAAATGCGAGCAGGCAAGTGGAAATTTTAAGCCTTAATATACTGTATATCATTACATTTGCCAGTTAAATATTATTAGTGTATTTTTGCAGCAGCAATTATATGCATTATAGGCCAAGTGAGACATTATTACAGGTACTTTTACTTTCTACTTTTATAAGAATACCAGATTGAAATACGTTAGATTTTACACCATACAGTTAGTAATTATGGTGGCCACCATATTTATTGATATAAAATTAGAGATTCATATACAGTATATACAAGGTCTCCATAGAAAATATAACAATAGGTGATCTGGTGGCAGACAGTTTTTAGGCAATATTTGTCTGTCTAATATGTGTGTCTTATTTAATAAATAAAGGTTCACAATTTCTCTGATTGATCCAGTGTCATCACAAGTGTTTTTTTTTTTTTTTTTGAGGGGGGCAGAGTTGAGCCCAAATCCATTTTTTTAGTGAGTTTTGAAAACACTTATATTTTATCCCAGTCCTGATGGTCGGGGAAATTTGTTTATATTACTGTACACTCAAAATTCACATATTGATGCTGTGCTGCTGTTTTCATAACCCATTTCCCCTATGCAGGAACCAAATACTTCTTGTGTGCACTGTAATGTAATGTTGAGTCAAAGTGCCCATATCTGATCCTAAAGGCAGTTTTCCATTCATCTCCCTGATGAATGAGGACAAGGTTAAATGCCCCCTGTAAATCTAGTTTTGTAAAGACTTTGGCAGAACAGAGTCTTTCCAACATTTGGGAGATTAAGAGAAGTGGATAGCAGTTTTTAATAGTGATTTTATTCAAATCCCTGTAATCAATGCAAAATGGAGTCCTTTTTTTTTCAACAAAGAACAGGGCTTCCCCTAAAGGAAACATTGAGTGTCTGACAAAAACCCTTCTCTAAATTGTCATTGTGTCATTCCCTGAGTACCATTGATTATGTTTCTGACAGAATGTAAAGGTGACCAAAAGGTATTTCTGCCCCTGGGAGCAGTGGGCCAGTTGTACAGATGATGAAGAGGTAATTGATTAGCATTCTTTTTATTAGCAACATCCCGGAACTCATGGTATTGTGGAGGCATGTTGTGATATGATTGGTTAGTCACCACATCAACTTGCGGTTCCTTGATTGGTGGAGAACTTGTTTGACAAGGTTCTCTACAATGTTTCTTGCAATGGGAGGATGTTAAATTTATAGTTCACGCTCTCAAGTTAATAGAGGAACTATGGGTAAACCAAGCAATGCCCAGGATACCATGAAATGTGGGTGGCGTAATCAGCTGAAAGCTGGTCAGCTACAAATTGGAGTTCAAAAATAACTGTCTCATAGGTATCAGGTCCTGACAATAAAGGTGAACCATCAATTGTCTCCATATCAATGTGTGCAGATTTATTTCTGTCTTTAATACTATTGCTTTGGGCAAATTCTATGTCCATAATGTTTCCCAAGGTCCCAGAGTCCAGCTTAGCAGAGCGTAGAATTTCACGGCCCTCGGTGATAAGTTTAATAGGGATGAAAAAATGAGAAAGTAGAGAATTCACTTTATTTTCATCATTGATCAATAAAGAGATAGACTGGGTAATGGAGTTTATTTTTTCAGGCACTATAACATCAGTCACAGAAATTGCATGGGACAATTAACTGTGTAATGCCCAAAGTCCCCACAATTTAGACATATGTTCTCCGAGTGTTTTCTCTCTTTCTCCAGAATAGAAATGGATCTTTTTATAGCTTGTCTGCACAGGTTCAGAAGTGTGTGAATCCGATGAAACTTTTGGATCCTTTTGAATTAACTGCCTAGCAGAGAATTTCATGCCAACATTACTTCCAAATATTCCTTCCTCCTTTCTGTAAGTCTCTGAAGAATTCAGATGCATAATTGGATGAATACCTCAAGATCATTAGGAGTCTCTACTGTGGAAAGTACATCCTTTACCTTTTCAGAGAGCCCTTGGCAGAATTTACATTTTTGTGCTATTGGGTTCCAAGTGATATCTGAGATCCAACGTCTGAATTCAGCTGTGTTCGCAACAGCGTCTACCTTGCTACAAATTATACAAATTTGCTTTGGCAGAAGTGCAGCAATTGGGATCATCGAAAATCTGTGTATGTGGACACCATGAGGTTGTAAATTGGGATTAAACAGAAGCATAGTCAAGGAGCAAGTCAAGCTAGGTAACGAGTAGTAATGCAGATATGGACAGAAGCAGGATAGAAAAAAGCAAGATATTGGCTGGAGAAGAGTATAACAATCTGGCAAATAGGAAGTGCAAAGGCATGTCTTAAAAAGAAAGTTCATGGGAGGAGCAAAGATTTTAAGGTTCACCAGTAATAAAGTATAAGTCAAGATTATCCAAAGGATCACACAGGGTGATGTTCAGCATCTCAGGTGGATCAGCAGGAAGAGCTACTGCTGGATGCAGAGGTTATAGGTTCAGATCCCAGTCCTGACAACTTCCAGGAGGAATTTTTGACCATTCTTCTTTTACAAAACAGCTTCAGCTCGGACATATTTGTAGGATGTCTTGCGTGAACGGCTCTCTTCAATATATCTATAGATTCAGACTTCGACTGGGCCACTCCAAAAGGTGCATTTTCTTTTTCTGTGTCTGTCTGTGGTGGATTTACATTGATGCCTGGGGTCATTGTCCTGCTGAATCATATATCTCCTACTAAGCTTCAGCTGGCTGATAGCCACCCTGGCATTATCCTTTTAAATATTTTGGTAAACTTGTTAATTTTCCCCTCAATGATGGCAAGTGCTCTAGACTCTGAGGCAGTGAAGCAAACCCAAATCATGATGATCCCTCCACCAAACTTCACCATTGGGATGGCATTTTGATGTGCACTTTTTGCCTCAAATATAGTGCTGAGGATCCTTCTCGAAGAATTCAACTGTTTCATCAGTCCACAAAACATTTTTCCAGAAGCATTGCGGTTTGTCAAGGTGCTCTTTGGCAATAGGATGTTTCCCAGGTCCAGTGATGTCTTCAAGTCTTTAGCTGTTACTAGTGGGTCCTTCTTTACCTCATTGTGGAAAGTCATGTTGGCTGGGAGCCCACTTCCAGAAAGAGTAGCCACAGTACTAAACTGTCTCCATTTATGGACAAATTGTCGACTGATGGACGCCTAAACAGTTTTTCTTTGTAACCCTTTCCAGACTTAAGCAGATCAACTACTCTTTATTGTATGTCTTCAGAGAGCTACTTTTTGCAAAGCGTGGTTCGCATCAGCTGATGCGTCTTATTGTAGCACTACCCCGCCGTGGGAGCTGCTGAATAGGATTTGTCCCCTGTTCTTTGTCTTGATCTTCTCAAGCCCATCTGACAAACCAGGTTGAGTGTACAAATAAACAAAATCACAGGAAATTACTTAAAGTAATGCTTCATACCCAATAGTAGTGTTACATCAAAGAAAGCAGGCAACAAACCAGGTAGTAAAGGCAAACTTAATATACTGATTGGTCACCCAATTTGGTTGGTAACTAGGTAAGCATAAAATGAATTAACAATGGTAATAACACAATTTAGCATGCAAAGTGGTTAACAATAAGAACTAAACATAAGATGATGCAGTATAGATGCAGTAAAGGTATGGTATAGTCTCAACACAGGTGCAAGGTAGATGTGTTTCAGATGCGGTAAAGGTTCAGTATAATGCACTATAGCCTTGGTATAGGTGCATCCTAAGTTTGGAATAAGTGCAGTATAAGGTGTGGTATGGATTGGGTGCACTTGGTGTCCTGTTCTGAGTGGCTCAGTCTCTGTTAGCTGTATCAGCAATGGGCAAATAGCCCTCTCACTAGTCCCTGGGATGCTGAGGTGACCTCTCCGTGTAGAAGAGGGGGCCTCGATCTCTTCCCAAAAGCCACCGGCGATCAGTGGTGGGAAGAAAAGGGTGTGTGGATGCTCCAGATGTGGACAGTCCTTGTCTGGCCCAGCAGTCCTCACTCCCAGTCTCAGATCTCCATTGGTATGGTCTGCAGCTGGCAGGCATATATTCAGAGAAAGGTGCTCTCTCAATATCACTACAATCAGCATTCTTTCTTTCCCTCGGTTGAAGCTCAAAGTTAATAGTTTCAGAACTCAAACTGTGCAAACCCTCAATTGACCAGTAACCCAATCAACATACATATACTAACAAACATATAAAATCCTTTGTATAAAACATATAATACACTTAGAACATATAGCACAACACACTGATGGAGATGTGCTTTCTATTTAACTCCCTCGGTTCCAAAGAGGAAGAACTTTATCAGGCAGTTTAATGAAAAAATCATCTCTCCACTCGTCCTACTGCACAATCCCTTTTGCGATCTGTAGTGTAACCATTATAATGTGTCAAGTATATGGCTGCTGTCTCAAACTACAACCCCCAGGGTTCTCAGCGCTCTGCATAGACCTGTATTGGCTTGCTTGGATTTAGCTCTCCCCCTGCTAGCTAGAGGAGGGTGGTGCAGCATAACATCAGGACAGTAAGTCCCCGACTTATGAATGAATTCTGTTGTGGGAGAACGTTCATAAATCAGATTAGTTTATAAGTCCAACAAAGTGAGTCTTATACACCTTTGACACAAATATACAAAGTAAAGCATAAAAAAAACAAACACACAAAAATACTGTAAATAAACAAACTATTTTTACTTTTACAGTTTCCTTTAAAATGGTGGTACAGTACAACTGTAAATAAACTATTTTTGCATTTACAGTTACCTTAAAATGGTGGTACAGTACCACAACTGGCATATAGTGGAAGAGAGTTACTAACTGGAGGAGGGAGGGTAGGTGAGAGATGGTGGAGCTGAAGGATCTTCAGCAATAGGAGATGGAGGACAAGATGGAATTTGGCCCACACCTGATGTTGTTGGAGCTTAAGGATCATCAGCAATAGGAGATGGAAGGCAAGATGGAATTTCACTCACAACTGATGTTGATGACACCGGTTTTTTGATGGATTTAATTCTGTCTACCCTCTGGAAAAAATGATCCAGTGATGTCTGAGTAGTAGCTCTTTTTTTCTCATCATAGATGACTCTGTAGCACTGGATGGCATTCTGAACAGTTGCTGCAACCTTTGTGTATCGTTCTACGTTGGGGTCCTGTGCCTTAAAAACTAACAGTGCCTCTTCAAGTAAAGAACATCCCCTTGCCATTTCCTGTGTTGTGAATCTCTTTTTTGGTTCTTCAGTTACATCTTCCTCTTGGCTCTCTTCGTCTTTTCGCTCTAATTCAATCAAGTCCTCATTAGTAAGCTCCTCATGTTGCACAGAAAGAAATTCATTGAAGTCCTCCTCTCGCAGCTATAGCTCCAGCTTTGTGCTAAGGGTCACCAAGTTGTTGAAGACCTCTTTGGACTCCTTACCCATCTTCTCAAGTCCATGAACTTCATGAACAAACTGTGGGCAAAAGTTCTTCCAAACCCCATTTATGGCCTTGTAGATGTTATAGTCCTTCCAAAATTGTCGCAAGGTTGTTCCTGTTTCACCAATAGCCTTCACTGCCTGACAAAAAGCGTGACATAAATAATATTTCTTGAAAGTCGCAATGACTCCTTGGTCCATAGGTTGGACCAAGTAGTATTTGTTGGCAGATGCATTACTTGACGTTGGGATGAAAGTCATCCATGAATTGGGGGTGACCTGGTGCATTGTTAAGCAGCAAAAGAATGTTGAATGGGATATCTATTTCCAAACAATATTTCTTTATCTCTGGGATAAAATGGTGGAAAAACTAGCCCTAGAAAGTGGCCTGTGTAACCCAGGCTTTGGAGTTACTCTTCCACACAACAGATAGCCCTTGGCTATGTTTTAGAGGGCTCTTGGGTTCTCTGAATGGTAAACTAAGAGAGGCTTTAGTTTCATAACACCAGAAGCATTGCCACCAAACAGAGTAAGTCTGTCCTTTTGCTGCTTTGAAGCCTGGCATCACCTTTTCCTCTTTACTGATGTAACTTCATTCTGGCATCCTCTTCCAGTACAGACCTGTCTCATCGACAATAAAAACCTATTGGGGTAAATAAGCACCTTCGTCAATAATTTCTCTAAGTGTTGCTGGAAATTCTTGGGAAGCTATGGTATCTGCACTCATAGGCTCACAATTTACTTTTACTGTGTGAAAGTTCTCTAGCCTTGAATCTGTTAAACCATCCATGGCTGGCAGTAAAAGATGCACTGTTCACCTCATTTTTTCTTCAAGTCTTCAAACAGGCTTTTAGCTTTTCCTTAAATAAGCATTAAAGCGGAGTTCCAGCCGCTTTTGTGTTTATAAAAAGTCAGCAGCTGCAAAAACTGTAGCTGCTGACTTTAATTAAACACACACTTACCTGTTCCGGAGTTACATAGTTACATACATAGTTTAGTCATAGTTACATAGTTAGTCTGGCTGAAAAAAGACAAAAGTCCATCCAGTTCAACCACAGAAAAAAAAGTTATAATCCTATACCCACAGTTGATCCAGAGGAAGGCAAATAAAAAAAACCCAGCAAACCATGATCCATATTGCTCCTGCTGGGAAAAAAAAATCCTTCCTGATCCCCCAAGAGGCAATCGGATATTCCCTGGATCAACTTTACCTAAAAATGTTAGTATCCAGTTATATTCTGTGTATCTAAGAAACAATCCAGGCCTTTTTTTGAAGCAATCCACTGAGCTGGCCAGAACCAACTCTTGAGGGAGTCTGTTCCACATTTTCACAGCTCTCACTGTGAAGAAACCTTTCCGTGTTTGGAGATTTCTTTTCTTCCAAACGTAAAGAGTGCCCCCTTGTCCTCTGTGATGACCTCAGGGTGAATAGCTCTACACTGAGTTCACTACATGAACCTGATGTATTTATACATGTTGATCATATCCCCCCTTAATCTCTTCTCAAGAGAGAATCAATTCAGTTCCTCTAATCTTTCCTCGTAGCTGATCTCCTCCATGCGATGTTCTCATCCGCGCAATCCCTTCTCCCTTTCTTTCCTCCATGGCGCCAGCATCTCAACTGTAGGTACCAGGCTGTAACAGTTTACGGCTTCACAGCCTGGTGCCCACTGCGCATGTGCGAGTCGCACTGCACCTCCTAATTGGTCCGGCAGTCTCCTGGGACCTGTGAAAGTTCCCAGGAGACAGAGGGAGGGTGGAGGGGGCCAAACTTCTGGCTCAATTCGCTGCTGTGAACTGAGCCAGAAGTGGGAGCGGGTATCTGTCAAAACCAGGTACCCGCTCCCCCCTAAAGGTGCCAAATATGGCAGTGGAGGGGGGGGGCAAATAAGCAGAGCTTCCGCTTTTGAGTGGAATTCTGCTTTAAGCTGAGTTGGATTCGACACTGATGCTGATCCTGAATCCACACACTGAGAAGTTTCTCCATCTCCTCTATCATTTTACCACGCTTTTTTTCTGGCACAGCAGAGTTCACATGGTCCTTGTTCTTTAGAATTGTGCCAATGGTTGAACAATTCATGTTATAAGAACGAGTGATGTCTACTATCTTTTCGCCTCGGTCCAATTTCTCAATTATTTTCATTTTTGTTTCCATGGTTATTGCTTTGCGCTTCCTAGCAGTCCCCTCCACATCACCACTGCTTTTCCTCTTGCTTCTGGACTTCCAGGGCTCTATACAGTACACTATCGCACTGTACTGTTAGCACACAGCAGCACAACGGTGACATTGTGCAGCTATGACTATGTACAGCAGACACGTGAGCTACTTTCGTGATTTGTTCGCATCTACGAATGTTCGTAATGTGAGGTCCGTTCATATCTGTGAAAGTTTGCAACACAAATGTTTGTAAGTTGGGGACATTCTGTACCTCATTAGAGAGAGAGACTAATAAAGGGCAATGTCTTTATCTCCATAATGCTGTAGCCCAGCACCTTGCTACATTAGGAACAGCAATCTTAAAATATTTGATTGTCTTTTATCAATCACAGTAGCTCTAAGCCACACCTCCAAACTCAATTTATTGAAAAATTATTTGTGTATTATCCGTTTTAAGGGGTTGTAAAGGCTGAAGTTTTTTACCTTCATGCATTCTGTGTGCTGCTCCCACCACAGTCCTCCCCCAATACTGACCTGAGTACCCTCTCAATCCATTGATGTGCACAGGAGCCTTGGCTGTCCCAGGTCTTTCTCACATAATTGACTGATTCACAGCAGCAGGAGCCATTGGTTTCCACTGCTTTCAATCACAGCCAGTGAGCCAATGAGGAGAGAGAAGGCGGGGCCGAGCTGCAACTCTGTGTGTCTTATGGATGCATAGAGCAGGGCTCAGGTGTGAGCACATAACAGTGCATCCTTAGCAGGGGCGGACTGACAATTTGGAAACTCGGGCACTGCCCGAGGGCCCGGGTTCAGTAGGGGGCCCTATGAGATGCCCCTGGTACCTTTTTCATACGCTTTTTTGAGTTTGGGCAAGGACACAGGGGCCCCATGATCCCCTATTGCCCGGGGGCCCCATGAGTTGTCAGTCCGCCCCTGCTCCTTAGCGAGCAGCTTGAGGCACTGGTCAAGGGGGAGGAGCCAGGAGCACCTCCGAGAAGAAGATGATTTGGGCTGCTCTGTGCAAAACTATTGCACAGAGCAAGTATGCTTGTTCATTTTTTTAAGACCCTTTAGGATCATTTTAAGCAGATTGTGTTTGCATATTGTTGTGACCAGGGCTTTTTTTCAGGGGGAACGTGGGGGAATGCAGTTCCAGCACCTCCAGCACTGAATTTATGTAATGGAAAGAGGTGCTGGAGTGTGCTGAAGGGTCTATTGATGTGGGCTGCAGGGGGATCTGTTGTTGTTGGTAAGGGTCTAATCTTCCTGAAGTGGATTTGTTGTTGCAGGGAATCCATTGCTATTGTTACTGCAGTGAGGTTGTTGTCAGAGGGATCTTTTGTTTCTCAGGGGTCAATTGTGTCTGGATCTACTGATGAGGGAGGGGTCCATGATTGCTGGCTTCTGGAGGGTCTATTGATGCTGGCTACTGGATGGATAGGTGGGTTTATTCATGCTGGGGGTGTATTTTGTTGCAAGAAGTCCATTGTTTCCGGGGGGGGGGGTCTATTGTTGCTGGTGGGTCTATTGTTGCTGGCTGCAGGGGATCAATTTTACTGCTTTTCTTGTTATTAACCAGTTCCATACATTTTTACTTGGTGCTACAAATGAATACTTGGTACTCTATCTTGTATAAGGGGCAGTACTAGGGGGTGGAACCAAGGGACGGTGCTCAGACGTGGGTAAGGGGTGACTCAGAAGGGGGGAGTTCCTGCACCTATTGTCTGAGAAAAAAAAGCCTTGGTTGTGACTTGGATGAGGATTAAATCATATTTAATGACAAATTACTGCAGAAAACCAGTTCATTCCATGGGGTTCACACAATTTTTCTTGCCACTGTATCTATCACTCCACTCAAAGAGCATAGATTCTCTCACGCTTGAAAAGTCTTTCCTGCACAACCACAACAAAAAGAGGAAACCAAACTCCCCAACATAAATGTATAATCCCTGTACAGGAACTGAGATGTTTAAGTGAAATTGAATAGAAACCTTACTAAAGGCAGCATGCAACTGTTATCCTATAGAAGATATGGCCAGCATATGACTTGGAGGCATAGGGGTTAATTTATTACAGCAAATAGGCTGTTCCAAGCTGCAAATGAGTGCAGCTAAACCCTATGAACTGTTAGACAGGGTACATTATTTTATCAGGCCAGCTATTAAGTGTGCTGGGAAATTTTCTGTTTGAAATAGGCTGTTCACTTTGCAAGGAAAGCTTGCATTAGCAAAGTAATTTTCTCCAGAGCTTAGTGACTGTGGTGAAGCTTTACTTTGCAAAGATTACCAAATCACCTGCAAAGATAATTAGGAAAAAAACAGCATTTTTATATGTACATGATTGGATGATGGAAGTCAGCAGAGCTTTAACTCACTTTTAATTCACTAAGGGTCCTTCTTTTTTTTTTTTTCTTCAGTTTAGTCATGTTTTGTCCAAGAAAAAACAGATCCGTTCGTTCACATCAGTTTTTCATCAGTTCACATCCGTTTTTCATCAGTTCACATCCGTTTTTCATCCGTTCACATCCGTTTTTCATCCATTCACATCAGTTTTTCATCAGCTTATATCCATTTTCATCAGTTTACATCAGTTTTTCATCTGGTTTTCATCAGTTTCCAACCATTTTTTTACATCCTTTACCAATGTAAAAAAGGACCGTAAGGGCTCTTTCAGACAGGATGGACCCATTTAATGGGTCGCTTGCTCAGCGAGGGATCTTGCCGCTGATCCCCGCTGAGCAAGTGGATGACAGCTCTGTGTCCAAAGCAGACACAGAGCTGCTCACTCTCCTCAATAGGCGGTCAGATGAAAATGGACCATCTGTTCGTTTTCATCCGATCCGACAGACAGAAGGGGAATTGGATCCCCATCTGTCCCTTTTTGGAGGATCAGATGTCGGCGGGTGTAAACGGGCACATGACGGTTTTACACTTGCCACTCCATAGAGGAGAATGAAGGTTCCGATCAGATTCGCCTGAGAAACAGGCAGGCGGACCCGATTCGGAACGTTTGTGTGAAAGAGCGCTATGTCAGTTTACATCCATTTTTTTTTACGAAAGAAAAATCGGGTTTTCTTCCGTTGAAAAAAACAGATGTCAGTGGATGCAGACATTAATGGATGTAAACAGATGATCATGCATTTACATCTGCTAGTCCATAGAAATACATGGGTGTCCATTTTTCATCTGTAAATGGACATACAGAACGCCTGTGTGAAAGAGCACTAAGCTCTGGTGCAAATTTCCTTGCAAAGTGAACCTTCTGATTTTAAATATTTAAAGATAAGTAATTCAAATACAAACATTTATTTTATAGATTGAAACAGTAGTGTACCATTGACTTCCAAGATGGCATTTTGGGGAAATTCGATAACAATGAAAAAGTGCAAAGTGAATTTTCATTTTGCAGGAAACGTACGCTTAGTTTAGGGAATGTGGTGAAAATTCACTTTGCAAATACAAGCCAATCACACGGAAGGGATTTTATTTTTCAATTTCCTCACAAATGATGAGATGAATGAAGTCAGCACAGATTTACCTCATTCATTTTGCTAAATGAACAGACTATACTCCTTCAGTAAATCAACTCCACATTGTCAGTTCAGCTCAGTAGTATCCCTGGAAATCATTTTACAATGGTGGCAACTGTTACAGTTCTATAGAATAATATGTATATTTTTGCCAAGACCATTTTAATTAGCTATTGTTTGTATTACTGCTTATTTGTATGCTGTTTCTAGGCAGTTGGTGACCTACCAATGAAGATGAAATTAATTATTAGATGTTATTGTATAAAGGCTTTTCACTGTACTGTGTAACAGGAACAGGTATGCCTGCTGTGATATACAGTGATTATCATGTCAGTTTTATATGATGCCAGGAAAAATAGTAAAAGATGAGAGTGAAATTACTGACTGCTGGGACATGCAGTTCAACCAAAATCTTGCAATTCACAGGTTACCCAATAATGCCTTAATATAAAGGAAGCCCTTGATAAGAGAAATTTTATCTAAAACCCTGAACATATTATTTGCCTATTTGTCTTGCTGATATGCTGATGAAAATTGCTTCAGTGCTTTCTTAGCCACTGACCCCTAACTGTGCCTGCATCTGATTAATTACATTTTTCATCCAGTTCCTTTGGTTTTTCAGTAGAGAATGTTGGGCAGGAGGGGGTTGACAGGGCTACTCACCCACCAATTCCATCCAGTTCTTCAGGAACCAGCCTGAAATGCACATGCTGTATGTCCAGCTTAAAGTGTTACTAAACTAAAATGTTCACTATATCTGGTCTGCCACAATACACAGAACATGGAAATGCAATTATTTCAGGAAAATTAAACTGCTAAATACCTTTTTTTATCAGCAGTCAGAGTAGTCTTGTGACTTCTATCAGTGTCCAGCAGAGCACTGGTTAAAGCTTCTAGGAGTTTTCTTTCTGCTCTAGAAGAGTGCAAAACCTCTGACCTGGGCATTGCTGATTGGCCCTGTGCTGATCCCAACTAAAAAAAAACCTCTCTAACAATACACGTTAAACTGAGCATGTGCAGAGTGTCTCCACACATACGTCTTATCAGGAGATAAGAGGGAGACACTAGAAGAAGGGGAGGATCAAAGAAATCAGGATCAAACAGCATTTTTACACAATGCAAAGGATTAACCCCTTAGGTTCCACAGTGAGTGTAACAAGCATGCTTTACTGCATATACAGACTGATTTTACTGCTGTGGGTTTAGTAACACATTCATCTTTGCTTCATGTCTCGTGAAACCTTTGTTACCAGGTCAGGAAGTGAAGAGGAATATCTCCTCATTCAAGTTGGATAGCAGTTAAAACAGGGTTTCTAACCCTTCCCTACTTTTTGCAAAACTCAAAAAAATAAAAAAATAAATCTTACATACACAATAAGGTAGAATTCAAGGTATGGACTAGTTCTGCATAGTTACATTGGTCCAGGTGGATGTATAAAGCCATACCTGGTCAATTCCCATGAAAGGCACTGTTACTGCAGATCCTTATGTGCCAATGCCTTTGATTTACTAAAGGCACAAAGGGTGTCTACTTAGCAAACATACTCCGGCAAGATGGCCACGGTTGTCACGTGACCACGGATCACCGGCAAAATGGCCGTGGTCACCTCATGGTCTTTTGGAGCCTTACAGGCTATATGAGGGGAGTTTTGAAAGATGTCATCAATGAGTGTACCCCTGAATACATGTTATTACACAAAACGCGTTGGGTGGAGCCCTTTTGCTGACCTCTAGCCATCGCTACTGATGAGTGGCAGCCATTTTGGTACTTTATTAATTAATTAATTTATTTATTTTATTATTCCACGTGGATACATTTTTATGGTACTTGCTATTATTACCTTAAATAAAATACTACACTATAAGCACCTTTCTGGCTCTTGGCTGAGCTAATTCCCCCCAGGACCACCAGGCATCCACCCTGACGGATGGACGGATGACCCCGTAGCTGTCAGCACATACCGCTGCACCCCCAGATGTGCGATGTATTATAATCAATGCACATTATAATTTATGGTCTGTGAGTGTACATCCGTGCCAAGGGTGGATTTCCTTTTACAAGCTTTTGCACAGTTATTCTTCACGGATAACTTCACGTGCCAATCATAGGCATTTCTTCAGCTGATATCTTTGCACAAGAGACGTTTTAAATTCATGCATGCTCTGATGAACTTATTTTATTTCATTTTATGTCATCTTGAACTAGTTCTATTAATATTGCACTTTCAGCACTTTACTCACATATGCGTTTAAGTCACATTCGTTTATGGAATTTCTGACATGCATTTTTCAGCGCTGCACTAATATTTTAGAAATTGTGATTCTGGGACTGTTACCTATACCCTGAGTGCTAGCTGCTTTTAATTCATTTGAATATATATAATTTTAATATCATATACTGCATTTAGAGCTCGCTTTATTATGTTTTCTACATTTTCACTTGGCAAGGGGATTTTCCTTTAGCACAGTGAATTCGTATCATCAAATAGTAGCATATATCATCAAACCATGTACAGGCAAACATACTGTTGTGTTTTTTTTGTTTTTTTTTTCCTTGCACATGATTGGGTATTCATAGCAATGTGAATTTTCACAGAATTTATCAACCAAAGTGGAAATATTTAGCAAAGTTTACATACTCATTGTCTTTTTTTTTTTTTTTTTAAATCAGAAATCATGCTCAATGTTTTCATGATCTGCTTGAGGCAGGGGCTGATATGAATGTACAATATATAAAGTGCTACACAAAATTGACAGTGCTATAAACAAAGTAAACCAACCTCATTGTGAAAAAAATAAAAATAAACCACCCCTATTGTGAAATTTAAGATGGCTACTTCTACTTAGAAAATTGGCAGTAAATTAATCTGCAGGGATTGGTAGTAAAACATACTGTGTGTCCCCCACACTTGAGGCCCTATAGATGTGATAACGGCCACCTGGTATCCTTCTGAAGGAGAAACACTTATTTTTAACTTAGACCTTTTTAAAAAGTCTACATTATACTCTTTTTCTGGTAAGAAATTCATTAAGCATCTTGACCTTTTTTTCTAGAGAAACTCCTACGAGATTCTGTAGACTGGAATTGAAAATGAGATAATAATACCAAGGGAATTAACTCTCATAGGATTGTGAGAGCGCAAATGAGCTAGAATGCCAGAAAATACATAATTAGCTTCTGTGCGGAGAATAAAAAATTCATAGAAATATATAGGAGAGGTTGGCTTTCACTGCACTGGTACATTACATTACCATACATGGACTGCATGTCCTTGACCTGCACATAAATTATCATTATTATTATTATTATTATTATTAATATACAGGATTTATATAGCTCCAGTAATTTGCTCAGTGCTTTAAGTACAGTTATAATACAATCCAATACAAGAGGGTTAGGAGTGCTCTGCTTGAGAGAGCTTACAATCTAAAAGAGAGGGGTACATGGCACAGAAGATAACTGTGAGGGATGAGCTGATAGAGCATGTAAAAGTTCAGTTTTTAGATGGAGTTTAGTTTTTAGGGATTGTCAAAAGTGGACAGAGCAGAAGACAGCTGAACAGTTTGGGGTAGGAAGTTCCAGAAGATGGGAAAGGCTCTGCAGAAAGCCTGAAGGTGGGCATAGGAGAAGGTGAAGAGGGAAGGTAAAGAGCGAACAGTAAGACTTGATAGGTATGTATAGCAGGCAAATGTCTATTGTCACTACAATTTGTTCAATGAGAGTGAAGTCTTCCTCCACAAATACTATAGAGATTTATTTTTGTTATTTATTAAATACTGTATTTATTTTTTTAAAGCTGGTTGAGCTCAACCAAAAGTGACCCCATGAGCAAAACCTCATTTATAGGTGGAGTCTGGCATGCTGTTTATTTGCCCTTTAGCTTTCTGTACATACAGGATACAGGAGAGGTCATTCCGCCATTGTTCCTGATTTTATTTAAACGAAGCTTGGAGTCTCACCCCACTTGCCGGATTTAAAAAAAAATAGAAATATAGTGGAAACTACAAATGTCCAAGCCTGATGACCTAGAGCAGAATTCCAGCCAAAAATAATAGGAGAAAACTGGACAGCCCATTAAAAGATAAAATGAAACCAGCATTGCTGCAATGTTCACCTTCAATCCCGAAGTTTCCCCTGCAGTAGTTTTTTTTTTATCTGCAGCTAGATTTCCTTAGCTTACTTTAATAGAGTGTAGAGCTTACCCCGCAGGAGCCACTTGGCATGATGGGTTCTCTGTTATGCCACAACTCTGTAAACTGCTCCGTCCCCTCTGACACACCTCGGTATATGATAGAAGGATGAAAACATCTGTATAACTTAAAGTGTTGCTAAACCCACAACAGTAAATTCAGTCTGTATATGCAGTAAAGCATGCTTGTTATACTCACTGTGGAACCTAAGGGGTTAATCCTCATTGTGTAAAAAAGTCTGTTTGATTCTGTCTTCTCTGATCCTCCCCTTCTTCCACAGTTCCCAATCCATCAGCAGATAGTGCAGAGCCCTAAGAGGCACTCTGCACATGCTCAGTTTTGTGTGTGTTGCTATAGAGGAGTTTTTTTTTTGGAGGGAGGGTGTATGTCATCAGCACACGGCCAATCAGTGCTGTCCAGACAGAGGGTCAGAGGTCATACAGCCTCACAGGACAGTCTAAGGAGAATGAAAGCTCCTCCTACAAGCTTTAACCAGTGCTCGGCTGAACACGGATTGAAGTCACAAGACTACTATATACTGCTGATGATAAAAGTTATTTAGCAGTTTATATTTATTAAAATAATTGCATTTCCATGTTCTGTGTACTGTCGGAGACCAGATATAGTGAATGAAGGGTCCTGGGCATAGGTGGATCTTTAATTTAAGCAAAGTAGGTGGTAGCCTAAGGCCTCATTCTCACAGGGTCCTCGCGGCTGCCTAATTTGCCTAATGGAGGGAGGGGAGAGTCCAGAATCGGCATAGTTGCCAACAGGGCTGCCATCAAGGGGGGGGGGCCAGCCAAGCCCATACACATGTCGGGGGCCTGGGCCTCCCGAGTTGCCCGCTCCACTATATTTTCTTTCACTAGAATGGGGAGAACCTAACTCAAAATACAGGCTCCTTACTCAAAAGACAGCTTTTTAACTGCAGCAACTTTAATATACGCTATTGGAGCGGGAATTACCGCGGCTGCTGGCACCAGACTTGCCCACGTTAAAGGATTTAAAGTGTACAGGGCCTCAAAAGAGTCCTGTATTGTTATTTTTCTCACCTGCAGCCTCCTTTGTTTGGCCAGCAGGCAGGCAGGGCGTCAGTCGTCACGTAAGCAGTGGTGGTAGAGCGTAATTCAGTCAAATGGAGGCCAGAAAGGGACAGGGCCACATCTAACGGTCAGACTGACACAGCCTGGGCCAGGATCAATTCAGAGCTTGGTTGGTGGCACTGTGGTGGAGAACAGAAAGAGGGGGTTTTGGGGAGCTTTCATTGACCGGCCTGCCAATTGAATGTAGGTGCTAGTATTGCTGCTGCACAGTTCCTTTCCTATAACTTTGAGCTGACCTGACATTCCTGAATCCTGCAGACTGGGATTATAGGAATGCTGAGGGGCTACATGTCTGGATGTGGGCCTATACTGCCAGCCTGCCCGTGACTGTCTTTTTGTTGGTTTGGTCTGTGACTGTCTCTTTGCTGGATTGGGCTGTCTCTTTGCTGGATTGGGCTGTCTCTTTGCTGGATGAGGATGTCTCTGCTGGATTGGGCCATCTCTTTACTGGATTGGGCCATCTCTTTACTGGATGGGGATATCTCTGCTGGATTGGCCCATCTCTTTGCTGGATTGGCCCATCTCTTTGCTGGATTGGCCCATCTCTTTGCTGGAATGGGCCATCTCTTTGCTGGATTGGGCCATCTCTTTGCTGGATTGGGCCATCTTTTTGCTGGATTGGTCTGTCTCTTTGCTGGATGTCTGCTGGATCGGGCCATCTCTTTGCTGGATCGGGCCTTCTCTGTGCTGGACCGGGCCTTCTCTGTGCTGGACCAGGCCGTCTCTGTGCTGGACCGGGCCGTCTCTTTGCTGGATCGGGCCGTCTCTTTGCTATATAGGGCCGTCTCTTTGCTATAGAGGGCTGTCTCCTTGCTGGATTGGGATGTCTCTTTGATGGATTGGGCCATATGTTTACTTTACGGGGCCATCTCTTTGCTGAATATATGGGGATGTCTCTGCTGGATTGGGCTGTCTTTTGCTGGGTTGTAATGAAATGAAAGGAGTGGGAGGTATGAAATGGGCATGTAAAGGAAGGTAGGGTGAAAATTTTACCCCCTCACCTTTTCCTTTTACGTGTCCTTTTTTCATCCCCCCACCTTTCTTTACATGCCTTTTTCATCCCCAAAGCTTTCCTTTACATGCCCATTGCACTGTGAACTGGGCATGTAAAGGAAGGACAGGTGAAATGGGCATGTAAAGGAAAGGTGGGGGGATGAATTGGGCATGTAAAGGAAAGGGGGAAAAATATCATGCTGGATATCTATACTGATATGGACTAGGTAATGTGTTTAGGAATGTATGGATGCCCCATTGTTTGATGGAAATTAAAAATATCAACCTACAGAGGACAAAATATCATTGCAGAAACTCAGAATGGTACTCAGTAGTTTGTATGGCCCCCATGTGCTTGTATGCATGCCTGACAATGTCCAGGCTTGCTCCTAATGAGCAGACGACTGGTGTCCTGGGGTATTTCCTCCCAGATCTGGACCAGGGCATCACTGAGCTCCTGGACAGTCTGAGGTGCAACCTAGTGGCGTCGGGTGGACCAAACCATGATATCCCAGAGGTGTTCTATTGGATTTAGGTCAGGCGACCGTGGGGGCCATTCAATGGTATCAATTCCTTCATCCTCCAGGAACTGCCTGCATATTCTTGCCACATGAGGCTGGGCATTGTCGTGCACCAGGAGGAACTCAGGACCCACTGCACCAGCGTAGGGTCTGACAGTGGGTCCAAGGATTTCATCCCGATACCTAAAGGCAGTCAGGGTGTCATTGTCTAGCCTATAGAGGTCTGTGCGTCCCTCCATGGATATGCCTCCCCAGACCATCACTGACCCACCACCAAAACAGTCATGCTGAACAATGTTACAGGCAGCATAATGTTTTCCACGACTTCTCCAGACCCTTTCATGTTTGTCACATGTGCTCTCATCTGTGAAAAGCAGACCTGCCAATTCTGGTGTTAAGTGGCAAATGCCAGTTGAGCTCTATGGTACCGGGCACTGGGCACAGTGCCCACTAGAGGATGTCAGGCCCTCAGGCCACCCTCATGAAGACTGTTTCTGATTGTTTGCTCATCCTGTTCCTCCTTGTACAAAGGAGCAGATACTGGTCTTGCTGATGGGTTAAGGATCTTCTATGGCCCTGTCGAGCTCTCCTAGAGTAACTGCCTGTCTCCTGGAATCTTGTCCATGCTCTTGAGACTGTGTGCTGGGAGACACATCAAAACCTTCTGGCAATGGCACTTATTGATGTGCCATCCTGGAGGAGTTGGACTGCCTGTGCAACCTCTGTAGGGTTCAGGTATCGCCTCATGCTACCAGTAGATACACTGACAATAGCCAAATTCAAAACTAATGAAAAACAGTCAGAAGAGATGAGTAGGGAAAAAATGTCAGTGGCCTCCACCTGTAAAACCATTCCTGTTTTGGGGTTGTCTGTGCTCATCTAGTGCACCTGTTGTTAATTTCATTAACAGCAAAGCAGCTGAAACTGATTAACAACTCCCTCTGCTACTTAACTGAGCAGATCAATATCCCAGGAGTTTAATTGACTTGATGCTTTACTTTGATTAAAAAGTGTTCCTTTCACTTTTTTGAGAAGTGTGTGTGTATGTATATGTGTGTATGTGTATATATATATATATATATATATATATATATATAGATATAGATATAGTTCTGTTCCTTATAAATTAACCACTTCAATACCGGGCACTTTCACCCCAATCTTGCCCAGGCCAATTTTCAGCTTTCAGCGCTTTCACACTTGGAATTAGAATTGTACGGTCCAAATTAAATTTTTATCATTTTGTTCAGACAAATAGAGCTTTCTTTCGGTGGTAGTTAATCACCACTACATTTTTTTTTGTTTCTTCTAAATAAACAAAAAAAGACTGAAATTTCTTTTTTTTTTTTAATTTGTTTTTCTTCGTTTTTTTTCTTAAGAAAACTTTCATAAATTTAGGCCAAAATGTATTCTGCTACATTTCTTTGGTGAAAATAACCCAAATGAGTGTATTATTTAGTCTGTAGAAAAGTTGTAGAATCCACAAACTATGGTGTATATATACAGTCATGGCCAAAAATATTGGCCCCCTGCATTTCTGTCAGATAATGCACCACTTCACACAGCAAAGTGTTGCTTTTACAAATGTTTAGGCATTCTCATGTTTATTTCTTTTGTCTGTATTGGTATGACATAAAAAAGTGGAAAAACAAAATGCCAAATTTGACAAATTCCACACAAAACCCCAAAAATGGAATGGACAAAATTATTGGCACCTTCTCAAAATTGTAAGAAATAGTTGCATTCCAAATTTGTGATGCTCCTGTAATTTGAAATTAAACTCACCTGTATCAATTAAAAGGTGCTGAGAATATTAAAAAAAAACACTGGCAACCAGTTAAAAGGATGAAAAATTGTCTCTGTGTGCCACATGGAGAAGAGAGAGAGAGCAGCAAAGAATTGTCTGAGGATGTGAGAAAAAAAAATGGTGGAAAAACATGTACAATCTCAAGGTTACTAGTCCATCTCCAGAGCTCCTAATGCTCCTGTGTCCACTGTGCACAAAATTGTCGAGATGTTTACAGCCCATGGCACTGTAGCTAATCTCCCTGGACTTGCACAAAAGACAAAAATTAATCGAAGATTGCAACGCAGGATTGTTCGGCTGGAGGATAAACAACATTGATCAACTTCCGGAAAAATTCAAGCTGACCTTCAGGCACAGGGTACAACTGTGTCAGCTCGCACTATACGTTGCAATCTAAATGAAAAGGGTAGGAGACCCAAGAGGACCCCGCTACTGACACAGAAGCATAAAAAAGCCAGATTGGAGTTTGCCAGAGTTTACCCGAGGAAGCCAAAATCCTTTTGGGACAATGTGCTGTGGTCAGACAAAACAAACGTAGTTTTTTGGTAAAGCCCATCATTCTACGGTGTTCAAAAAAAGAAATGAGGCCTTTAAAGAAATGAATACAGTCCTTACAATCAAACATGGTGGAGGTTAACTGATGTTTTGGGGTTGTTTTGCTGCTTCAGGCACTGGATGTCTTGACAATGGGCATGGCATTATGAAATCTGAAGACTACCAAAGAATTTTGGGGTGCAATGTAGGGCCTAGTGTCAATATGTTGGGTCTCCGTCAAAGGTCTTGGGTCTTACAGCAGAACAGTGACCGAAAGCACACATGAAAAAGCACCCAGAAAGGCAAAGAGCTGGAGGGTACTGAACTGGTCAGCAATGAGTCCAGATCTCAATCTCATAAAGCACCTGTGGAGATCTAAAAACAGCAGTTGGGAAAAGGAATCTTTCCAATCTGAGAGACCTGGAGCAGTTGACGAAAAGAAGAGCCCAAAATTCCAGTAGAGAGAAGTAAGAAACTCATTGATGGTTACAGGAAGCAACTGATTTCAGTTATTTTTTCCAAGGGGTGTGCTACCAAATAATAAACTAAAGGTGCCAATAATTTTGTCCAGTCCATTTTGGAGGTTTTGTGTGGAATGTGTTGTTTGGCATTTTTGTTTCCCCACTTTTTTGTGGCAATACCAATACAAACAAAAGAAATAAATATGAGAATGCCTAAACATTTGTAATTGCAATGGGAGAAGTGGTGCATTATCTGACAGAAATGTACGGGTGCCAACATTTTTGGCCATCACTGTATCTAAAAATTGATCAGTCCTGATGTACTCATTTCTTGAGGCCCTAAAATACCAGGAAAGTACAAATACCCCCAAATGAACCCTTTTTGTAAAGTAAACAGTCCAAGGTATTAAGTCAGAGGCATGGTTTTTTGAAGTTGTACTTTTTTGTCACAATTATTTGGAAAATTAAGAAATTGAAAAAAAAAATTTTTCACAATTGTTTTATTTACATACCATTACCGGTGCAGTACAGCGTCATCATATACCTGATATGGTGGTGAGCAGCAGGTACACTGACCAGTCACAATATGTAAAAAAAAAAAAAAAAATTATATGTAGTTTTAAATATTTTTTTATTACTTTTTTTTCTTTTTTTTTTTAACGATACAAACTAGTTGTGTAGTCTGCATGGTGCATTGCGTTGGTATCACTGGGATCTTATGATGTGTGTAGAAGCTGTACATGAGAGATCATCCCTGGCCCTGCATCCTCTGTCTGTCCCTAGATACATAGATGATTAGCTCATGCATAGATGAATGGGGATGGCTGTGTGGGTTACAACGGAGTGCACACTGCTTGGTTCATTCACTGTAATGCAGTACTGCTTTCATGAATGTGATAGCATAGTAAAGCATGTATCCTGCATTAATAAAAATGACAGGCTAATTCCAAAGGAAGTTAGGTGGAGATGGTAGACACAGTTTACTTCTTTCAGAGGGTGGGGAATATCCAAGCTGTGTGGAAAAAGTTTTATTCATCTAATGCCAAAATGCTCACCCCTATTAGTCGCCATCTGGGACTTTATCATAAATATGATACCACACATGCTAGATTTATTGTATTGAAAGTAGTTATGAGAGACCCACGCGGAGGCAATTGGGATAAAAAAAATCCTCTGTAGAGAGACCATGTGGATCGAACGTTTAAATGCAGAATAACCACCAGGCATTAATGAAATTCTATCATACAAATCCTTTCTATGATTTAAGGGTATAGGCCCACAAATATTATATATGATCAGTTCAGGATCATGTGGTTTCTTCACATGGGATTGAGCTTTATGGATTGTTTTCATTTTCAGTGAACAGTGGGGGTTATTCTTGTATGGCAGTATATAGTTACCTTGTTTACTATGTATATAGGCCTTTTACACCTATTATCATATACTTTTTTTTAATGATCTATGTGTATAATTATTGATACAGGTCCTGTTTATATCAAGTATTGTAACTACTATGACCAATTACTTAGAACTATGGAACAGAGATCTGTTTCCATTTTGGGGTTCTTTGTCAATGGCTTTATCAATTTGTGGTTATGCTTTTTTCTGAGGGATAGTCCTGGATTGGGTAGCTCCACGTCTGTGGATTATTTTGTGGCTGTTTTTTATTTGTTGAGTTTTATTTTTTAATAATGTCTTGTACAATATGTGATATTTGTATTTTTATGGTTTTGGACCCCTTATTTGTGGCTGCTGTACCTCCTGGCCCCCTTGGTGGAGGCCCCTATGGTTGGTCGGGTATGTGGCCAGTAGGCCGCGGTTGATCTACAGGCTGCCTCTTGGGGGTGGCAGGTGTGTCCAGGCTGGGACTCCCGTGGCTTAGGGATCGTTGGGCCCTCTGGACCCTCCCCCCTTGTTTGCTCGTGCGCAGGTGTTCCCACGTTGGTGTTGTGGGGTTATGTTTTTTGGTCCTCCGGAATGTTGCTCTGCGCTTGCGTGGGGGCCTCGCGCATGCGTGGACGCTCTGGCCAGGTCGGGATGATGTCATACGCCATCCAGAATTGGTGTGCCCAGTCGGGGTGTATTTAAGCAGCGTGTGTTGGCAGACAACCCTCTGGAACTTCTGGAACACCGATTAGGGCAACCTGTGGCTTCTTTAGACTATGCACTTTCTCTCTGGCAACAGATATATTGAACTCTTGTGCAGTTGCAATGATAATAATTATATGTTTGTATATATAAAGTGCAGCGCTATCTCTAAATATACTAAATACATATACATATAAAGTGCAAAAACTGACTGTTAAAGTGCTCCAAATATTAACACACAATACTAAATAAATGTGCAAAATCATGTATTTACAAAATAATTAGTGCAACCCGTGTATTACAAATCATACGGATAAAGTGCAATTAGTGACAATCATAATCACTCCAACCATCCGTAATGTGATGGTATAATAAAAAATCTACAAAAAAAAATATATTAAAATGTTCAAACGCAACAAAAAAACTTTTTCCAACAGAAAAACTTTTTTAGATCTTCATGCATGTGTCACACGTGACCACACTTCGTGAATCCACACTTTAGCCGTGATGGCCTCTCACCTCCTTGCCACGACCCCACAGGGTCAGCTTGCTTTTTTAAACAGGACACCACTTTAATAGCTCACCAGGATCTTCCTCGCCTCTTATCCTCTATCAGCAGTCTCCTCCTCAGTTCATATATAGACACAAGATATATTTCAAATATGGCCGCCACGCCGGAAATGACGTCACCGCGCACCCAGAATCCTCCTCGCGTACCCTGTATTTCCAGCGTGGTGGCCATATTTGAAATCCCTGTATCTTAATACCCATGCAGGAGATTTATAGCATGGGGTATTGAAGGCTTGTGAGGAGAAGAATACAAATGTGAGTGGGCAATCTTTTTTATACCTAATTTATAAATAAACAGGATTACACTATGTGAGTCTCTCTTGTGTCTATATATGAACTGAGGAGGAGACTGCTGATAGAGGATAAGAGGCGAGGAAGGTCCTGGTGAGCTATTAAAGTGGTGTCCTGTTTAAAAAAGCAAGCTGACCCTGTGGGGTCGTGGCAAGGAGGTGAGAGGCCATCACTGCTAAAGTGTGGATTCACAAAGTGTGGTCACGTGTGACACATGCATGAAGATCTAAAAAAGTTTTTCTGTTGGAAAAAGTTTTTTTGTTGCGTTTGAACATTTTAATATTTTTTTTTGTAGATTTTTTATTATACCATCACATTACGGATGGTTGGAGTGATTATGATGGTCACTAATTGCACTTTATCCATATGATTTGTAATACACGGGTTGCACTAATTATTTTGTAAATGCATGATTTTGCACATTTATTTAGTATTGTGTGTTAATATTTGGAGCACTTTATCAGTCAGTTTTTGCACTTTATATGTATATGTATTTAGTATATTTAGAGATAGCGCTGCACTTTATATATACAAGTATTTACTTTGGTTGGTAAAGAGTTTTGTGTCAGCAGCTTGGTGAATAGGGCCCCATTCCTAGCGCAGGAAGTTCTTGCATTCAGATTCAATAATTATATGTTATTTGGGGGGTGAGAGTTGAGAGGCGAGTCATAAAAATGGGAGTATTCTCTGTTTTTCAGGGCAATGGGTCCCCATGCCATATAGTGGAGTTAATCTATTTTGGAGTAGTTTAGGGACTTTTGGCTTTTTGCCTTACAACGAGTGGTTGTCTACATGTGCCCCCCAGGTCTATACAGTGGACATGTCGCTTCATTTGTAGAGGTAACTCTTCTTTGAGTATTTTGGTTTATTATGCAATACTAGATGGATTGCCCATTTTAAGACACCACTAATTTTATATTTCACATTGTGGGTTTTTTAGGCCTATTCTGTTTTACACTACTAATCCTTGCTAGCTTGATTATTATGTTGATGCTGTCGACCATCATCCTGCACCTCTGATTTTTGTCCTTCATCTGCTGAATGCCTTTGAGTTCCATGGAGTTCTCTGTCTGCCCACTGCATAACTGATGCGCCCCCACACCCGACAGTGGGGTTTTTTGTTATTGGTCGACTGGGGGGTCCTGGTTTGCTGCATTGAGGAGTTCCTCACCATACAATACACACAATTTAACTATGTAAGTGCCTGATAGGTGGTACCTATGCTGTATTTCCTGACTCATTTTACAATGATTACTGTTTAAGTTTGCTCATTTTTTAGATGAGTTGCTAGTCCCTGAAGAATCAACTTGGGCGTTTTCCACACAGTTTGGACATTCCCCACCCTCTGAAAGAAGTAAATTGTGTCTACCATCTCCACCTAACTTCCTTTGGAATTAGCCTATAATTTTGGTTGGTGGAGGGGAAACATGCTGTGTTTAAATTGTGCAATGCAATTTTAAATACATGCAAGATACGTTTTAGGTGTGATATGTTAATAAAGCTGCATTGTTTTAATGCTTTGTGTACTGAGTTTGTGCCTAAAAAGTCCATGGGTTATTTTTTTTGCCTTAAATATCCTCAATTGGGACTTGGCACTATGACATTTTCCTGGGTGTAACCTCCTATCAGGTGAAGGTCCCATTTTCCGTTTTTCTAGCTATACAAATGTATCCTGCATTGTTTAACTGTCTGATAACTACAAATGATATATTGCTGTGGATGATGCTTGGTGTACATTTACTGCCTAGGTATGGGCCATGATAAATAATGCATTCATATACTATTACACTGACCACACTGCAAGATTCTGAAGCTTGACAGAAGCAAGCAGGAGGATGCTGGCAATTCTTTCATTTTTCTCTATACTGGTTTGCCTTTCCCTGACTGTGCAGCACAAAGAAATTCAGTACCAGGTGCTGTTCTGTATTCAGGTTCATTGGCCATAGTCAATGCATTGGCTGTGTACACAGCAGGTATGGGGCATAGGTTTAGGAAAATAGATGATGATAGATAGATCTATGGCCTTTGTTAGGTAATATGAAATGTAGGCATAACAGAGAGCTGTCTAGTAAGTGATGATCACTATACAGAGGGAGCTTGTGTTGCAGTACATATCCTGATGTGATATCAAATAATGACATGCTGTAATCCTTGGGGACTGACCATGGGTGAATTGCCATCAGTTCATTGTACACTGTACAGTGCAATGTATTATTCATTTGTATCGCTTAAATTCTTTTTCCCAATATGGGCATGAATGGAGCCTCAAGTCTACGTTTTGCCTAAGACCTCACAAAGGCTAGTGCACTTAGTCCTGGGTATAGTAACCCTCTAAGTATAGCATATTACCACACTATATTAGCACAGGAAGTAGGTCACAGGCTACTTGATGGTAAATAAAGTAAGTATATTATTGCAAGGCAAGATAAATGCTATGCACAAAGACAAACCCATAAATGAATATGTTTGCATGTGTTAAACTAACTGATGTGAATACTAGTCTATAATATTGCAATTAACTGAGACCACAATAATACTAAATAAATTAACATAGTATACACAGTATAAACAGTGAAAAGTTCTAAATGACAGTAACTTTCTGCACAAATAATAAAAGAAACAAAGGGGTTTATTTACTAAAGCTGGATAGTCCAAAATCAGACTCCCTTCTGCATAGAAACCAATCAGCTTCCAGGTTTCATTGCCAAAGCTTCATTGAACAAGCTGAGGTTAGAAGCTGATTGGTTTCTATGCAGAAGGGAGTCTGATTTTGGACTCTCCAGCTTTAGTAAATAAACCCCAAAGTGTCCCCAAATGTACTCTGCACATACATCCCTAAGAGTGGGTGGGTGTACACATTCCTGAAAGGGGTACCCCTGGAGATGGATGTAAAGTAAAGCACCTGCCACCTAATTGGTAATTTTCAGCCAGCTAAAGGTGGGGCCCGATCTGTATGCTGGTGCATATAATTACCATTCCTTCGTGCAGTAGTTAAGATGCCTAGTAGAGTTTGGTCCCCTTACTGATAGGTTAGCAGCAGTTAGGATGCACAGGTATAGCAAAGGCACTCAGGTCTCTGCACAGGCTCAGTCTTCCTGCTGCTAGATACAGACACCACAGGCAACAGGTCTGCACTCTCTGGTATCCACACACATAAGAGAGAGTTTTTCTTCTCTGAGCCTGGGGAACTCTCACTCCTCTTCTGTGTGTTGAAATCTAAGAGCTATCCACTTTACATTGGAGTGCTTCTTCATAAAACTACATGTTCCATGATCCTCCTCCCTGCAGCATCATCAATTCTCCTACTCACAAGTTCACCTCTGAAGCCAGGAGGGAGGGGGGAGGTGAGTGGGGGGTTTCACACACAGCCGCTCTGATCACAGCTAGCAGCACCGTGTCAGGGGAGGAGGGGTTGGGAGGGAGGAGAACAGGCACAGGAGAACTCAGCCTGCCCCTCAAGCTGGCTAGAAAGTATATGTAAAACCAATATTCTATGTAGTATAGCCATGTCCACTTTTCTGCCAAAGCTTATACAGGCACCACTTCTCATCCTCATCTATGTGTCCTTCTTTCTGTAACATTACAAGGTATGCACAGGCTTCCAAAACTTTGAGTAGCCATTTAAACTCTCACTAAACAGGCATGATCCACTGTTGCCACTATTAAGAAACCTGCCCCAAGATATTCCATGCAGCCATTGTTGGACTGCATGTAGACAGCAAGTGGGTGCAAAAAGGCTGCAAGAGAGAACTTAGATGCAAAAACAAAAAAAGAGGAAAAATGTGAAAACCAGTATTTTATTAGAAAAAGTCAAGTTTTCTGATGCACTGGGCATTAAGCAAATAAAATGTAATTCTGGGTCATTAGGATTTACATCTACTTTAAATAAGACGACGGTTTATCTGTACTGCATCTACTAAACGCTGCAATGTAACTATAGACTGTAGCTAAACTGACCCTTAAAAGGCTACCCACCAAGATAATCATAGCAAACTAAGATTCAAATTATCATGGTTTAGGACCCCTATATAGTCAACACAGCTTTTATTCTTTTAATATTCAAGGAAGTGTTCCCTGCTGCTTTAACCTTCTGGTTTTTTTTTTATAAACCTATTACACTATGAGAAGCCTATTTTATCTTTCCTGAGCTTTGCACACAAGTAAAAGGGAGGTATACATTTGTCTATAAGATCCTTTTATATAAATAATTTCTCAAAAACACAATTTCCAATGTTACAAAACATAAACATACCCAGACTTCAAAATTATACTATTGATTGTGAACAGCAAAAATAATAATAAAAAACAAAATTTTGTGTATATTGTAATTCATAACACAAAAATATATTACAAAAATACAAAATATTTTATTGATTATATCAAAATAATATGTAAATATACCATCAAAATCTGAGCTGGTTCAAATAGATTGTAAGCTGTCAACACTAAATTTTGATACAAATAATTTGCAAAATATACAAATAAAAGTATAAATAAACAATAATAATGCAATCCTAGCTGTGCATCCATGAAGCTAGATGTGACATTGCTTCCAATATAATATGAAAATTGTTTAAAAGTGAAAGATAAAATTAAGGATTAATAGATCCATTACTATATATCCTCCAACATGATGGAGCTCATAGACTAAAGTCAGATGTGAAACTAAAGCGTTTGGTTATATAATTTGATTTTGTTGGATTGCTGGCCACTTTCTTGCCTGACAACTCATGCATTGACAGTCAATAGTGGGCGAATGCTATTTGAACTACATTTGGATGCAATGGAGGAGGCTGGAGTGGTTGCTCAATGATCATTCTTGACCTAATTTAGACCATTCTATAACATGATGGTCAAATACACCTGATAAGCCTTCTTTGAGCACGGAGTGAGGTGATATGTGTTTCACATTGATAACGTTTGGCCATCTAGCAATTGAAAATTCATGTTTGCACCTTTTTGATATTTTCCAATTTTTTGGAATTTATTTATACTTTTAGCGCTACACTTTTATTTGAATATCAAAATAAGATGCCAGTAATGGTTCTCAAAATAAACATTCCATTATTTAAAAGCATTAAAGGTGATGGAGGCCACCAATCTAAAAAAAAAAAAAAAATCCACAACCAAGAGTAATTGCAAATGCTAAAGTGACTTTCTAACAAGTCTCCATATATAAGAGATATGTCTGTACTCACAAGGCCCAAGAACAACTGGTTGCCTTCCTCCATGATACTAGACCAGATCTTCAGTAGACAGCCCCTCAGTCAGCTTTAGCAGAACCTGGGTCTCCGCATTCAGTCCCGTGGGTCACCAAACTGAGGCCTATGGCAGTAGATCCAGCCGCATTGCCTGGGAGGGCAGCATGTCCCCCTCCAGGCCGGACCAATCCTATACAGGAAAGACCCAGAACTCAGTGTGCTCACTGAATATACAGTTACCCAACATGCCATCAGAGCCTCTTTCTCTCTGGTATAGAGATTCATGCTGCCATCTGCATAACTCCACACCTATAATCCAGAAACTTCTAAAACTTTCTAGATACAGAGGGAGCTATCAGCCTGGCTGCAGCTGATCATGTTGAACAGACCTAACTAGTAGAACACAGCAACTCTAATTACAGTGTTCAATTTATGCTTTTACCTAACAACAATTATAACAGTCTACAGTGTGACAACTAAATTTACCTATCAAAACACATACACTAAATCATATCTATCTAAACCTAGCACCTACCTAGGAGGGTGCTACATTCTAAATAAAATTTTATATATAAATTATTTATTTAAAAAAAATTATAGGGCTATTCGTCCTGTGAAACTTCATGTACATTCTTTCTGTGTTAATGGAGGTGAATGTTACTGGGCTGTTGTGTTCTCCAGGTTGGATGTTTCTCATTCATAAGTTCAAAGTGAATTGGGTAAATACCACGTTATAGCTGCTAGGTGGAGTTGATGATATTGGTAAAGACGTTTTTATTTCCTATGATCATCTGCCCCATCTAGTGGCCATAATGATTTTTCTTTCCTGATTCATTCCATTATTATGAATGAAAAACGTTCAAGCTAGTGAGAAAAACGTTTGATAGCATTAGTTTTATCTCCCCCCCCTCCACAAAATAAATATTCATGCAGTTTCACAGAAATGAATAGTTGTGGAATTGGTTTTTGATAAATAAACCCATAAGCGTTGTAAAAAAAAACCCAGAATGTTTTCTATTTATCTATTTGTTTATGTCCAGGGACCAACCTAGAACACAAACAGCCATGTAGCATGAAAAACTTTGACTAGGAGGCAATGCAGTATTGCTCAAAATACAAATAAATCCTTAATATGGTTCTAAAGTCTCAAAGTGTTTTAACTTAATGTATTCTACGCATTGAGGTAAAAAAAACATCTGCAGCCAGCTCCCCTCCCCCACAGTCCCCCCTAATACTTACCTGAGCCCAATCTTGATCTAATGAAGTGCACGGGAGCAGCGTCTCTCTTGGGTCTCTCTCTCCTCATTGGCTTAGATACAGCTGCGAGAGCCATTTGCTCCTACTGTTTTCAATCACAGCCAGTGAGCCAATGAGGAGAGAAGGGGGCAGGGCCGAGCCGTGCTCTGTGTGTGAATGGACATACAGAGCAGGGCCCAGGAGCGAGCCTACACCACTGCTCCCATAGCAAGTGGCTTGCTTTGGGGGCACATAGCAGGAGGGAGGAGCCAAGAGATCCGCCAGAGGACCCAAGAAGGGGAGGACAGGGGCTTCTCTGTGCAAAACCATTATAAAGAGCAGGTAAGTATGACATATTTGTTTTTTTTTTTTAAGAAATATTCTTCCTTTAGAATAACTTTAATAGCTTGAGTCACAGTAAAAAGTGAAGATTCTCAACAACAATTAATATGCATGGAACTTGGATCAAAGTGGTATAATAACATTTGCATGTTTGTGGGTGGATAAATCTTCAAGTTTTAATCGGAGCAAAGGATGAGACCATACAGTGGATATAAAAAGTCTACACACCCCTGTAAAAATGTCAGGTTTCTGTGATGTAAAAAATTTTGAAAAAGATAAATCATTTCAGAACTTTTTCCACCTTTAATGTTACCTATAAACTGTACAACTCAATTGAAAAACAAAATGAAATCTTTTAGGGGGGGGAAGTAAATATAAAAAAACTAAAATAATGTGGTGTGCACACCCTCTTATAACTGGGGATGTAGCTGTGTTCAGAATTAAGCAATCACATTCAAAATCATGTTAAATAGGAGTCAGTACACACCTGCCATCATTTAAAGTGCCTCTGATTAACCCCAAATAAAGTTCAGCTGTGCTAGTAGGTCTTTCCTGACATTTTCTTAGTCGCATCCTACAGCAAAAGCCATGATTCACAGACAGCTTACAGAGCATCAGAGGGATCTCATTTTTAAAAGGTATCAGTCAGGAGAAGGGTACAAAATAATTTCCAAGGCATTAGATATACCATGCAACACAGTGAAGACAGTCATCAAGTGGAGAAAATATGGCGCAACAGTGACATTACCAAGAACTGGACGTCCCTCCAAAATTGATGAAAAGATGAGAAGAAAACTGGTGTGTGTCATCTTTTCCAACTGCTTGAAGGTGCTGCACACACAAGTATTGTGTAGGGGTGAGATTCAAGTTCACAGTCATGTGGAGTTTGACCTGAACAAGTTTGTAGTTCTCTGAATGGGCCAGTTCACCACCCGCTGAACCTATGGCTGCTGCTCATTTGTTGGTGCTTTCACTACTGACACTAATTGAACAACTTGTTAGTTGCTAGGACTCCAGAGGCCATCTGAGTACTAGCAACCAAGGACTGGCCACCTACATCCTATCAACCAATGACTTTGTCTCTTCCTGGGGCCTTAGGCCTTAAATTATTATTCTGGCCAATGAAATGAATTAGGCCCCTTTCACATGTATGTCATCTGTTCAGTCACGTTTTTCAGAATCAGTTTACGTTTTTCAGATTCATTTGATATTTTTTTTAGATTCAGTTTACATTCATTAACATCCATTTTTGCATCCGTCTTCAGGGCCAGTTCACACCAGAATTGCACAACGTGCTCACTTTCCTGGTCAATTCCTGTGTGCTTTGAGTGAAGTGCATTTTCAGCCAATTCATTTGAAAGGGCTTTAATCGCACTGCACCACACCAAAACTAGTGCATGCACTACTATAAAAACATATTGCAACCATATCAAATGGTACTTCTATACCATGCAATCCAGTGCAGTCAAAGGTTCTGTGTTTGTAACCTACATTTGGAGTGTGGTTAGCATTGCATTGACACTGCTTGCAGATTAAAGTGCAGTGCATTTTGAATGCAGTGCAAAAAACGTGCATGGTATGAATAGCCTTCAGTGCAGTTCACATCAGTCTACATCCGTTTTGCATTTCAGTTCCATTTAGTTTAATTCCATTTACCTCTGTTTTTCATCAGTTTACATCCGTTTTATGACTGTTTTTTTATGCTTAAAAAAAGATTATGAATTACGAATATTTTGCTGAAAAACAGATCTTAACAGAAAGGACAGAAACAGACGCTGTCCATTTACATCCATTCTGATCTGTTTTAACAGATCTGAATGTTGCTAGTTCTGTTTTAAAAAGAAAAAGGAACTTAACAGACGCGGATGCAAACAGATGCCCATCCATTTACATCCGTTTGTCCATAGAAATTAATTGCTATCTGTTTTTCATCCATCGAAGGATGGATGAAAAATGGACAGACGGAACACGGAAAGTGTGAAAGAGGCTTCATCATCTTGATTCCCCCCCCCGCCTAAACATGTCAAGCATTTAGGATTGCTGGGTAAATGCCCTGTGCACATTACAATGCACTACAATGCACTTTTCATGAAAAATGACATTTAATCTGTATAATGTGCTCTATCCAACAATGTTATATTCTAGTGTAAAGAACCTGGATCCATCTATTCTGCACTTTAATTCACCTTGGCATTCAGAGTTAATCCCAAACAGAAAAGACTGCTCACATTCTGCAAGTGGTCAGTGATGTACCTGCTCAGCTGTTCAACATACTGTAGTTGTCCACATTTGCTGCCATTTCTGTTTAGCTCGGAGAAACTACATTTTCTCTGGGACTACGCATTGTTTGCTGTTATCCTGCCATAAATTCTAGTATGATTTCACGTCGTGCAGTGTAACTTTATTGCTTCATTCTACTGCTCTGTATTTCATTGGCCTAACACTAAAGGGTTGATTTACTAAAACTAGTGCACAAATTGGTGCAGCTGTGCATGGTTGGCAATCAGCTTCTAACGTCAGCTTGTTCAATTAAGCTTTGACAAGAAAACCTGGAAGCTGATTGGTTTATGCACAGCTGCTCCAAATTTTGCACTCTACAGTTTTAGTAAATCAACCGCTAAGGCTTCATGCATGCTGGGACTTTTATAAATACTTTTCTCCTTCAAAAATGCACATAAGCAGCATAAGGGGTTTGTCTGCCCCTAAACACCCCTGCCTTTAACTCCTGTAAACGCCTATAGTGTGCATGGACATATAGGCTAACATAGAGGGGCATTTAGATGCAGAGAGATAAAAAGCTCAAATGCCTGTATAAGCAGTACAAAAAAAAAACAATATTGCGGCACCTCTGTATTCACCATACAGTGAAAACGAAGAAATTGGTTTGAAATGTGCAAACCTATATTACCAATATTAAATGTGCAGCTGCCCCTGTAAGTGCAACTACACTAACAAATAAAACTGATAAAAATAAAGCTAAGGCGCTTGCTTAATCCTTTTTGTTATTCTTATTAACAAACAACAATCAAATGTTATACAAGCAACTTAAAAAAGTCCACTGATGTGCAATTTCCCCACACCATGCTGTGACATACGGATGCTTATGGATGATCCCTAGACCCTCATTCTTTAAGTTGGCTCACTCAAACATACTCAGTGATAAAGCAGAACATATCCATTTAAAGCATCTTAGTGTAGTCTTTATTGAAAATGAATCAATCAAATAAGAAATAAAAGAATAATACTCACATATTACAGTGCCTATAATACTGACACCAGTGCAGGGGCGGACTGACCATTTGGAAACACGGGCACTGCTCGAGGGCCCGGGGTCAGTAGGGGGCCCCATGAGATGCCCCTGGTACCTTTTTCATAGGCTTCTTTGAGTTTGGGCAAGGACACAGGGATCCCATGATCCCCTATTGTCCGGGGGCCCCATGAGTTGTCAGTCCGCCCCTGCACCAGCGTATACAGTCTGTATGTGAATCATCTCACAGCAACACCCCTGTTGGTCAGTATACTTTCCAGGCCTCTGTCTCCTAGGCTGGACATGACATCATACAGGACCTGGAAGTAGCGGTCCTTGCACTTAAATGTATGTTTCACCAGACCAGCGTCTTCCTGAAGTGCCAACTTAAATCGTTTAAAACACAATTTTATGACCACAGGCTAATTGAGCTTTGAAGAGCCCTGTACCCGAAGGGTAAAGATTATACCTACTTTTTATGGGCTCATTAGTCCTATAGTGGGTTAGATTATTTATTCTCCAGCCACCATGCCATGGACTGGAGGTCTTTGGTTGACATCAGGTCCTTTGTGTGGTCTGACCACTCACCCATATTTTTGTATGTCAATGTGCCTTAGACACCACGATCCTCATGGTCCTGGCTGCTCAATGATACCTTGCATACACACCCAACCTGTAATCTGGCTGTAATTACCACAATCTTTTTTTCAATCGTCAGAATGACAAAACTTCATTACTGTCCTGCATGTGGTTTTCAGTCAACACAGTGCTCAAATTAAAAAGGAGTGTGCCCAGTTCATACAGGACACACTCTATAGTTCCTTCACCCAAACTGCTGGCTGAAATTTAGTCTGCCAGGTCATCCCTCCTACAATTATATGACGCTACCTGCCACAATCATCATGAGTGGATCTCTCTCAGTAGATACTAGTACTGGAGCAAATGTAGTAGACCTTTGGCTCACTCCCTCCACCCCTGTACCTTACAGACTTACATTCTTTCCATCAAGACCCGTGGGGCCAGGCAACTTCCTCACCTCAGTCAATTCTCAAAACCTTTCCTGATTTCTTATCCTCCCTATATAACTTGTCCTCCTTTTCTGTAGACCTGGACTCTGACACCTATCATCCCCTTTGTGACTACATTACGGACACAGTGCTCCCTACCTTAGACAACACCACTAGAGAGACTCTTTGGAAAGCTCATTCACTATGAATGAACTTCTGTCTGGCGTCACCTCCACCCCCTCTGGTAAGAGACTAACGCCCGGATTGGTCCACTCCAAGTTCTACAAAATCTGTAAAGAGCACCTTGCCCTGTTCATGCTGATCTCTGTGGACACCCTGTTCCTACCCCAAACCCTGAAAGCCCACATATCTCCCATTCCGAATCTGGGTAAAGACCTATTTATGCCAAAGTAATCACTTCCGGCCTGCAACCTCTCTTACCTGCCCTCATACATACAGATCAGGATTAGAGGGGGTTTGTCCAGGAAAGGGAAGCGAGGGACCACACTCTTAAAACACTGCTGCTTCTGAACCATGCCTAAGTGTCCAATACAACGTCTTGCCTTTTCTCCATAGACTCTGAGAAGGCATTTGATCGAGTTAGTTGGTCCTTTTCCAGACAAACATTTCTACAAATTGGAGTGGGCCCCTCTATGTGTGACAGACCAGGACAGGGTCTTTTGGAGGGGACTAGGGGCTAGCCTTCTACCCACTGATTATGGACCATGTAGAGAGCAGATCATTATTTAATGATGGACAACAACGTGATGTATGCAGAGAGCAAGGCTTGGATTAATTCTCTGAATAAAGACAATAAAGCTTCCCTTCTGGAGTGGATGGAAATGTGTAATATTAATCTTGTACAGGTTAATGGTCAGAGGAAATATGGTGGCCCTCCTGCAGACTGGGTTGGAAGAGCTCCTCCATTTGGGACAGGAATATTTACCAACAATCCCCCTCAGGAAATCTATGAGGATAAATTAATTCCACATTTTCAGACTGTTGGAACATTGTACCAGTTTTGTCTTATGATGGCTTTTCTGGTGGGCAGATTGTACAGGTGAAAGCCAGACACCTGAAAGACAGCATGTGTAATATACTTGGTATATACAGGGGCATGGGCTTGTTGCCGGACTGTCATGGATGGGCTCCTGGCCTCGGTACCTGGCTGTTGATTACCTTACTGTTAATTAGATCACTGTTTAATTAGGTTACTATTAGCTGCTAGCTGTTCATTAGATGTACTGTTAGATATACTGATGATATTATGGGTTAAATATTGCATTGTTTAGGATCATCTGATCAAGCTATTATCTGATTTTGTGTGATCTAAATTCTATGTGAATTTTCAATAAAGAAGAGTTTTAGTTGCACCTAAGCTAGTGTCCTTTAGTTCTTGGGTGCAATGCCCAGCTATAATACTTTGTTCTTGTGTCCCAGCGGCGAGGAAGCAGTTCAATGATGGAAACACCCAGGCAGGTTGCCTGGCAGTCCATCACACTATATACATCCTGGATTTATATTCACAGCTGAATAAAAGGGTCCATGTCAATGGCTTTTTGGCACCAGGTTTCTCAATCAGCAATGGCATCCAACATATCATGTCCATTATCCCCTGTTGTAGGTGCTAGCGATGGAACACTTAGCAGTCGCTATTCATAACAATTCGTCTTGGGTATTACTCTGGCACCACAACAAGTGAAGCTAGCCTTTTTTGCTAATGACCTCTTGCCTCATATTACAAATCCCCATCTTGATGCCATATATATTACAAGAGTTCCACCGTTGTGGACTCTATAGCAACTTTAAGGTGAATCTCACCAAATCGGAAATTCTTAATGTCTCTTTGCAAACATCCCAAGTCCAACATCAACGAGACAATATTCTTTTCAAAATCTGTACCTCAGCCATTAAGTATATGGGGATTTATATCCCCGCTGACCTAACACAACTGTATGCTCTGAATTACATTTCCCTTTAACAGTGGACCCTCACTGATCTTCAGTCGTATAACCATACCATTTATTCCTGGTTTAGAAGGATCAATATTTTAAGCATATACAGTATGTTGTTCCGTAATTTCAATACAGTATGGAACCGGCAGAAAGCGCAACTTCACAAAACAATCTTTATTCTACTGAAATCCAAGGGAGGCACTGGTATCCCAGATCTTTCTGTGGGCCGTGCCCCTGTAGTCTTGATCAGGATAGTCAACTGGTTTTATAATGGCTCCACTAAGTAGCTGGTCTCTATAGAACAGGCCAATGCCTCATGTGATCTGGGGCCTTCCCAGTCCTACCCGTTCTCTCCCCTACCTTCCCCCCCCCCTTCCTTTTTTTCCTTTTATCCTTCACCCTTCTTTTCTAATTTCACTCTTTATTTACTCTGTTATTTCTTTCCACCTACCTCTATTGGCCTGAAGCTTTGTCATAAAGTTTTCCTAGGTGAGACTAGAGTGGTTTCTCATCTTTGACATACAACCACCCCTACTCTCAGAGGGATTATTCCCGATAACAGTTTATCCTAAAGATTGCAATAGAAAGTTTTGTTTTTTTTTCAAGCCACTGCTATAAGACTCTTGAGCTCTTCGTTACACACTACTCATAGTACTTCTGTTCAGCTTGGTAATAGTATCTAGTCTGACCATGTGCAATAATTTCTCTTTTGTGTATGTCCAAACAGGATGGATGTGATACTTGTTTGTTCAGTATGTCTTCTTTATTCTGCATTTTTGTATATTTGAAAACGTTTCAGTAAAATCTGATTTGAAAAGAAGTATTTATATAGCATTTTACATATACTGTGCCTGCTCTGAAGAAGCTCACAATCTAATGCATGCATACACATACTAGGGCCGATTTAGGCAGGAGCCAGTTAACTCGCAATCATAACTAAGGAGTGTGACAGGACACTTGCGTACCTGGCGAAAACCCACACAAGCAGAAAATATACAAACTCCATGCAGATAGTGTCTTTTTTGGAATTCAGACAACTGACCCTAGTGCAGACGTGCAAACCACTGCACGTTTGAAGAGTTGATGTGATCATAATATTATAAAGATTCTTGTTAGAACGGACAAATTAAATAAAGCTAATTATAAATCTGCTGCCATGAGGTTTGGCACATTATGTCAATAAAACAGAAGAGTTTATATGGCTCAATGGGACATCCTAGTCTGTGACAGATTTATACAGGCCAGGTCAGCTTGTAGCCCTCTGGGTATCTTTTTATGCTTCGTGTCATACAAATACTTGTCTAATGAAATGTTTTCTCTAATCCACAGGAGCCATTGTGATAGCGTATATTGTCTGCTGGTTACCATATCATGCCAGAAGACTGATGTACTGCTATATCCCAGATGATGAGTGGTCTGGGTAAGTTGCATTAGACATAATTGTGCTCATCAATCACTCACTATTTAATTTGTCTCACAGCACAGTCAGTTGAATGACACCACCAACAACTAAAGTTCCGATATGCAATTTTTACATAGTTACATTGGTCCAGTTTGGACCAATAGAAGTACTGCTTATATATGTGTATATGTGTATGTTCCTTGCCCATGGGATTCCTGTGGAAACTAAAAATCACTGGAGTACGTCTCGCTACTACGGTGATCTCTACTAGCTTCCAGGTCCAGCATCTAGGGGCTGTCCTGCTGCATTGTGAAGCATTTACAATACTCAATACTAGGATGTTACTAATCAGTAGATTAGGGCTTGGCACTGCAAGTCCAGCAATGTTAGTTTTTGACACAGGGCTTTGAGGACAGAGGGCAAGTGGAAACTGGAGCGCTTCACAAAGTGGCTCATGTTCTACTTGATCCCCTACACTAGAGAACCCCTTCTTACTTACTTTAACACCTAACATGAGCTAATATCATTTAAACACACATCCAAAACTTGACAGCATAATTATTAAGCAGTGAATGGGATTTTCATCAAACACTCAATATTGGTGCATGCAACCACGGTCATTTAAACCAGATTCACATCCAATGTATTTTCTGGTAAACATTACATTTTACTACTTTCTAAATATGCCTATAACAACCTAAAGAGAAACTATAGTGCTTTAGGGATCATTATAGTTTGCATTTTGTAAGTGTATGTTTTTCTGTTTCAATGTATTTATCAAATACATTGCAATATAACAAGCTCATGATTTGCTGTGCAGGCGCAGAGCTAAACAATCACATACAAAAGCTGATACAATTCGGCAACATGCAATGATGAATCAGCTTAGTTCTAACTGTAACTAAGGAGGGCTAGTAGGAAAAACAAAAGCAATGATACCATCATTGCCCAATTGTTCTCCATGAGGTAGTAATCCCCACTTATAAGTATCAGCCTGAAAAGAGGAAGGAAGGAAGGACACAGACTGAAAAAGGAGGAAAGGGAAATGTAGGGAAAGAGAGAAGAGAGAGGAAGAATCAGGGAAGGAAAGGTATTGCGTACCTAGGACTGACGCGGGCGTAAGTGTATATGTTTTTAAACAATTCATAATTTTTTTTTTACTATTTATTTAAAATCTATATTTGCAAACAAGCATTCATTAGAGGTGACAGAGTTTACAGAGCAGAGCAGAAACTATTTGCATTCAGATCATCTCTCTCTAGTTGAAAGTGTAAATAGTCATCTATCAGATTCATGCTCTTGTCTGTGTAAATTTGGGCTTGAGCTATTCAGCAATGTAAATGGGCTTTTTAAAGGTAAAGCAAAACTAAAAAAAATGTGAAAAGGAGCCTAAAGCTCTATAAATAGGGAGACTGACAGGAAAAAAAACCTCACAGAGGATCCAGTCTTTTCCTCTTCTGTGGCAGACAAAGTAAAACATTTTGGCTGGACTTAAAGTCGTGGGGTAATGCAATCAATATGTATTTGTTTGCCCATGTCGAGTTGATGAAATTGTGTTGGTTTGTGCTATTGTGAGTCGTATATAATTATAAAAACCCATATAACTGTCATGTTGATCTCCTCCTGTAGGTTCCTCTACACGTTTTACCATTACTTCTACATGCTGACCAACACTCTCTTCTACATCAGCTCAGCTGTGAATCCAATCCTTTATAACGTGGTCTCCTCCTCTTTCCGAAAACTCTTCCTGGAGACCCTCAGCCCATCCTGCAGTAAACAGAATGGCAATTTCTCCATAAAATCGGGTTCATCCCACACAAGACCAGATTGATGTCTCCTCTTCTGTATATTGTATGGAGTAACGATTTTCTGAGCACACTGGACAAATATTGTTACATATGGAGTTACATTAAGTGTTTATATAGCAGACTAGTGCATTCCAGTCATAAAGGTCATACCTATAACGACGTCTACCTGTACAGATCGAACTTAGTGGTCTGGTTGGTGTATGATTTACAAGGTCAGTCTACCAAAAAGGGTGAGACCCCATTCATACTAATTGTAAACAAGTGAGTAGGGCTATATACCTGGATACAGATAGTTTTCTGTTACAGTCCCTTATCAGAAATAAGCAACCAGAAGAAAAATTCCACTTAACAATATCTGTTTCAGTTTGGGTGGACTTTCAAATCTTGTAAAAATATAGTGTGCTACTCTCTATAGTCTATATAACATTCTAATTACTGGGACATATCCACTTCTTTCATCACTCCGTGGTCTGTTACAAATAGCTGGATGTCTACAGCGTTACTACTGATACCAGGACAATGATCACTGGTCACACCTAGACATAAATTTATTGTACCTTTCTTATGTATTTTTGTGAGCTTTTTGGAACCTTGAATGTCCAACCAAAGGGCAACCAATGTAAAGATACACATCTCAATGGTGCCAGTACCCAGGGCTGGTGCTAGACTATATTGCGCCCTAGGAAAGAACAGCTACTTGCGCCCCCCCCCAACAATATATATCAACAATATATGAAACTGCTAAATTTCTTTTAATTTTCAAAAATAAGTGCCATATGCTGCCACCAGCTCCAATATTAAAGACAAAATCAGTGTCATGGACGGACTGTATATGCAAACAGTGTAGCGCTAAATAAATACTAACCGAACCCCCTCAATACACAAAGGGGGGCACAAAAGAAAAAATATATAATAAATAAATTGCAACACGTGAATACCCTATGGCAGGGGTAGGCAACCTGAGAGCCGCAGGACTACAAGTTCCATCATGCCCAGGGGCGGACTGACCATTTGGAAACTCGGGCACTGCCCGAGGGCCCGGGGTCAGTAGGGGGCCCCATGAGATGCCCCTGGTACCTTTTTCATAGGCTTTTTTGAGTTTGGGCAAGGACACAGGGGCCCTATGATCCCCTATTGAGGGCCTGGGGTCAGTAGGGGGCCCCAGGAGATGCCCCTGGTACCTTTTTCATAGGCTTTTTTGAGTTTGGGCAAGGACACAGGGGCCCCATGATCCCCTATTTCCCGGGGGCCCCATGAGTTGTCAGTCCGCCCCTGATCATGCCTCTGCAAGTCACAGTTGTAACTGTCAGTTTTGTAATCTTTGCAATGCCTCATGGGAAATGTAGTTCCACAACAGCTAGAGAGCCGCAGGTTGCCTACCCCTGCCCTATGGGAATTAATCAAATCCAAATGTGAACAGTGTCATATAATGCAATGGTGAATGACACACAAAAACACCAATATAAATCAAATAAAGTGATGAACATACATAATCAGATACAAGTCCACAAAAGATGCATATATAAATTATATATGTAATAATAGTGCTCCAAAACAATTCTCATGCAGGTGACTGTATGTGATCAATCCGTGATAATCCTTAGTGGCCAAAATACCCCCTCACCTCCTTGCATCGACCCTACAGGGTCAGCTCGCTCTGAGTAATACACCGATCTGATTGGTGGTAAGATTCCTCACAGGCTCCTCTCAAGGTAATATACGTTCCAATCCTTCCATATGGTGCACAGCAAAAACTCTCTCCAGATCATAAATAAACAAGAAAATCCTCCATAGTGTAAACAGTTTTAATATATAATGTATATACAGTAAAAATGCCCACTCACATGCTCCTTCTCCTCTGAACAATACTATATCACCTCATGCTAGAGGTGTACTGCATGGGTATCACAAACAGGTGTTCCAATATGGCCCCCACGCCGGAAATGACGTCATCGCGCACCCGGTAATGCCTCCTCGCGTACCGACCCTGAAGAAGTCACGTGTCTAGCGTGACGCAACGCGTCGGTACGCGAGGAGACATTTCCAGGTGTGCGGTGACATCATTTCCGGTGTGGGGGCCATATTGGAACACCTGTTTGTGATACCCATGCAGTACAGCTTGGTTCTGACTTACTTAAAGATCACATGCCTAATAGTAGAATCCCACGTTTAGTTTGACTTTAAATAGTTAATTTGGCCCAACTATTTGGATTACATAACTATGCTGCCTATGTGTGTGCTGTAATATACTGTAGTAGGCTAAGTTACATACAATAAGCAACACTGTGTTTCAGCAGCGGGTAAGGTGATTTCCCATCAGCTGTCGGTGGAGTTTTTTTATCAATAAGTACAAGGCTTTCTCTGATTGGTTAAGATGTTAATCATGATGTCATCCTGCCTCTCCACCTTGATCAATCAGCCAAAGCCTTGCATTCACTGATTAAAAATACAAGGCTTCTCGTGATTGATGAAGAAGCATTCAGCCTGTCTCTCTATAATTCCGGGAGCAGATGAGAAGTCACCTGTACTTGTGCCAGAACACATTGCTGCTTACTCTATGCAGCTAATGCCACTACAGTATATTACAGGGAACCCCATATAGTTATGCAGCGGAATTACTTTGTTTTGGCCAAGTCAAATTAATCCTGGAATTCTATTTTAAGAGGCATGGCCACACACACACACACAGTAACAAATTCTATATATTGCAAAAAGTATTGGGCGAGCCCTCCAAATCATTGGATTCAGGTGTTTCAATCACCTCCATGGCCACAGGTGTGTAAAATCAAGCACCTAGGCATGCAGACTGCTTCTACAAACATTTGTGAAAAAACAGGTCACTCTTAGGAGCTCAGTGAATTCAAACGTGGTACCGTAATAGGTTACCACCTTTGCAATAAGTCCATCATGAAATTTCCTTGCTACTAAATATTCCATGGTCAACTGTTAGTGGTATTATAGCAAAGTGGAAGAAACTGGGAACAACAGCAACTGAAGTGCACAGGGCACAGAATTTGCCAACTGTCTGCACAGTAAATAGCTAAAGACCTCCAAACTTCATGTGGCCTTCAGAATAGCACAACAACAGTGCATAGAGAGCTTCATGGAATGGGTTTCCATGGCCAAGCAGCTTCATCCAAGCCTTACATCACCAAGTTCAATGGAATATGTCGGATGCAGTGGTGTAAAGCATGCCACCCCTGAACTCTAGAGCAGTGGAGACGTGTTCTCTTGAGTGATGAATCACGCTTCTCTGTCTGGCAATCTGATGGATGTGCCTGGGTTTTGCGGTTGCCAGGAGAACGGTACTTACCTGACTGCATTGTGCCAAGGTTAAAGATTGGTGGAGGGGGGATTGTAGTGTGGGGTTGTTTTTCAGGGGTTGGGCTTGGCCTTTTAGTTCCAGTGAAGGGAATTGTTAAGGTTTCAGCATACCAAGACATTTTGGATAATTTCATGCTCCCAACTTTGTGGGAACAGTTTGGGGATGGCCCCTTCTTGTTCCAACTTGCCTACTCAGTAGTGCACAAAGCAAGGTACATAAATATATGGCTTTGCGAGTTTGGGGTGGAAGAACTTGACAAAACCACAAAAAGTCCTGACCTCAACCCGAGAGAACACCTTTGGGATGAATTAGAGCGGAGACTGTGAGCCAGGCCTTCTCGTCCGACATCAGTGTCTGAACTTACAAATGCGCTTCTGGAAGAATGATCAAACATTCCCATAGACACACTCCTAAACCTTGTGGAAAGCCTTCCCAGAAGAGTTGAAGCTGTTATAGCTGCAAAGGGTGGGCCAACTCAATAATGAACCCTATGGACTAAAACTGGGATGCCATTACAATTCATGTGCATGTAAGGGCAGGTTTCCCAACACTTTTGGCAATATAGTGTGTATACCACTATCCATATCCTTAACATTTTTTGGATTTTTTTTGCTTCTTTTGTTTTCACAGTAAGGACTGCATATCTTCTTCTGAATTTTTGATGGGTATGATTTGCTGCTTGTAGCTCCACCTTTGGATCACTGTATTTCACATAAAGATTTGTAAATGCTACTTTTAGTGGTCATGTGAATCTTGACTTCATTCTTCACATGACTGGGCTATTAATATTCCTGGCTATGCTCTCTTTTGGAAAGACAGGGTAAAAAGGAAAGGTGGTTGGGTCTGTCTCTATGTGGGAAGTAACCTCAAAGCGAGTGTGTAAGATGGAGAGTGTGATGAGGCTGAAGCATTATAGGTAGAACTGCATTTGTGTGTGCATACTACAAAGGTAATCATTGGAGTTTGTTATAGGCTGCCCAGTGTTAATCAGGAGGTGGAGACTCAGCTCCTTGCACAGATAAAAAGGGCTGCAAGGGCTGGCAGAGTGATAATAATGGGGGATTTTAACTACCCTGATATTCATTCGGAGTATTGACACTGCTGGAACAGTTAAAGGGCAGACATTTATAAACCTATTACAAGACAATTTTATGGTACAGGTCATAGAGACGGGGTCTCTAGCAGTGCTAGGAATGATGCTCTGCTGGACCTAGTAATCTCTAACCATGCAGAGTTTATTACTAATGTTCATATAAAAGAACATCTGGGTAGCAGTGACCATAACATGATTTCAATTAATGTTAGCTGTAAACAACAAGCACATACAGGAAAGATAAAAACACTTAACGTTAAGACAGCAAATCTTTCAAGGTTGAGATCTGCTCTCCAAGTCTTCGACTGAGAGGGAATATTGGCATTGATGGACACAGAACAGAAATTGGAATTCTTCAAAAAGACTGTATGTGAACACACTGCAAAATATATTCCCATGGGCTATAAGTTTAAAAGGCTAAAAATGATACCTGTTGGTGGCTCAAGACCAAATTAAAAAAAGGTATACAGTTGTGTTCAAAATAATAGCAGTGTTGAAAAAAGTGAATAAAGCTCAAAATCCTTTTAATAGCTTTTATTTCCATACACACAAATGCATTGGGAACACTACACATTCTATTCCAAATCAAAACATGAAGAAAAATAAATCAAATTTGTGTTGTTCCTCTAAAAAATTTTAAGAAAAGTGAATATTAGACTGCTCAAAAAAATAGCAGTTTGTTTGTATTCTTCTTAACAAACTCAAACATTCACTATATAAACTGAAAAATGTTTGAAGATTTTGCTTTCCTTTGAATCACTTAATGAATATTTAGTTGTATAAGCACGGTTTCTGAGAAGTGCTGTACATCTGTGTTGCATGGAGTCAACCAACTTCTGGCACCTGTGAACAGGTATTCCAGCCCAGGATGATTGGACTACATTCCACAGTTCTTCTCTATTTCTTGGTTTTGCCTCAGAAACTGCATTTTTGATGTCACCCCACAAGTTTTCTATTGGATTAAGATCCGGGGATTGGGCTGGCCACTCCATAATGTCAATCTTGTTGGTCTGGAACCAAGATGTTGCACATTTACTGGTGTGTTTGGGGTCATTGGCTTGTTGGAACACCCATTTCAAGGGCATTTCCTCTTCAGCATAAGGCAGCATGACCTCTTCAAGTATTCTGATGTATTCAAACTGATCCATGATCCCTGGTATGCGATAAATAGGCCCAACACCGTAGTATGAGAAACATCCCCATATCATGATGCTTGCACAACCATGCTTCACTGTCTTCACAGTGTACTGTGGCTTGAATTCAGTGTTTGGGGGTCATCTGACAAACTGTCTCCGGCCACTAGACCCAAAAACAACAATCTTACTTTCATCAGTCCACAAAATTTTGCGCCATTTCTCTTTAGACCAGTCAATGTACTCTTTGGCAAATTGTAACCTCTTCAGCACGTCTTTTTTTCAACAGTGGGACTTTGCGGGGGCTTCTTGCAGATAGCTTGGCTTCACATAGGCGTCTTCTAATTGTAACAGTACTCACAGGTAACTTTAGACCTTCTTTGATCTTCCTGGAGCTGATTGTTGGCTGAGTCCTTGCCATTTTGGCTATTCTTCTATCCATTCGAATGGTAGTTTTTCGCTTTCTTCCACATCTTTCAGGTTTTGGTTGCCATTTTAAAGCATTTGCGATCATTTTAGCTGAGCAGCCGATCATTTTCTGCACTTCTTTATATGTTTTCCCTTCTCCAATCAACTTTTTAATCAAGGTACGCTGTTCTTCTGAACAATGTCTGGAACAACCCATTTTCCTCAGAATTTCAGAGAGAAATGCACTGTAACCAGCATGTACAACATTTGCTGCCTTCCTTCCTTAAATAAGGGCAATAATTTCCACCTGTTTTTCAAAGAATGAATTACCTCACTAATAGAACTCCACACTGCTATTATTTTGAACATGCTCCTTTCAATTAGTGGTTCAATTACACAGAATCAGCAGCATGCATGTCATGACTGTTGGGTCTGCTGGATTTCTATTACTCTACTACACCTGCTAGTAATGATTTGCCATGTAGAAATATAATTTCTACCAAAACAGTGATTGATCAGGTTAGTGATGTCTGACTGCTATTATTTTGAACATAACTGTATATGATCCGAAATGAGCTTTTAAAAAATATAAAAATGAAGAAACACTATCATTATTTAAATGTTACAAGGGTTATAACAGAATATGTAAAAAGGAAATCGAGGCCACAAAAATTCAAAACAAACGACAGATTGCAAAAGAGAGTAAGACAAACTCAACGAAATTCTTCAATTTCAGGCCCTTTACAAAATAATCTAGAATGTGTAACTGGGGACAAAGAGAAGGAAAATTTATTAAATACCTTCTTCAACTCTGAGTATAAAAAGGAGCTGGGGGAGCTCTTGTCCATAAAGCGCATGGTATTGACACAGCCCCAGCTGATCCATAATGGCTCAAAATTGATACGGTCCAGAAATATTTAAACATAATAAAGGTGAATACACTCACGGGTACTAAAAAAATTGAGCTCTTTCATTTCAAAGCCATTGTTTCAAATTTTTAGGGACATTTTAATGACTGGCATATTACCACTGGATTGGCCAATTTGGTGCCTATATTTATTAAGGGAGTCAAAGTCTTTACCAAGTAATTATAGACCTGTTTAATTTCTGTAGTTTGGAAGATACTGGAGAGTTTATTAAAAGACCACATAGATGAATTTTTGCTAGAAAGAAACATTTTATGCAATAGCCAGCATGGATTCACAAAAGACAGAAGTTATCAAATAAATCTAGTTTCTTTTTATGAGGAGGTGAGCAAAAACTTAAACAAAGGAGTGGCTGTGGGTATTGTATACTTGGATTTTGCAAAAGCGTTTGACACAGTTCCCCACACACAGCTAATGTGTAAGGTAAAGTCTACGGGCTTGGAAAAATCAGTATGTAAATAAATAAAAAACTGGCTAAAAGATCGTATTCAGAGAGTAGTGGTTAATGATTCATACTCTGAATGGTCTAGGGTTGTCAGTGGTGTACCCCAAGGTTCAGGGTTGGGACCTTTTACTTCTTAATATATTTATAAATGATATAGCGTTTGGAATTAAAATTGCCATTTTAGTGTTTGCAGATGACACCAAGCTGTGCAGTGGAATAACGTCCTTACAGGATGTCTCCAACTTACAAGCCAACCTCAATGCACTGTTAATTGGGCAACTATTTGGCAAATGAGGTTTAATGTTGATAAATGTAAGGTTATACACTTGGGGGCTAAGAATATGCATGCATCATACATACTAGGGGGAGTACAACTGGGGGAATCAATGGTGGAGAAGGATCTGGGAGTTCTGGTAGATCATAGGCTTACCATGCAATGCCAAGCTGCGGTTTCCAAAGTGAGCAAAATCCTCTCTTGTATTAAAAGCGGTATAGACTCCAGAGAGAGAGATATCATTTTACCCTGTACAAATCATTAGTAACACCTCATTTGGAATATGCAGTTCAGTTTTGGGTACCAGTTTACAAAAAGGATATCGGGCAACTGGAGAAAGTGCAGAGAAGGGCAACCAAACTGATACGAGGCATGGAGGAGCTCAGCTATTAGGAAAGATTAGAGGAACTGAATTTATTCTCTCTTGAGAAAAGATTAAGGGGGGATATGATCAACTTTTATAAATATATACGTGGTCCATATAGTGAACTCAGTGTAGAGTTATTCACCTTAAGGTCATCACAGAGGTCAAGAGGTCACTCTTTACATCTGGAGGAAAAATGATTTAATCTCCAATTATGGAAAGGCTTCTTCACAGTGAGAGCTGTGAAAATGTGGAATAGACTCCCGCAAGAGTTGGTTCTGGCCATCTCAGTAGACAGTTTAAAAAAAAAAAAGGCCTGGATTCTTTCCTAAATGCGCATATTATAGCTGGATGCTAATATTAATAGGTAAAGTTGATCCAGGGAATATCCAATTGCCCCTTGGGGGATCAGGAAGGAATTTTTTTTTCCCCTGCTGGGACAAATTGGATCATGCTTTATTGGGGTTTTTTGCCTTCCTCTGAATCAACTGAGTGTATAGGATAGCGTATATGGAGGTTTTCTATTTGTGTGTTTTCTGTTGGTTGGACTGGATGTCTTTTTTTTTAACCAGATTAACTGTATGTACTCCCTGTGACATCATCACCAGATTTGCAAAAAAAAGGCAGATGCTGGGAGAAGAGATCAGTTCGTAGTCTGAGCTAAGCATGCTCCCAAGTCTACATCACCAAGAGCCCTTTGCTTGCACATAGTGGGGTTAATTTGTTAAGATGATTCTTGACTTTGCAAGAGAAGTTGCACTATGCAAGGGAATCTTCCCCAGAGTTTAGTAAATGAGGTGAAGCTCTACTGACTTCCATCATCCAATCACGCGCAAGAAAAAATGCTGTTCTCTTATTTCCTTGCTCGTGATTGGGTATTTTTTGTTATTTTTAACAAGATTTATATCATGCCAACAGCTCCGCTCTTTACAAAATAAAGGCATACAGTACATTTACAATACAATTAAAGACAGTGTATTAGTTAGAAACAAGATAGGTTTCTCTAAAGACAGAGTAGGAAATAGTCAGACATATTGGGTTAAGGAGTTCCAGAGGAAGGAAGAGGCTCTGGAGAAGTCCTGGAGGTGAGCATGGGATGGGGTGAGGAGAGAGCTAGGGAACAGGACATCTTGTGAGGACCAAAGAGACCAGTGTGATTGGTATTTTGAGATAAAGTTAGTGATGTAGTTGGGGGCAAAGTTGTAGATGGCTTTGTAAGTTGTTAGTATTTGGAATTGTATTCATTGGGCGAGCGGAATCCAGTGGAGGGATCATCAGAGAATGATAGCAGACACTGGACGTTTGGTAAGGTGGATGGGTCTGGCAGCAACATTGATGATGGTCTGAAGGGACCTATGTAAAGGTAAGCCAATGAGGAGGGAGTTGCAGTTGTCTAGGTGAGCCAGGGAATGAGTTAGAAGCGTTGTGGTGTTGTTGATTAAAGCAACATTAAACCCAAAACCAAAATGTATTGTATTGCAGCTAACCAACCCTTTGATGTGTTGGCTGCATTCATTTTTCTTTTTAGGCTTTTTTCCCTCTGTTTTCCAGTAACACACTTCCTGTGTTGGAGAGTTCCCACTCTGGATGAAGGAGCACAGGGGCACCTTTGGACAGCAGCATTATCGGTCTGGGGGGAGAAGGTTGTTAGATATACTAGCAGATTTAGATACACTAGCAAATAGAAGCTGAACTCAAGCTCACACTGCAGTTACAGAGACAGTTATAGCAAACAGTTTTTCTCTTGCCATAAATGTTTTACATGAATAAATAAAAGCTGATCATTGTAAGCACCCCTGTCATTGGTACAGTTTGTCTCAACACTCTTAACTGCTACATTTGCAGGACAGTTTGTTCTGTTGAAATAACAACAGAACCACTGACTGGATCACCAGGTGAAAATAAGGGAAGAAAAGCCTAAAACAGAAAACTAATCAACCATCACATCCAAGAATTGGTAAACTGCAATATAATAAATGTTTTCTTTAGATTAGGTACCTCTTTAAGAAAGGGCGTATTCTATGTTGTAGAGGTTGAGGCAGCATGATTTGAACAGTGATTGAATGTAGGGCTGAAAGGAGAGTTCAGAGTCCAGAGTTAATCCTAACACCTTGGCATGTGGGGATGAACTGATAGTTGTGCCATCAATCGTGACAGAGGAAGAGGAAATATTATGAGTTCAGTTTTGGATAGATTGCATTTGAACTGCTGTGGGTATTCTTTGCCAAGTGAAATGTCACTGTATTGACTAAGATGGGCATAAAATCAGTGGTGTATTTAGGCTTTGAGCTGTCCTAGGCAACATAAAAATCAGATGTAAAGAGAATCCTCTTGCGCTTGAAATAGAGCCCTAACCCTAAAAAAGCTGCTGACACTAACCTTATTACCTATTAGGTGAAGTGACTAATTAATACAAAAAAGTGCAGCGCTAAATAAATATACAATATATCTAAAAATAATAATAATAAACAGTGTAGTGACACACTCAATCCCCTTAGAAATACTCAGATAAAAGGGAAAACATACAAAAATTGTGCAACACGTGACTTCCCACTAAGGGAATATAGCAAGTGCAAGTGATAAATGCTCCAATCGTGATTCATAAAACATTTTTTCCCAGTGACTCTCAACACTTAATATAAACTTAAAAATACAGTCCACACACAGTGCATATATATATACACTATATACAATCTGATGAGAGTGCTTCCATTCGATGATCATGCAAGTGACTGTGTAAGATTCGTGTTCAATCCTCCAGTGGCCTAAGTGGCCCCTCACCTCATATGCTCGACCCTACAGGGTCAGCTCGCTCAAAAGATCACAGCAATCCTGATAAGGGCAGATTCATCACAGGCTCCCCTCAAGGTAAAAAACGCTCCTTATTCCAAGCCTCCATACAGTATAGTAATATTCTCCCCGGATCATAGATAGACACAAAAAGCGAACATAGTGTAATCCGTTTTATTTAATCAAATATAATTAAGGTTGCCCACTAACATGTAACTCCTTCTTGTGTACAGCTTCGTATCACCTCATGTTAGAGGTGTACTCCATGGGTATCTAAAAAGGTGTTCCAATATGGCCCCCACGCCGGAAGTGACTTCACCGCGCACCCGGAACGTCCTCCTCGCGTACCGACGCGTTACGTCACGTTATCACGTGACATCCTCAGGGTATCAGATGCTCCCCTCCGCCTGGTGGAGAGCGCCTGACACCGACCAACACCAGCCCCCCACCCGAGAGACCCTTCCACTGACACATGCCGCATATGTCCCTTCTTCCAGGGGCAGTGCTGCCCCCCTAAAAAAATGCTGCCCTAGGCAAATGCCTTGTTTGCCTTGTGGCAAATATGCCCCTGCATATAAAATTGGATATCAGCGCAGCAGCATTTTTTGTTGCTGGGAAAAAAAATTATTTCATCCCACAGAGAGGGGCAGGGAGAGGGGAAGTTCTATCATCTAGCAGAGGAAAATGTATGCAGGGCTGAAGACTTTGCTTGAGAAATCAGTATGGCTGAGGCAGTAATACCAGTTAACAACAACAATTTAGAAGGTAGCTGGATTTTTGAAGGGCTCATGAGGCATTTTTTTCTGTATTTGCAGAGCTTTTAACCCTTTTTACTGCCAAAGATGTGTCCTGCACATTATGGCAATTCATGGTTAAAATAAGCTAACCATGGCAATAGCAGCCATGAGCTTGAAGATTCTGCAGGTCCCCAGCTCTTAGATAGATAAAGGAATACAATGACTCTAGGTACATTATATACATTTATTTAAAAATGAACATATTAAATTAGACAAATCATTACAAGACCAAAACAAACTGCACATATGCTATTTACAGGAAATAAAAATAATTTTAAGATTAACATGCAAAATAAAAATCCATGAAGTAGTTTTCTAGCTTAAGGAACTGTGTAAACAAGATCTCCCAGTCATCTTTTACCACTCTGATGACCAGAAGAGTGACTTATGGTAAGATCTAAAGAAATACTGATGGATATTAAGTAAAGCAAAAACAAACTACAACGGGATTTCACTTTCAAAGCTACCAATATATTTTAGCTTTGTACACTATGGCACTGTAAACAAAATATTTTAGACTCCACTAGAAGAACCCCATACAGCAGTGGACACTGTTAACAAAATTGTATTATAACGTACAATTATGTCTGACCTCTGCTTCTAAACGATTTAACGTGTGTCCCCCTTACAATGCAACCACAGTGGTGGCAGCCAATAGGGAGTTTACCAAATACATACTCCATGGTGAGAAGAAGCTGGTTTCAGGAACCATAGCAAATATCTGAATGTATTGCTTACTAGAAGTCTGAGACAGGCTGCTTTTACAGTATTGTTGGTATAACCAGGGACAGACTGACAACTCATGGGGCCCCTGGGCAATAGGGATCATGGGGCCCCTGTGTCCTTGCCCAAACTCAAAAAAGCCTATGAAAAAGGTACCAGGGGTATCTTATGGGGCCCCCTACTGACCTTGGGCCCTTGATCAGTGTCCGAGTTTCCAAATGGTTAGTCCGCCCCTGGGTATAACATATTAAGGGTGAGCTTGAGTTCAGTTTGAACCCAGAAGGCAGCTTCTGGGCCAGTGATCTGGGGATGGGTGATTCCCTACCCATACACAAAACGGCAGGGATGTTCATAATGTCACTGACCTAATATGGTCATGTGCCCATATTAGATCAATGATGACACCAACATCCATGTTCTTTTGTGTATGTGAAGTTGGAGACAAGGGAATCCACTGCTCGTAGCTCATAGGTCTGGGAATGAAACCTGCCTTTTGAGTTTGGAACTTGAAGCCAAAACCCAAACTCATACCCACTGCAGACTATTTACAGATAGTCACCCTTCAGCACATTCTGGGGTTGATTTATTAAAACTAGAGAGTGCAAAATCTGCTGCAGCTGTGCATGGTAGCCAATCAGCTTCTAACTTCAGCACGTTCAAATAAGCTTTGATGATAAAACCTCAAAGCTGATTGTTTTCTATGCAGAGCTGCACCAGATTCTGCATTCTCCAGTTTTGGTAAATCAACCCAACTGGATATTCAAAGCTGCCTGTATTCGCCATGCAGGAAACACTTGGTGGAGCCATTAGGATTCTGACTGTCTTGCTTCTGACCTGCAATCCCTTCATTGCAGATGTTGATCAAGAAAAGATGACATTTCACCTATATGCTCTGCACTTTACATACACTGACCAAATAACCAGCTAAAGCTAAGTTGGCATTAATGTTTTCTAACTAGGCAAACAAAATTTTCATAAGAACAAAGGCTGTTCTGTTTTTATAATTGCCCTTCAGCTACACAGCCACAGATCTTTTATATTCATACCATGTGGAGGGCAGTGGGTGCATAGACCCCTCTGCTCATCACATCTACAGTGCCACTTCCTGCACATAGCACTAAGCAGCCCAGCTACGTATGCCTTCTTGGCACATACATAACACTGCAAGCAAGCAAATAGTGCAGGACTTCTATAACCTTGTTTTCCAGTTAACCATTGCTCACAGGAGCAGGAGAGGCCAGAAGCTAGACGAGACTCTTCTCATGTTACCTTGAGTCTCTAGCCATTTATAGAAATAGCCACTGGGCAGTGTAAAGCTAGATTTATGCAACAACAAGTTAGTCCACCCAGAACTGATATTTTACAGTTTAGTAGGTGCCAGAAATTTAAACTAGCCGACTGTTTCGTATATCCCTCTGAGACTCTGGCGGTGGGATCTCCGTAGCTGACTTCCAGGCTCTGCAGACCTGCTGAACCATTATAATGGGCTTCCACTTTTCCTGTTGTACTTCCAATGTAGTTTATATTATGCAGAATTCAGCAGGAGGAGTACTTTAAAACCTGTTGGGTACAAAGTCAGGGCGAGGAGATCTTGCCAATGGAGAACTCAAGAAATACAAGACATATGTGAGATGTGAGTGACTTGGTCCACCAAACTCCAGCATATAAATGAACTATCACAAACTCTTCTGTAATGTTTGGGCTTATGTATTAAAAGGGTGCTAACAACAACATTTCTTCTGCCTTATAGTAACCATTCACCTTCCAAATGTAATTTCTTTAGCGCAAACTTGAAAAAATAATTATAACTACTGTAGACACAAGAATTGTTATTATCACACTTGCGCCCATCGGTAGTAATCCTGTAAAGGAAAAATGTAGAAGTACGGTACTTCCTATAATGAAGGTTTTGGTGCATTCAAAAGGTGTTCTGCTTTGGAAATGAACCTGTCTAGTAGAAACACAGGGACTGCCATAATTTGCCACTTTTTTAAAGAAAAAAAAACTAGTTACTTAGCTGTTATTCTCACCCTCTGGCTTTAATGCTTTCTTAATAACTGACTTTGAAGTATGCAGATCAAGAAAGGCAGGAGTTTGATCTGTATATATGTTCAGGATTAGGATAACCATGGGAATATTAAAATGGAAATGTACTACATAATGCAGCCCATCACCTGCAGATGGTTCCTCCTATAAAATTGTGTATTTCCTGTTGATCTTGACAGTAGATGCTATTTTCCTACTAATTCTGACAGGCCAAGGGGCACTTACATTTACAGGAAGCCATAATCTCACATTGAGCAGCTGTCAATCAACCATGAAGGCATAGGAAGACTATTATGCTGCAGAATTGAGCAGGACAGCCAGGCAACTAGCATTTTTAGAAGGAGAGCTCAGCATAGACAGCCTCTGTGTTTCTCTCAGACATACTCCATCCTTGTGTGCCCCCGTAAGGTATGGCTGTTACCATAACAGCACAAGCAGATCAGAGTTCTAAAATGCCAGGCTTCACTGTCAATCAGTAACTCAGAACCTCACGATGGGACACCAAACCCTTCCACGGCCTCATTTCAGTTGTATATGAGAAGAGGGACATGAGTCATGGTGCTGAAGGCAGGTTTTTGACATAAATCTGTTAAATATGCCTTATAACTCAGAAAAAGAAAGCAGCATCTACCATCCTTTGTTACTCTGCATATCATTTCCAGCAAAACTAAAGGTGCACATTAATCTCTATGGTAACTGCAGGTGCCTATACTGACTGTAAATGCAGCCAAATATAAACAGGCGTATGGTTCTGTTTATAGAAAGTTAGATTCATGGAGGCACCAAAGGGATGAATGATCTTAATAAAGACACTTACAAAATAAAGCTAGGTGTAAACACAGCTGCATTCCAGTGCAGGAGGCACATCTTCTGTTCAGTATATGTCTCTAACACGACGGGTGGTATGGGTACCAGTGTATGCAGTTTGGCTGGTCGTGGCAAACTAGTGCCAGTTCACTAGCTGCCTTTATATCAGCTGATTCCCTCTTGCTACATTGTAACATACATGTCAATAAAAATTAAAATACTCTAACAATACATATTGACACAATAAAAATAAAACATTTACATTTTCAGAAAAATAAAGGTACAAAATCCCCTATTTCTCAGTGCTTCAAATATATACAAATACTTATTAAATACTAAGTATCAATGGGAAAAGTCATAAGTGTTTGTGTCCACTGTTTAACATTTGTTTTGCATGGTTTTGTTGCTTGTTTCAACACAGCGTTTCTTCAGTGCAACAGAAAAAAGACCAGTCGTTTTAGACGCCATAGAGAGCATAGAGCATGTCCTGCCCCAGTACCATCTAGTTAACGTCCACTTGTGTTAAACATGGCGCCCAGTCAGGATGAACAAGGGTTTGTCTTCCTTGGCATTGGCTGTTTGGAACTCGTCCCGTAGACGGAACTGCCACTCATCCTCCAGTTCTAACCTAACTACTGTTTGGCGAAGGGAGCTGCGGTCCTGACACACAACACACAGCATGGCATCTGAAAAAAAACATGTAAAAAGTAAGTACACCTCTAGAAAAGTTGTACTGGATGTCCACGAGGCCAAACTTTGCCTTTCTGGCAAATTCAATACGGAAAGAAATGTTTATAAAGTGTATGAAAAAAGGTCAGAACTATAAACAGGTACAATAGGTCTGAATCTAGGAGCAGCAGTGTCTGAGGACTGCTTACTTCTCTACTGATAAGGCCTCTTCAGTGCTAATATGTAAAATCCTCTAAATCATACACAAGACATAGCGGAGGGCTGAACAGGAATAAGCTTTTCTCTCTACCACCATTTGGCAGCTATTTCTCACCTGCAGGTAAGGTTACATTCTGTTTGCCTATTGACTGACTGTTACATATTGCCAAATAGATTCTAGTCGTTGGTACATTGTACACTTAATTACCTACTGAAAAATAAGAAGGGCACCCATTTTTATATGTTCCTGCTGTCTGTGTCAAAGTGCAGGGGTAGGTGAGGAAGATGGCACCTATCAACTAATGACAATCCTTGCAGATATATATACAGTATATATATATATATATATATATATTTACTGTGTAATAAATATATACTCTGTGTGTGTGTACTATATATAGTAAACATGGTATGCATGTCAAGATGGCACCCGTAGCAACATAACACTTGTAGCAACATGGCTAACCACACCTAAAATGTCACTGCATTCAGTCATTGCCCTAATAGCTTATTCAGTTGTGTGTAAATTGCATCGTGAGCTATATACTGTGTGTATATTGGGCAGCACAGTGGCTAAGTGGTTAGCACTTCCGCCTGGCAGTACTAGGATCATTGGTTCACATCCCAGCAATGGCACCACCTGCCTGGAGTCTGCATGTTCTCCCTGTGCCTGCGTAGGTTTCCTCTGGGTACTCCAGTTTCCTCCCACACTCCAAAGACATGCTGGTAGGTATATTGGATCCTGTCAAAATTGTTCCTAGTATGTGTATGTATGGATGTAAGTTAGGGACCTTAGATTGTACGCCCCTTGAGGGTTAGGGACTGATGTGAATGTACAATATATATGTAAAGCGCTGCGTAAATTGACGGCACTATATAAGTACCTGAAATAAATAAATAAATGTGTATATATATATATAGTCAGGTCCATAAATATTGGGACATCAACACAGTTCTAACATTTTTGGCTCTATACACCACCACAATGGATTTGAAATGAAACGAACAAGATGTGCTTTAACTGCAGACTGTCAGCTTTAATTTGAGAGTATTTACATCCAAATCAGGTGAACGGTGTAGGAATTACAACAGTTTGCATATGTGCCTCCCGCTTATTAAGGGACCAAAAGTAATGGGACAGAATAATAATCATAAATCAAACTTTCACTTTGTATTACTTGGTTGAAAATCCTTTGCAGTCAATTACAGCCTGAAGTCTGGAACGCATAGACATCACCAGGCGCTGGGTTTCATCCCTGGTGATGCTCTGCCAGGCCTCTACTGCAACTGTCTTCAGTTCCTGCTTGTTCTTGGGGCATTTTCCCTTCAGTTTTGTCTTCAGCAAGTGAAATGCATGCTCAATCGGATTCAGGTCAGGTGATTGACTTGACCATTGCATAACATTCCACTTCCTTCCCTTAAAAAACTCTTTGGTTGCTTTTGCAGTATGCTTTGGGTCATTGTCCATCTGCACTGTGAAGCGGCGTCCAATGAGTCCTGAAGCATTTGGCTGAATATGAGCAGATAATGCCCGAAACACTTCAGACTTCATCCTGCTGCTTTTGTCAGCAGTCACATCATCAATAAATACAAGAGAACCAGTTCCATTGGCAGCCATACATGCCCACGCCATGACACTACCACCACCATGCTTCACTGATGAGGTGGTATGCTTAGGATCATGAGCAGTTCCTTTCCTTCTCCATACTCTTCTCTTCCCATCACTCTGGTACAAGTTGATCTTGGTCTCATCTGTCCATAGGATGTTGTTCCAGAACTGTGAAGGCTTTTTTAGATGTCGTTTGGCAAACTCTAATCTGGCCTTCCTGTTTTTGAGGCTCACCAATGGTTTACATCTTGTGGTGAACCCTCTGTATTCACTCTGGTGAAGTCTTCTCTTGATTGTTGACTTTGACACACATACACCTACAGTTGTGACCAAAATTATTCAACCCCCACTGAAATTGAGTGTTTTGGCCAGTTTGACATTGCTTTTGATCATTCAGTCATCTTGCTTACATTTACATTAAAGAGGCACTTGTAGGTCAGACAAATATAACATAACAGTTATAATGAAATAACCACAAATGTCTTTTCTGTGCTCACAGCATTATCAGTTTTATTCAACCCCCAAGTGACATTCAATCTTAGTACTTAGTACAGCATCCTTTTACAGTTATAACAGCTTTTAAACGTGAAGCATAGCTTGACACAAGTGTCTTGCAGCGATCTACGGGTATCTTCGCCCATTCTTCATGGGCAAAGGCCTCCAGTTCAGTCACATTCTTAGGCTTGCGCACTGCAACTGCTTTCTTTAAGTCCCACCAGAGGTTCTCAATCGGATTTAAGTCTGGTGACTGCGATGGCCACTCCAAAATGTTCCAGCCTTTCCTCTGCAACCATGCTCTAGTGGACTTGGAGGTATGCTTGGGATCATTGTCCTGTTGAAAGGTCCAACGTCTCCCAAGCCTCAGGTGTGTGACGGACTGCATCACGTTTCCATCCAATATCTCCTGGTACTGAAGAGAATTCATGGTACCTTGCACACGCTGAAGCTTCCCTGTACCTGCAGAAGCAAAACAGCCCCAAAGCATGATTGACCCTCCACCATGCTTCACAGTAGGCAAGGTGTTCTTTTCATCAAAGGCCTTGTTCTTCCTCCTCCAAACATAGCGTTGATCCATGGGCCCAAACAGTTCTAATTTTGTTTCATCAGTCCACAGAACACTATCCCACAACTTTTGTGGTTTGTCCACATGGCTTTTGGCATACTCTTCTTATTCTTTGGAGACAGCAAGGGGGTACGCCTGGGAGTTCTGGCACGGAGGCCTTCATTACGCAGTGTGCGTCTTATTGTCTGGGCTGAAACTTCTGTACCCACATCTGACAAATCTTTTCTCAGTTCCTCAGCAGTCACACGGGGACTTCTCTCCACTCTACGCTTCAGGTAGCGCACAGCAGTCGAAGTCAGCATCTTCTTTCTGCCACGACCAGGTAGCGTTTCAACAGTGCCCTTTGCCTTGAATTTGCGAATGATGCTTCCTAAGGTGTCTCTTGGTATGTTTAACATCTTTGCAATCTTCTTATAGCCATTGCCCTTCCTGTGAAGAGAAATCACCTCTTCTCTTGTCTTCCTGGACCATTCTCTTGCCTTCACCATGTTTGTAACCACACCAGTAAATGTCTAGAAGGAGCTGAGTATCACAGTCATTTTAAAGCTGCCTAATTGGTGCTTATTATGCTTGATTGCTGCTCGGTGACATCCACAGGTGTTTTCAATACCTGATGGAAAGCACCTGTATGAACCTCTGTTCTTCAGAGTGGTAGTCTTTAAGGGGTTGAATAATTGTGGCAATGAAGAAACCACATAAGAACCATTTACTACTGTATTACATAAACAATTGATGTCATTTTAGTTGCATTTGGGTAGTTACAACGTCCTTGTAGGATTTGATTCTGAATACAATTCCAAATGTACACTATAGTCCCTAAACCCCTTTACAGCATTGGGGGTTGAATAATTTTGGTCACAACTGTACCTCCTGGAGAGTGTTCTTGATCTGGCCAACTGTTGTAAAGGGTGTTTTCTTCACCAGGGAAAGAATTCTTCGGTCATCCACCACAGTTGTTTTCCGTGGTCTTCCGGGTCTTTTGGTGTTGCTGAGCTCACTGGTGCGTTCCTTCTTTTTAAGAATGTTCCAAACAGTTATTTTGGCCACGCCTAATGTTTTTGCTATCTCTCTGATGGGTTTGTTTAGTTTTTTCAGCCTAATGATGGCTTGCTTCACTGATAGTGACAGCTCTTTGGATCTCATCTTGAGAGTTGAGAGCAACAGATTCCAAATGCAAATAGCACACTTGAAATGAACTCTGGACCTTTTATCTACTCATTGTAATTGGGATAATGAGGGAATAACACACACCTGGCCATGGAACAGCTGAGAAGCCAATTGTCCCATTACTTTTGGTCCCTTAAGAAGTGGGAGGCACATATGCAAACTGTTGTAATTCCTACACCGTTCACCTGATTTGGATGTAAATACCCTCAAATTAAAGCTGACAGTCTGCAGTTAAAGCACATCTTGTTTGTTTCATTTCAAATCCATTGTGGTGGTGTATAGAGCCAAAAATGTTATAATTGTGTCGATGTCCCAATATTTATGGACCTGACTGTATATATATACATACATACATACATATATACACACAGTATATAGCTCACGATAAAATTTACACACAGCTCAATAAGCTATGAGAGCAATGACTGAATGCAGTGACATTTCCCATTTAGGTACCGGTATGTGTGTGTGTAAAATATCGTATTGTCTCGATAATTTATTAACTTGTATTGATGAGAAATGTTCAGATAGAAAGTCCTTCCATTTCTTGCATAAACTCAAAAAGATGATTTAATAATAATAATGTTGCATAAAATTAGAAATAAAATATTGGCATACAGAATGTTTAAATAATGTCCAAAAAATATAGTTAAGTTCTTGATAATAAGATTGTATATATGTATATGTGTGTGTATGTGTGTGTATGTCTGTCGCATAAAGGCTTCTATATAGAGTGAGTGAAACTCAAACCTTTGTTCTGCTCTTGAAAGAGCAATCCAGCCCCCACCATCTCCTAAAAGTGGGTTGGTATTCTCTTGTAGTCCCACTAAGATAATTGACACCAACAGAGGTATTAAAACAAAACATCCAATCTACTTCTCTCAAAGTCTGAGTGTAACTTTATCTCTTACATAGATGGGGGAGGATGGGGGAAGGTATAGCTAATTGCTCTCATATGTGGCTTGAATGTAAAGGAAAAACCCAAGATGTATGTTCATATGTATATTCACAGACTATGAAGTCTAATTACTTACTTTTCCCAATCTAGAACAAATATACATATAATAACTCAATTATTCTATTAAGATCCAACTCATTCATACTTATGTTAGTACTGTTAATAAGAAGATATTAGATATTAGGTTAAGGAAAGCTTCTAACAGTGTGTATGTATGTATATATATATATATATATGTATGTATGCGTATATATATATATATATATATATATATATATATATATAAAACATGGTATGCATATCAAGATGGCACTTGTAGCAACATGGCTAAGCACACCAAAAAGGGAAATGTCACTGCATTCAGTCATTGCTCTAATAGCTTATTCAGTTGTGTATAAATTTCATTGTTAGCTATTGAGGTCTGTAAACAAAAAGTTTTGGGTTTTTTTTTCAAGCAGACTCTAATAAACTAGGAGAAGTCATGTAAAAAGAAACTTAAAGCTTCAAATGCTGCCTAAAAATAAAATACAAAACATTTAATTGCAGTATTTCTTATTTACCAGACTGTAAAACTGCTCCTTAACCAAACAGCTGGTCAACAATAAAGATATAACATGAATGTTTTAAAGTGCCTCACTCTATGTAAAATTAGATTGACTAACTATAAGGGATCACTTACCTTTCAAAAATTGGAAATTTTTCAAGAAACTGGCTACAACAAAGGAATCGCACAGGTGGAGCAAGAGTCCACTAAATGTTACCCCTGTGCAGTTTACATTGACGGAGTGGGGCCGTGAGCTGACGTAGCACACTGTAATCTGAAATTAAAAAAAAAAAAAGTTACATATAAGTCACTGGTAACATAAAACTTTGATTTAAAAAAAAAAATATTGATTTATTCCTGTGATTGAATCCAAATTCATTACATTTCCTCAAACACAGTCTAATAGTCACAGTAATATGCCCATAATGAGTTGCAGGCAAGTTATAACTATCTTTCAAGATGATGGACACCCATTAAAGTGATACTAAAGGTAAACCTTATCTGCTCTGTGTAATGGTTTTGCACAGAGCATCCCAGATCCTCCTCTTCTCTGTTCCCTCTGCCGATGCTCCTGGCCCCTTCCCTCCTGACGGGTGCCCCCCAGCAAGCCACTTGCCATGGGGACACTCATGCATGCTTGCTCTATAAACACACAGAGCACGGCTCGGCCCCGCACCCCACTCTTTCTAAAAAAGTTGCTAAAACTGTCAGCAGTAGGAGCCAACTGCTCCCACTACTGCTGCATCTCTGTCCAATGAGGAGAGAGAGAGCTGACAGAGCTGCTGCTGTCATGCACATCACTCGATTGAGATCAGCCTCAGGTAAGTATAACGGGGGGGGGGCTGTATCTAGAAGGTTTTTTTTTTACCTTAATGCATAGAATGCATTAGGGTAAAAAACATTCTGCCTTTACAACCACATTAAAGTTAATTCATTTTTTACCTTTACCTGTATTCTATGCATTAAGGTAAAAAAAACCTTCTGTGTCTGGGATCCCCTTTATACTTCCCCATCATGATCCAGTACTGTGCATGAGAGCAGTGGCTCTCCCAGCACTGTCCCTCCTCACAGGACAAATCAATAGCAGCTGGAGCCATTGGCCCCTTCTGCTGCCAATCAAACTCTGTGAAGAGGGAGCGGGGGATTGGGCGGTGCTGTGCTGTCTTTGTCCATGGACACAGACAGCGGGGTGTTGGAGCAAGCCTGCATGACTGCCCCCATAAGAAGGGGGCACTTATGTATGGGGCATGTAATGAAAAGGAAGATTCAGAAGTGGCGCCGGGGGACCTGAGAAGAGGAGGATTGGGGCTGCTTTGTGCAAACCCATTACACAGAGCAGATAAGTATGACATATTTATTGTTTTAATAAAAAAACCGAAGGTTTACAATCACTTTAAGATTATAAAGGAGTGATATAGAAATCTGGTTGTAGGATTATCTAGTGTATGAACACTTAATACATTCACTTCTGTTTTCTAAGAAATCTGAATTTCTGTTTGTGCACAGCATGTATACACATCATATATCCCAACATCTTGCTGGGAAATGTAATCTCACTCTGCACGGCTGTAGTTAATAACAATTGGCATTATTGAATAAACAGCTCTCCCACCTGTTCAAATCCTTTGAGATCAATGCTACATCGGAAAACCTCACATGCTGCCATTTACAGACAGCACAAATTATTGAACACTGCAGTCCCTTTCTTTTTTAAAGTTGCAGTCATCAATTTACATAGAACAAATTTACCATTTTGGTCTGTAACTTAGGCATCGCTTGGATTCAGACTGATATTGGTGTAAAGTACAGACTGAACTGCTGTATTATGTAACTATGACCAAATAAATACAAAACCGTGTAAGAATAAGGGGTTCCTGCAATGTTTTATTTCATTCATTTATTTCATTCTTTCTATGGAAGCAATCAGCACAACTACGGAATTAGTTTAGTGAGTTTTCACTATTTACCAATGTAAACCCTAGTCCTAACAGACACTTGGGGGTTTATTTACTAAAGCTGGAGAGTCCAAATCAGACTCCCTTCTGCATAGAAACCAATCAGCTTCTAACCTCAGCTTGTTCAATGAAGCTTTGGCAATGAAACCTGGAAGCTGATTGGTTTCTATGCAGAAGGGAGTCTGATTTTGGACTCTCCAGCTTTAGTAAATAAACCCCTTGCTGTCCTAGGGCCACAACACTGCTCCTTCAGTACAGTGAGTGACTGTTGTCACCCTAAGACAAGAAATGTGTTACCTGCCGCATTGGCAAGTAACAATAAAAAGACAAAACTGCTGCTGCCACCAAATCTAAGAACTCATAACCTGACATACAATATACACTGCTCAAAAAATGAAAGGAACACTTTGAAAACACATCAGATCTCAATTGGGAAAAATCTCATGCTGGATATCTATACTGATATGGACTGGGTAAAGTGTTAGGAACGTAAGGATGCCCTATTGTTTGATGGAAATTAAAATTATCAACCTACAGAGGACTGAATTCAAACCCACCCCGAAAATCAAAGTGAAAAAATGATGCAGTAGGCTAGTCTATTTTTCTGAAATGTCATTGCAACAACTCAGAATGGTACTCAATAGTTTATATGGCCCCCACGTGCTTGTATGCATGCCTGACAATGTTGGGGCATGCTCCTAATGAGACGACGGATGGTGTCCTGGGGTATTTCCTCCCAGATCTGGACCAGGACGTCACTGAGCTCCTGGGCAGTCTGAGGTGCAACCTGGCAGCGTCAGATGGACCGAAACACAATATCCCAAAGGGGTTCTATTGGATTTAGGTCAGGCGAGCATGGGGGTCATTCAATGGTATCAATTCCTTCATCCTCCTGGAACTGCCTGCATACTCTCGCCACATGAGGCCAGGTATTGTCGTGCTCCTGGAGGAACCAAGGACCCACTGCACCAGCGTAAGGTCTGACAATGGGTCCAACGATTTCATCCCAATACCTAATGGAAGTCAGGGTACCATTGTTTGGCATGCAGAGGTCTGTGCGTCCCTCCTGGATATGCCTACCCAGACCATCACTGACCCACCACCAAAATGGTCATGCTGAACGATGTTACAGGCAGCATAACGTTCTCCACGGCTTCTCCAGACCCTTTCACGTTTGTCACATGTGCTCAGGGTGAACCTGCTCTCATCTGTGAAAAGCGCAGGGCGTCAGTGGCAGACCTGCCAAATCTGGTGTTCAATGGCAAATGCCAATCGAGCTCTATGGTGCCGGGCAGTGAGCACTGGGCCCACTAGAGGATGTTGGGCCCTCAGGCTACCCTCATGAAGTCTGTTTCAGATTGTTTGGTCAGAAATATCCACACCAGTGGGCTGCTGGAAGTCATTTTGTAGGGCTCTGGCAGTGCTCATCCTGTTCCTCTGTGCACAAAGGAGCAGATAGTGGTCCTGCTGATGAATTTAGGACCTTCTACAGCCCTGTCCAGTTCTCCTAGAGTAGCTGCCTGTCTCCTGGAATCTCCTCCATGCTCCTGAGACTATGCTGGGAGACACAGCAAACCTTCTGGCAATGGCACGTATTGATTTGCCATCCAGGAGGAGTTGTACTGCCTGTGCAACCTCTGTAGGGTTCAGGAATCGCCTCATGCTACCAGTAGTAGCACCAACCCTAGCCAAATGCATAATTAGTGAAAAATAGTCAGAAAAGATGAGTATGAAAAAAAATGTCAGTGGCCTCCACCTGTAAAACCATTCCTGTTTTGGGGGTCATCTCATTGTTGCCCATGTAGTGCACTTTAAGTTAATATTGTATTAGCATACACACATTGCTAAGTCATGTAAGCTATACATCTGACAGTTCAAAATGCTTCCTTTCAAACTGTTTTTCTCTTCAAACCCTACACATCAAGTAGAGAGGAATAAGGAGGAGTAGTGGAGAGTAACTAATTCAACTGTGTCTGTAATTAGAGCTTGAGCTACTGAGCTAGGATTAGCCTGGTTAACATGTAAATATGACATATACGTCTGCAAAATGTTATAATTACCTGACTAAAAATATATTTAAATATTTTAAAATCTATTTTAGTTCCTAATCTCCACTCCTCCCACCACTCCATCCCCCACAGCTATCTCCTCCTGTACCACTATCCCCTCCCTCCTAGATTGTAAGCTCGAAAAAGCAGGACCCTCGAACCCCTCTTGTATCGCATTGTATTGTTATTGTACTGTCGCATGTATTGTCTCCCATTGTAATGTACAGCACTGAGCGAACTGTTGGCGCTTTATAAATACTGTATAATAATAATAATCTGCCAAAGAAATATATTAAGAAAACAATATACTGTATGTTGCCCAAAGTGTCCTTGTCTAACCACAGTAAAAGCAGTCTTTTATGTGTTGAGTCAATATTGATAAAATGTTTGACAAACATCTCATTTTTAATATATGTGATGTCTGTAATTCGAACTAGCCAGTATATTGCAGCCTCATGCATTTTGGTACAGACCAAAAACTGACTTTCAAACTAGAGAGCAGATGTTAGGCTCCAGTACAACGCCAAAACATGTTACTTCTGGGATACATAAGATTCATGTCAAATTGCGGGGGGCTGGTCCTCCTCTGTTCTTAGAGAAATGGGAAAGGGAACCGGGAACAAAAATGAATGAACCATAAAAAAAAATGTTTAAATTAATACAAAGGGTGGATAACATGAATACGGTTGAACTGAATTATATTATATATGTTTAACGAGGTGGTATTTGACACCAAGTGTTGTACATAAACAACGAGCAGAATTTTCACCATTATGTTGGAGGGGATGTGGATCTAAGGGAACAATGGCACATATTTGGTGGGAATGTCCAAAAATACAGGGGTTTTGGCAAGACGTAATCCAGTTCATACAAGAGATATCGGGGAGAAGAGTTTGGAAGCAGATCATGGAAAAGCATATGCAAATACTAAAGTTAAAAATCTATGTACCTGAGGGCCAAGGTTCAGGTAGCAATCTACCACCAGAACCGGGTGGCTGGAGTCAGTCACTGACAGAGGGAAGAATTGCTGGCTGTGAAATTGGAGGAATTTCTCCAGAAGTAGATGAGCCGGTGCAGCCAAGACGGTATGGTTGCTGTCAGGAGCACAGATGTAGTGAGCTGTTGAGACTGACATTGATGAATCGAGAGCCTGGAGGATAAACAAAGAAATCAAGATTCATTGTCAAGCTAACACACTAACAGGAAGAGTTTCAGAACTGGTAGAAGGTAGAATGATGAAAACGTAGAAAAAGGTAACAGTGTATTATATCTGCCATTTCAGGATGATCAATATTCCAGCATCTGCATTATGTTGCCATGATTACCACTCAGCACCATATCATGTGCTGGACTAAAACAACACTTTTTGATAAACAGGAAAAAAAAAGTATATGTGTAGATCAAAACAGCAGAGTGCAGGGCGATGTCAGCAACTAGGCATACTTTTTTAAATATAAAATAAGCAACCACTTACATGTACATTAGAATTTCAGCCACAGCAAGAAACCGGAGTGGTCAGCTCACAGGATACAATATAAGGACAAGTAAAAGGAGGAAAGATCCAGGATTCACGGACAGCTACTGCAGCATAGCCTCGGCTCAAAGCCGGTATATGCAGGCAGTCGGCAAAGCAGCACAAGCTGTCCGGAGTTGGAAGGTTGCGGGTGAAAGGCACAATTATACTAGGTTGTCAGCGGTGTAAGGAAAAAACGGCAATCCGTTTCCAGGCATCCAGTCCCTTTCTCAAACCTTCCCACCTCTGGTCCAGAGTGCAGCTTGTGCTGCTTTGCTGGCTGCCTGCATATAGCGGCTTTGAGTTGGCTTTGTCTGTGGATCCTGGATGTTTTCTTCTTTTACCTATCCCTATGGTGCACCCTGTGAGCTGATGATTCCGCTTCTTGCTGTAGCTGATACTCTTTAACCACTTGCCCTCCTGAGGATTTACCCCCCTTAATGACCAGGCCTCTTTTTGCTACTCGGGGCTGCACTAATTCAACCGATAATTGCGCGGTCATGCAATGCTGCACCCAAACTAAATTTACGTCCTTTTTTCACACAAATAGAGCTTTCTTTTGGTGGTATTTGATCACCTGTGCGCTTTTTATTTTTCACGCTATAAACAAAAAAAGACCAAGAATTTTGAAGAAAAACGATATTTTTTACTTTCAGCTATAAAAAATATATAGTAAACTCAAAGTTCGTTATAAATTTAGGCCAAAATGTATTCTGCTACATGTTTTTGGTAAAAAGAAATCCCAATAAGTGTATATTGATTGCTTTGCGTGAAAGTTATAGCGTCTACAAACTATGGTATAGATACTGCAATTTACGCCATTTTTTTGCTATACACCGCTGTACTAGTTTAACGTACAATTGCACGGTCATGCAATACGGTACATAAATGAAATGTATGTCCTTTTTTTCACACAAATAGAGCTTTCTTTCAGTGATATTTGATTGCCTGTACGTTTTTTATTTTTTGCACTATAAAAAAAAAAGGCTGACAATTTTGAGAAAAAAAACAATATTTTGGACTTTTTGCTATAAAACATGTCAAGTAAAAAAAATTTACAACTCAAATTTTGTCATAAATTTCGTGCATTCTGCGACGTCTTTGCTAAAAAAAACCCAATACGCGTAAATTAATTGGTTGACGTGAAAGTTATAGCATTTACAAATGGCGGGAAAGATACTCGGATTTTTAATTTTTTTATACTAATAATGGCGGCGATCAGCAACTTATGGCGGCGATCAGTGACTTATGGAGGCGATTAGCGACTTATGGCGGGACTGCGGTGGACATTCTGACACTGGGGGGGGGAAACTGACTTGGGGTCACTGACATCCCCAGTGACACCAATACAGTGATCAGTGCAAAAAAAAAAAAAACACTGACACTGTACAAATGGCACTGGGGAGGAAGGGGTTAACTTTTTTATTTACTGAAAGGGTTAACTGTGTGAGGGGAGTGTTTTACTAGGGGGCAGGGGTCTGTACTGCACGGGGGACACGCTGATCGGGAGAGATAAACTCTTCTCTCCGGCTCAGCATGTCAGGAGCTGACAGGGAACTGACAGAAAGCAGAGCTACTGCAGCCCTGCTCTCTGTCAGTGATTGCCACTAATCGGTGGGACACAGCCGGTAATGACCGGCTGTGACCCAGTGACCGACTTCTGCGGCCGTGATCGGCGGGACAGGTAGGACGGAGGCGCGCCTTGCGTGCGCCCCCTACCTGTTTTGCAAACACACGTATTTCTACAGTGGCTGGGCGGCATGTGGTTAATGTACAAGCAAGCGGATGCTTATTTAATATTTATAAAACATGCCTTGTTGCTGACATTGCCTTGTGCTGTGCTTTTTATATCTCCTGTTCTGAGGCTGGACCTTCTGAAAGTGGCTTGTGTGGATGCTGCGGTTGATGAATTGCTGACCTTTGCCAAAGCAAAAAAAGAAGGCATCACACCCACAAGTATTTCCCCATTTGTCTGATAGATATCTTAAGACTTTACAGTGTGTAGTCCAATGCAGACGTTTAATTCTTGATTTTTTGAATGCCAGTTGTACACCTTTATGATTTTCTGTTTTAAACCAGTTCACAGTTTGAACTGGTTTAAAACAGAAAAACATAAAGCGCTACAGTTTGTTTTCTTTTAAATAAAGTATATGTTTAGCCAGAGCTGGATCAACCACAAGGCAACCTAGACAGCAGCCTATGGCCCAAGGGTTGTCCAGATACAGCCTATATTATTCTGCAGTAAACCAGGAATCATGGAGTGGCAGGAGCAAAAGCTGCTACCTTGCCCAGAGCACCATTTTTCCTTTATCCTTCCTTAGGAGTAGCCGTTCACATCCTTTTCCCAAAGTGCCCACTTTCAACATAACCTCTGAAGGCAAATTAAAGATTTGACCTCCTGGTCTTCGCTAGGGGGCAATACTGAGTGTTTACCATTGCAAAATATTATTTAATACCCACAGTTATTTTACAATTGTCTGCTTAAATGACAAGATAGCCAAAGATATTCCTACCATTGTACAGTTCTACCAAAGGTTTCAGGATCAGATGATCACTTAAATTTTACCGATAATGCAAGCATCACTGCAGAATTTTAGCACACTGGCCATAACTCATCCCCATAAGCGCCTCTCTTCACGCTTGGTGGAGCAATTGGAGGAAGTTCCACAAATGCCCCACAACTGCATGCAGCATGTTTGTTGGCAGAAATGGGGTTAAAACAGGAGGCAGAGAGGAAGTATCACATTGCATCCTCACTGCCTGTCAATTGCATCTGAAGCGCAATCCAAATGCGGATCAGGCTTCAGAGGAAAGGTGGATTTTGAAATCTATCCTTAAAGCTAACACCTCTCCCAGCTGTGACCTATGTAAGGCAACTTGTAAAACAGAATCTCCCAGTGGCTCACATCACTATCAGGTGCTGGCATTCAGAATGCTCATCCCGGCTTGTGTAGTGGTACAAAACAGGAAAGGTGGAACACCGCCCACCAGAACACAACCCAGGGATAAAGAGCAATGAGATGCGGCTTCATCCTGGCCATGGCCCACTGATGTGTTTCGTCCCACCCACATGGCCTAATCATAGAGGTCTAAATCTCTATGATTAAGCTATGGGGGCGAGGCGAAACGTGTCAGGGAGTGTGGCCCGAGAAAAGCCACTGTATTCCAGTGTGCAGTGTTCCACCTTTGCTGTGTTGTACCTCTTCCAGCTATTATAAATAAGCCTTCATGTTTGTCTTTGTAAAGTTCTGGCAGACTGAGATTCGTCTTGCCAGAACACTGAATATGCCATTGTACTCACTTTGGGTTTGATGTGCAAAGACCGGTGACCTCCCACAGTGATTTGCTTCTTCATGACACTAAACCGATTAAAACGACAAATAAGCAGCCCAGAGCTGTTCACTCGCAGATTAAAGTCAACATCATCACAAGTATACCTGGAAAAAGGGAGAATACAAACACAGATCATCAGCCTATAGGATACTTGTAGGTGAAAACAAATATACTATATACCACTTTTGCAGTGGAAACGTTTTTAGACTGAATCTAGCTATGATTTATATAACTGTTAAAATAAATCAATATATATTTTGCAATGAAGGTGACAGTATTTATTTGTAGACATGATTTCCCAAAACATTCACACTTGTGCTCTAATAATTGTCTCACAGTTGCTGCAAAGCACTAGATGTCAACTTTGAGGCAGTCAGTTGCATGAACTATAACATCCCTGGCAAAAGCTTTAGGTTTACTGCTCTGGGAGTGCAACATTTGGATAGAACTAGATTAGCCTAGTTGCTAAATCGTTGCCATTTTTTCAGCAAAACTGGAATTTCACTCTAACAAACCAGATAACAGCGTTGATCTACAGTGGTTGTTTGTAAAATACGCAAATACTCTGAGAAGATTGCCAAGGGGCAGTAAAAACAGGCTGTGTTTTTGCTACTCCACACATCTAAAAGCTCCGTTTCTTAGGCTTCATGTACACAAGCCTACCCTGACCGCTAGCCGTGAGAAAATGCAAATCATGGCAAAAACTCGGTACCACGGTTGCTGCATCTTGCCGCGGTTTTTCCGTGGTTTGCGTTTTCCCACGGTTGGCGGCCAAAACATTCCTATTCTGAATGCAATTCTTTTGCATTCTGGAGAGAAAGGTTTAACCCCACCTAAACGCAGCACATGGACACATAGGCTTTTATGGAGTTGAGTTTAGGAGCTTTGGCAAAAAAATGCCAGAAGCTCCTAAACTCGAGTTTAGGAGCTGCTCGTGTACATGAAGCCTTAGGCTTCATCGTGTTCAGGATAGCAACGTTTTGATCGCCGATCACAGGAAAACGCAAAATGTGGCACAACCACGGTATCGCGGTTGCCGCGATTTGCGTTTTCCCACGGCTGGCAGTCAGGGTAGGCTTGTATACATGAAGCCTTAGACATGCAAAGTATTGCGGTACACTGATACCCCATGTAATGTCTGGTGGGCAGTACTGTTGCATAACATGACCCATTTTAAGGAGAACTAAAGGCAAAGCGTTCAGCTAAAATTGCTGGTTGTGTTGGCTGAACGACCAGAAAGCTGCTTGTGTTGTCACATAAACTAATCAGATTTCCCTCTCCATTTACAGGCTGTGTTAATTGATCTCTGAAACTGACTGAAGGCTGTATAAATAGAGACACATACTGTATTTTCCACTTGCTACAGTTAAAAAGTGGGAAAAAATTAGTAATCAATTTTGCAAAACTTTCAATTCAATCCACAGACTATCGCTGACAGGTTTCTGAGAGCCTTTGCTTCAATATTGGATGTGTGTGGTGTGTCTTCCTTCCTACCTGTTCTGGTTGTACTGAACATCCTGCGTCAGATCCACATTGAGGAGGAGGAAGTCATGCAGGTGACAGCGGGAGAAAGGTTCTGTCAAGTCTTTGCTTTTAGTTTTACTGGTCCACTTCCGCATGCCCAGCATGGCGTACTGAGTGATGTTCTGTGTCCCCTCCATTTGCTGCAAGATGTACTTCAAAGATACATTTCTTTCAGTCCATGAGCAGTCCCTGGGGTGTAGTAAAGTGGGCATGATTAGATACAGGTCGTAAAGACAGAGACGCATAAGGGTCAATCAATACACAAAGATTATAAACAAGGGTTATTACGTAGATTTATGTGGAAGGGATGACTTTGTATGTCTCCTCTGCCAAAAAACTGCTTTCCCTTTCTCCTAGTAGTAGAGTGGCAGGGTAATGTAACTCTAGTATGTAAAGACAGGAGTTACATTAGTGTCTGTCCAATGGTGGAAGAAAGTAGTCTTCTCTCTTCTACAGCCATTCAAAATGCACAGTTTACACAGTATTTCTGAGTTTCAGAGGCAGGGGCAGGGATCTGATGTCACATACGGCACAGCACAGAGTGGAGTGTAATCTGAGACCTGAGTGGAGAGAATGGAATGGTCACACCCTCCCTCTACACATACTCATAGGGAAAAATGCACGGTTGAGGCTGTGAATCACGTGCTGTGTGCTGGAGGGGGTGGAGCAGGGGCGGACTGACCATTTGGAAACTCGGGCACTGCCCGAGGGCCCAGGGTCAGTAGGGAGCCCCATGAGATGCCCTTTTTCATAGGCTTTTTTTGAGTTTGGGCAAAGACACAGGGACCCCATGATCCCCTATTGCCCGGGGGCCCCATGAGTTGGCAGTCTGCCCCTGGGATGGAGTCTCCAGAAAGTGCTTGATGATAAAGGATCAGAAATGACTCATGCAGACAAGTATATACTGTACATGTGAAGCAATCTTAGGAGATGCGTATGGTGAGATCTCTCTGCCAGGCCTTATCACTACCCACCATGGAGTTCTATAAAGCCACTTTGGCAAGAGTACAGAACTAGGAACTCTAAAGCAAAGAACTTGCCAGAGTTCCTGAGAAGCATTAAAATTGATGTTATTTAAAGCTGGACTCTAGGCAAATAGCTAGATACGTACATGAAATACATACAATGGAGCTGTTTTACATGCACATCTCTAGCCATTTTTTGGTGTTTGGATGGGTTATAAACCTGTCAGTTTATTGCAGTCTGTATCTCTATTTGTCCCCATTCTGAGGCTCCTTGCATGTCAGATAGAACAGCTAATTAGAGAACATTACTGTACTTCCTATTTATTTGGAAATCTATCAGATAAAACAAGGACACAGCCATCAACAAAAATGCAATTCATAGCAGAGTAGGGAAGGGTTAGAACCACAGTCAGGAGTTTATTGTCTGTGTCCTCATGGGGAAGATTTCTTCTCATTTCCTGCCAAGGTGGCAGATGTTGGGCAGAACCTGATTAGGAAGATTTCTCTTCATTTGCTGTCTAAGTGGCAAATGTCAGCCATGAGGGAGCTTTACCCCCATTTCCTGTCCAGGAGGCAGGTGGCAGGCAGAACCCCATAAGGAAGATTACCCACATTTTTTGGTCAGGTGGTGGAGATCAGAGAGAAATGACTGTGCTTAAAGGAATACAAAAGACTCTTCATGACTATTGACTATGCTGACTGTGCATCCACAAGGTGGCCATTATTTTACATAAGCAGCATTCAAGGAGAATAGATAGTTTGCTTTTTTAATTGTAAATTCTGCATACCTGATTCTTTACAAAAAAAAAAAAAAAAAGAAATATTGTTTTTCTAAAACCCCACAGGGATTAAAAAATGTGCTTATTTTATAGGCAAATAATACTAAGTGAAGCTTTGCTTTACCATTTTGAAGTAACTCTACAAACATTCAAGCAGCACTACGGAAATTATAGACATGGTGACTAATGAAATGTCTCCATGGCTTGTACCTCGCATGGTCTCCTGTCACACTGACATCCACAGTGTTCCACATCACGCAAGAATCATCTGCTACGACTATGAAAGGCCAGACATCTTGGGGCTGGACCCCCAGCTCAGCCTGTCTATTCCGCTCCAATTCCAAGTTGTGATAAGACAGCTCCTTGATGAGGAAATGAGCAGCTCCTAAGGAACAGACAAGACCGTGTACATTATTGTGCTGAAATGACAGATCGTTGTACAAATCAATATATACAGAATAAAGGTTATGCTACTTTGCAAGTGCATTTACTCAGCTGTGCACACAGAATTATTTAATACCATTTTTTCATGTTGCTTGATAACCTGGTAGATAGGTTAAAGTCAACCTGTCATTATTCCTAACATACTGGTGTCTTACATCTGCTTGTCTTTAGGCATCTTATCGCCCACACATATTCTTCTTTATTGTTAGAAGTTCTTTTACTCACCCTAGGGACCCTCAAACCTGACAGGCAGAGGAGCACATTGTTATTTGTAGGAAATGGAAACATATCACGGCTAATAAGTGGAAATAAATATTTATATAAAGTCCTTGCCTGAGGTCTCTAAAGGAGCCATTCTCAGACCAATACTGTAAATGTCTATATGTCAGGAATGGTGACAGGTAAATCAATCTCAATAAACTATATCCTCTTAAATGCCTCTTTCACACGGCCATTCTGATCAGGTCCGCCTGTCTGCTTTTCAGATGGACCTGATCGAAAGGTCCATGCATCCATATGGACAGGCGGGTGTAAATGGACTTGTGTCCATTTACACCCGCCTACCTCCAAGTCTGATCAGGTCCACTAAAAAAACAAACATTGAGGACTGCCTCCTCTTCCATTTTAGCAGAACAGATCAGAGGTAGCAGGGTGTACACAAACTCAAACAGAGCAGAGCGAGATCTTCCACAGATCCCCTGCTGAATGGAGCCCACCCCATGTGAAAAGGGCCATACTGTGTATGTTCTACTCTGTGCTTTCCCTGCATAGTCTCTTTAATAAATGTTCAAACAGCTCTTTATGCCCCCCATCTGCTGCCGGCAACAACACAAAGGCAATACTATAAGCAAAAAGAGGCTATGGATAGACATTGCAAAATAAAGGAGGACCAGTGAGGACCAGTAAAATGTCAGCAAGGGGCATACTTTTCTAAAGTTATATACTGCTTGTCCATTCTGAGTTTTGGCAATCCTAGAATTCCTATCTGTGCAGTATGTAAAGGCAGCCAAACATTCACAATACAACTTCAAGCAGCAGCAAGGGTTGACCTTCAAAGGATCTCTAAGCTCATGCAAATAGATGACTTGTAGGAATTCCCAGACTGGAAGTTTTCTGTGATGGATTATTTTCCTCATAAAAGAAAATGTTCAGGGTTAATTTCTGTTTTCATTGCTTAGCAAGGAAAATAATCACCTAATGTTAATGTAACAACTATAATACAATAATTCTCTCATTTTCTACATTTGTATAATAACTATAACAAGGCTAGCTTCACACCACTGCAGATGGTTGCGGGTGCGGAACCGCAGCTCTTCCTGTGCTCGCAACCACCCAAAGCCAAAACATGCTGCTCTTTAAAAGTGCATGGGGCTGCCAGTTATTCTTAATGGCATCCCCACGCATCTAAAAATGTATTGTGGAGCAGAAACCACACAGAAATAGCATGGTACAAAAGCACCATGTGATTTCGCAGCCACTGCATTTTCAAAATGCTGCAGGAACCCTTTTACTGCATGAAACACATTTACAGCAGCCTATGAAAATGAATGTATGAACAGGAGCCAGGCGCTGTGTAGTTTTGTAATAAAAGTAATACACCTTATATGGAGGTGTGCCTTTAATAATTCATATGGTAAAAAATAGATAACCAGCCTGTGGCTTTAAGAAGCCAGGTTCCAAGATGGACGGCCCGTCCGCTCAGAGGGAAGTAGTGGAGTAGAATGCCTGTCAGTGCAGGGACCACGTGTATCCGACGTCCCAGCGTCCCGGATGACGTCACCACGATGTGGAGAGACGGAGGGGGGGAACTCTTGCTGGAGCCGCAGCTTTAGAAGGAAGAGGCCGGTTGCCGGGACAACATGTTTTGTGCGCATGTATCAGACTTGATAAAGCGCATGCACACGAAACATGTCCCGGCAACCGGCCTCTTCCTTCTAAAGCTGCAGCTTTAAAGTGTAAAAACCAAGTCGGTCCATACAGAATGGAACAAGACTTTCTGCCCCTTCCCCTATTCCCAAAATGTAACTTTTGGGATGGGGGGAGGGGAAGTGGAATTTTATCCCAAACTATTTATGTTAGATAGAAAGAAAGGAGAAGAGTTTGATATTCTCTTGTGATATTTATTTCAGAGTCTATGTTGACTATGCCCTGTGAAGTTACCCAAAAGGGATGCAGACAGAAATAGAATTGACAAAGGTACAGGGTTTTTAGGTTCTGAGGATTGGTTGAACTCAATAGACCTGTGTCATTATTTTCAGCCTGACCAACCATGTAACTATTATGAAAATAGCTTTTCAGGAATTCAATTCCAGCCAGAAAGGTACATTTAAGGGATCCTTGCCCACTTTTATTTAAAGGAAAAAAACATATAACACAAGGGGTTATTGAGTGTATTGCTACCAACACACATTCAGCCTCCTGGATTAGGCTCTGGTCCTCATCCTTAGGGTCCTTGTCTGTTCCTCTGCAGTGTTCCCAAAGGCTAAAAATGAAGTTTGACTGCCACTGCAGCACCAGCTCACCAGCCCAGACTCCCAGTGTCTGACTCTAGGTTCAGCCCTTTGGTGGACCAAATGCACCTGAGCTTTATTGTGTACCTTTTCTTAGTCACCTTCTCCTGCCTAGACAGGCTATCACAAGCCAATATTTGTATCACTTAAAGAGATAGATCATCTGAGTCTAATCCTACCACCATTTATCTAAACCTAAGGAAATATATATTTTTTTGTTCATTAGTGCCTGTCCGCTCACAGCCAGGGTCCACGGCTGAACTCAACAGAGCTTAAGGTGGTTTTGCACTGTGATCCTGAGTGTTGAGTAGACACTAACAAATGCAAGTGTGCTGTAAATGTCTTGACAATAAATAATTAAGGATTTGACACTATTCAGCACTCTGTCTATTCCTTATTTACAGTTGTTGATGGAGAAGAGTGTTCTGTGTAACCCTTGGTTTGCTGGAGATGCTTAACTCTTTGACCACTGGAGAGAGAGATTCTTTTGCTACAGTAACTCTGCTGGAATGCCGGACACATTGAAATAGTTTAGCTACATATTGAATGCCAGTAGTTGTTTATTTGTGATCCAAGGATGAGTACCCATTTTTTTCAAGGTGATGGTCACAAGGGGGTTTATTTACTAAAGCTGGAGAGTCCAAAATCAGACTCCCTTCTGCATAGAAACCAATCAGCTTCCAGGTTTCATTGCCAAAGCTTCATTGAACAAGCTGAGGTTAGAAGCTGATTGGTTTCTATGCAGAAAGGAGTCTGATTTTGGACTCTCCAGCTTTAGTAAATAAACCCCAAGGTGTCTATTGAGCACAGAGAAGATTACCTATATAATTTTGCACAGAGCATTTTGGCACTTTATATGAGGATTGAAGATTTCTCAGAATTTACTATTTTATTTTTTTACTATATGGACATATAGTACACTTTTGAATGAACTTTATTGGTGAAATTTATAAGTGATTTGAGATTTATTTTCATTGATGAATGTTATATACATTTATTGATCTTTCACTTGAGATCTGCGTCATGTTTATGCGTATGAATTTTTACGCTACTATTATTTAGGGCAGCACAGTGGCTAAATGGTTAGCACTTCCACCTGGCAGTACAAGGGCCGTTGGTTCGAATCCCAGCCACAGCATCACCTGCCTGGAATTTGCATGTTCTCCCTGTGCTTGTGTGGGTTTCCTCCAGGTACTCCGGTTTCCTCCCACACTACAAAGATATGCTGGTAGGTTAATTGGATCCTCTCTAAATTGGCCCTAGTATGTGTATATATGAATGTGAGTTAGGGACTTTAGATTGTACACCCCTTGAGGGTTAGGGACTGGTGTGAATGTACAATATATATATTAAGTGCTGCGTAAATTGACAGTGCTATATAGGTACCTGAAATAAATAAATATACGAAAAAAACCCAGTGGGACTTTATTGCAGCAATGAGGTCATAGATATATTCAAAGAGACATTATAATAAAATATATTTTGTCAGCTTTATTACATTTACATTTTTTTTACAATGTTAGATACATGATTTCTAAAAGGGATATTGCTCTGACAATGTTCTTACAAAAGAACTCTTAATACAAAATAGGAGACCATACAAAAAAGAGAAAAAATACCCTGATGTGTTTCGATCATTCGACACTCTATATCTTCCTCAGGGGATATAAAGAACAGCAGGCTTTCTAGTAAACATATGAACAATCATAAATAAATATACCAAAAAATAAACAAATAATCAAAAAGATTTTATCACATGACCAAAAATGAATACTTACAAAAACATAAGTCAGAGCAAAAAAGAGATGGCTTCCAAGGTGAGAGGCTGAAATCCATGTTCCGGCAGGGTGCACCAGCCAAGAGAGCAAAAGTGGTTGGATGTGGATCACCAGAAAACAATATTATTACATATCTCATAATTAGGTGGCTTTCTCCTTCCTTTTTGATCTAAATCGATATAAATCTTCTTTGCAGTACAATATTTTATATTTCCATACCCTATCAACTTGTGAATTGGGATATCTTTATATTCTTATTCCCACATGGCATTGCTAATGTACAGCTTTCTATACCACCATTGGCTATTGCTGCTAATCGTATGCATAATATTTTGATTCTTCACAGTCTTACATGCCGTTATGGTCTCTGTCTTATGGGATCTGACATATTTCCATCCCCTGGAGCAATTAATATCCCAATTTACCACTCTATTGCCCTGAGGTGTTACATCTATCACCAAGTGAAATTCCATTTACTCTATATATTGTCCTGCACAAGACATGGTCACTCTCATTTTTTGATATATTCCTTATGGACCACTTTTGCTCTCTTGGATGGTGCACCCCGCTGAAACATGGATTTTAGCCTCCCATCTTGGAAGCTCTCTCTTTTTTGCTCTGACATATGTTTTTGTAAGTATTAATTTTTGGTCATGTGATAAAATCTTTTTGATTATTTGTTTAATTATTTTTGTGGTACATTAATTTTTGATTGCTCATATATTTACTAGAAAGCCTCCCATTCTTTATGCCCACTGAGGAAGATCTAGAGTGTGGAATGATTGAAACGTGTTGGAATATTTTCTCTCATTTTTGTGTGGTCTCCTATTTTATATTAAGAGTTGTTTTGTAAGAACATTGTCAGAGCAATGTCCCTTTTAGAAATCATGTATCTAACATTGTAAAAAAATGTATATGTAATAAAGCTGACAAAAAAATCTCTTTTACTTTTAGGCATTACATACAAACTCAACACAGACAAGTATGTGATCAACAATGTTATAATAACACAACAGTCAAATTGGGCACAATATGGGCAGCACAGTGGCTAAATGGTTAGCACTTCCACCTGGCAGTACTAGGGTCGTTGGTTCGAACCCCAACCACGGCACCACCTGCCTGAAGTTTGCATGTTCTCCCTGTGCCTGCGTGGGTTTCCTCTGGGTACTCCAGTTTCCTCCCACACTCCAAAGACATGCTGGTAGGTGAATTGGCTCCTGTCCAAATTGGCCCTAGTATGAATGTAAGTTAGGGACCTTAGATTGTACACCCTTTGAGGGTTAGGGACTGATGTGAATGTACAATATATATGTAAAGTGATGCATAAAATTGACGGTGCTATTTAAGTACCTGAAATAAATATCAAAGCAGTTATCCTGTATATTGGTGCATGTAGTGGACACTATATGATGAATGCTAGAAAGAAAAAAAGAAAGAAGATGGAAATATATATTTTTAACAAAGTGTTTTTATTCATAACTACAGTATCTCCTTTATGTTTAGGCCCTATTTATACCTATGCATTGTAATAAATGTATTACGACGCATCAAAACACTTCTTACACATATTACTTGGTACTCCATTGTTTTGCAATCTGTAAGGGCCTACCTAAACAAACCTCATTTTATATCCAATCATACAGTCTCTTGGCCTACAATGAGCCGATCGTGTAGAGATTGTACATTAATGTTGTAATGGTTTTTTGTCCCTATGGACCAGAGCTAGAAAAACTGCGACTGAGATATCAGAGCTAAATGTGTAACAAAATATTATATACCTGCTGGCACTGTGAATATATAGACAAGTACATCAACATTTATTTACCTGAAACAACCCCAGAGCATTCAGCAATACATGCTGAGCTAAATCCATAATTAACTAACAAAGTTTGAAAGACATATAAGAAAGAGAGAAATGAACTGAAATAGAAGTTAGTAAATAAGGCATCCAGTTTTGCTTGTGAATAGTAAAGGTCGGAGGTGTCATGGCTGTGTGTGTGTAATGAGGAGACAAATAGTACAAAACTGATAATGAATGTCAAGAATCAGCAAACAGCACAGCGCTATTACAACTCGCACCACAGTCTGATTTCAATTAATCAATGTAATTCTCTGCCCTGCTGTACCTCTGTCTGTGCTCTGATTCAAGCTGAGCCCTTTGCTGTAGCATTTTACAGATAAATAAATACAGAAAATGCTCTACTGGAGAAAAATCGAAAAAAAAAGGTCTTCATCCTTAAAGCAGAAGTTCACCTCCCAAGCCACTTTCTGCCATCCCACCCCTACCCACCTCTTCACTCACAATAGCCAAGTTATTATTATTTTTTATCATGACCATTTTAAAGGAATTCACTCCCTATTTACTAAACTCTGGAGTAAGTTTAAAAGATAGATTTGTAAACAACAGGAAGCATTCTGATGCTTACAACTATTATGATTACGATATTAATAGGGGCTTATAATCTACAAACTTTACTTATGTTGTGATGAATGTCAGGAAAATACCCCAGCATTTATATCTACAGAAAGAACCAACACCTGGATCCAACAACAATGGAAAGACAGATGTTATTGTTTATTGTCTCATCCTGTCATTAGGCAGTTGATATTCTCTATTGTTTCCTTCTGTCCTTAGTCAGATGTTATTGTCTAGTGTCCGATCTTGTCTTTAGACAATAACATCTGCCTTTCCATGGTAACTGGATCAAGGTGACTTTGATACCTGCATGGATATAAGGCAAGCCATAGATGATGCGATTTTCTTTTCTGCAACCACATGTTGCAGGAATGAAAATCACTTGATTCCCCTATCAACACAATTGGTGTTGATGAGGGAATCTCTCATGCAGAGCTACTGTGTTCTGCTGGAGGGCAGCCTTCCCTGCCAGCAGAACATAATGATCACTGCTGGAGACTATAGTCGCCAGCAGTAATCACATGCAAATTATCCAACAACCTGGTTGTACCGAAGTCAATCAATGGTTCGACCTCAGTACAACCAGCTTGCCCATAGATGGATCCCTGCTGAATCGGCCGAGATTCCATCCATTTATGGCCAGCTTAAATTTTGAGGTATCTTCCTGTCACTCATTAGAACTGAAGAAGTGGCTTGGACAAGCTAAGAACCATCTTCAACCTTACAGAGCAGGTCCAGCTAAATCTGACTAATTACTACTAGACACATTTGGCTCAGTTAGGTCTATGGTTAAAGTGACTGTAAAGCTACATTTTCCCCTAAAATAACATGTTATACTACTGTGTGCAAACATTTAACTTATTCTCCCAAGAGAAGAGACAGAAGCGATAGAGCGATAAGGAGGTGGAACTCCCTTTCACAATGGACAGTGTCAACAGCGACTGTCGATAATTTAAAAAAAAACCTCTCAGATGGACATCTTAACAAGCGCAATACACAGGGATATGGGAAATGGTAGAGACATACTGTAAATACAAAAGCACTCATACACGAACACAGGTTGAACTGGATGGACTGATGTCTCTAGTCAACCTTACCAACTATGTGACTATGCATTGAACAGAGCAGCTCCTTATCTCCTCTTATGGTGTCCTCTAATTAATGTTGTCCACTAATCAGAGAATGCATAACCTTTGCCTTTAGAACCACTTTAATGAGAAGAGTGCTACAGGACAAGGGAGCTGTGGCATAGTGTAACTAGTCTTGGCTTATAGGCATGTGAACAAGATTTTCTAACCTGTCCAGTCCAACCTACTCTCTGCAGAATCATTGGATGGGCCTTTCTGAAGGCACCACTACCACAAGACAGTGAACGGCTTGAGAAATTCCAGTCTAAGGCCAGGTGCAGACCATTTATTTAATCAGTTCAGTCACATTTTTAAAAAAAAATGGATGAAGTTTACACCAGTTTTTTATCAGTTTTTTTATTTTTTTTAACAGCCAATACTAATGCCTAAACGGATGCAAAAACAGACCATTTGTCTCTTTATATCCACTTTTCATCTGTTCAGTTTTTTCAACGAAAGAAAAATAGGGCTTTGATCCATTTAAAAACCGATGTTGACGAAAGCGGATGTAAATGGATGATCATCCATTTACATCTGTTTTTCCACAGAGATGTATTGATGTCCATTTTTCACCAGTCAACTGATGGATGAAAAATTGACAAACAGTCCACAAGTGTAAAAGGGGCCTAGGGGTTCCCTAACCTCTCTCACAATGCAAACTTTCCAATCTGAAGACTGGTCAGAAACAATGCTATATTTTAATCTTTATTTTTATTTTAGCAGTTCTAACTCCAGAAGGCCAAATACATAAAGAAAAATATGGTCAGCAGCTCCACAGGGAGTCACCAACTCTAAATATGAAATGCAATAACACATGGTACAGCATGCATGTAAAAAGTGAATGTCAGGAATGCCAGGAATGGTGGGACTCACCTGCCTTGTGGGCTGCAGTACCAGGGCTGGCCAGCGGGTGCTCTCAGCAACCAGAAGCTCACTCCTGCAGTCAGCCATCACCTGAGGCTGATTGCAGGAAGTGTATTTAAGGAATGGCCAGAGCTGCAGTCAGTGCCTTGGTGTATGTTTCCCATGAGCCCCTGTCCCTGCATCCTGTCTGCTTCCTGCCTGATTCCTGATTCTGCTTGATCCTGACCCTGAATGAACTCCGCCTGTCCTGACCTCGGCTATTCCTGACCACTCTCCAGCCTGCTCCTTTGGTACCTTATCTGCCTGATTGTTCCTGACCCTGCCCGCCTGACCACTCCACCTCGCCAGCCCTGACTGCTCTTATCTGTGTACATTCCGTTATCAGTTGGAGGTTTGGTTTTGTTATATTGTGCGTTATATTTGTGTATAACCCTTAATAAATTATATTGTTACACCATACTTGAGCCTGCGTTTCCCTGTGTCAGTTCACGCATCTCTGGTCTTACCGGGAGCCCTGACAGTGAAGTTCAAAATGACCTTATGATACACATTGCAATAAGGGCTTAGAATATGAGCATACTGATATACACTGTCATTTATAACCCTTTACATGGAGGAATTTATAAGGCTAGCTACTGTTGACACTTACCCACTCCAGAACTATTGAAGATACTAGGCAAGACCAGCATAATGTGGTTGGGCCAATACTTTTTATAGATCGCCATCTCATACTCCTTAACGACTAAGATGTGTAAATGGCTGCTGCCATCCATAGCATGATACAAGTTAAACAGACCATGTTCGTGGCGGCCCGTTGTGGGTGTGAAGATGGGGCTTTTCACACAGTCAGCACTCTGGTCATAAGAGAAGAAAGTCTATGTTACATAGGAAACACAAAACTTAGGATCACTGCAAACTACCAAATTTACATTCTAAAATTCACAAATGTTTTTATGCATGAAAAGTTAGCAATAGTTATTGCTTTGACCACAAAGTCTCTTGTATCTGACAGTAACAATTCAAGCACTTAGGCCAAGGGTCATATTTTTTCTCTTACCGTATCAGAGACAAGTGATAGCCTCATGCTCTCAAGTTGACCGCCTGGTTGATTAAACACAAAATGGTGCTCTTTGGATTTAGGTATTATGAAGTGTAACTGTATTTCCTCTCCTAGCATGGAATAGGAGAATGCAAAAGCATGCAATGTGGATTCATACATCTGTTGACAAAGGTAAAAAGAAAAGTTTGTGGAGAAATATTATAAGAAAATATATCAAAATTTCTGCTCTCTGCTGGTCTGGAATACAAATGCTAATTCAATAGGTGCTAATCTCCACAATGGAGCAAAAACAAAAGGTCTTATTCAATATACAGTTAAAATCCTTAAAGCTAACCTCCAAGCAAACAGCTAAATCAGGGGCGGACTGACAACTCATGGGGCCCCCGGGCAATAGGGGATCATGGGGCCCCTGTGTCCTTGCCCAAACTCAAAAAAGCCTATGAAAAAGGTACCAGGGGCATCTCATGGGGCCCCCTACTGACCCCGGGCCCTTGGGCAGTGCCCGAGTTTCCAAATGGTCAGTCCGCCCCTGAGCTAAATACAAAGATGAAATGTATAAAGAAGAAGCTTCTAGTTCTGAGATTTACACAGCTCTGCCACAGCCCTGTCTGCAAGAAAATGAGACCTGATTTTTCTCTGCTGCTGTTAAGTAACACTTACAAGTCTTGTACTTCCCCCAGCCTGTGATTGTCCAGTGAAAAGTGAAGCTGCAGAGAGATAATGTAATTTCTCTGTCCCTCTGTTTTCTCTTCATGTCCCTTTATAGCACATGAGCACTGCAGCACTGATTGGCTCTTTGTGAGGTTTCTCCTTCTCCCAGTCCAAGCTCTGATGTACATGGGATTGCAAGAGGCTGATACCAGGTCAAATTCAGGCACTTACACTGTGTGCACATTAAAAAATACATTTACCATTAAAAGTACCATTCCAGGTAACATTCGTGATCAGGCGCCATCCGACCAGAAATGATGTAACCACACTTCCTTGGAAAGAAGTGTGGTGACATCATTTCTGGTCAGACAGCTTGGTACACCTGTTCCTATGTATTTTATTAACACTGCTTGTAGAGGTCTGCTGGCCTGATTTTAAAAGTTGAGTATTCTCTACCTGGTTTTTATACATTAAACATGGATGTATTACACTATGAGATGTCTTTGATGTTTTTTTGAACATAGATTTCTGATGAGGAATTGGAGTAGGAGCCAGTAAAGTATGCTTACAGAGGAGAGCTGGTTGGATTTCGGGTTGATATTAAAGCGCATTTGACCTATATTCCCTATAGGTCCAAATGGGAGTTGAGCATGCAGGCTAGCTGGTGGAAGATTTTTAAGAGTGATCACTGTTCAAGTCAAATGTGGATTATATGCTAATATGAAGATTTTTATGCATTACAGATCTTGAGTTTTACTACATTTATGGACATTTATTCACAGACTGTCACTGGGTTGAGGGCTCAGCCGGATGTTTTTGTCCAACGTGTTCTTTTTATTTTGTGTCCTTTGTTATATATATATATAAAATTATCATTATTATTATTTATGCCTTGATATATATCACTCAGATTGTCTATTTGCACATATGTTGAAGTTTCACTTATTGATTTGTTCATATTTGGTATTGCCTAGCAGGGTATCTAGTCCGTTTGGATATTTTCATTCACTTGTGTTTGGTTCTTGTCTAAGTATGCACTTATATCACCTGTTAGGAGCTCTGCCAGGTGTTTACTTTTTGCTTTATGGTTAGGTTTAGTGAGTAGCGCAGCACTATTTATCTATTCATTTATTTTTTAGTGTTGTGGGAACGCAATTTTCTGTTTGCAGCCACTCTTAGTTTATCATATTAGGTTTGGCAGCACAAGAGGATTTTTTTCTTTAGTTCACCACTCTATCCAAATCTTAAAAAATAGATTTAACCTTTAGTTATATTTTACGTTAATGAAAAACAAGCTGCATCTATTTGTGTTTGTTGCATATAGCTGGAGTACAATACAAGACACCCAAATATCATACAATATATACAGACTCACAACTATAGATCTCAAAGGTTCCTTACTGTTACTTACCTGAAATCTGGGGTTGTATCCCATGTACTGGTGGCACTGCTCACAATGGTGGTAAGTATTATAAGAAGCATATTTTGATAATCGCATGCGGGTTGTTTGGCGTTGTACATATATGTCTTCATTTTTCCGGTATGTTGATTTATCTGTTAGAAAACAATATAGAATTATTGTCTTTCAAAAAAATCCAAGTTTATCTAAAGCTCAGTCCATCTTATCATATCATGGTCAGTGATATACTTGCTGTATACTGAACATAATCACATCCAGGACTGAAGGCTGGTCTTAGTTGACTCCATTAAGGCAGCTTGATAGTTTTTAAAAGAGGCTCAATAAAGAGAACTAATAAAGTCCCACTTTTCCCTTTTGCTCAATTCGTCACCAAAACTATTTATAAAGTGGACCTGTCATTAATGGCTAATTTATCAGTAGAGCACTTCTAAGCATTGGCAGTCAGTAAGCTGCTAATGCAATGCAGGAAAATTTCTTCTACGCTTAAGTCAGATGGAAATTAATGTGTAATTTGTGCAATCTTGCTCAACAATATTCATTAAATATTCACTGTACACAATGCTGCTAGGTAGGACTACAGCCCCTGGTTACATGGTTCACTGAAGTGTAAACTCCCTCTTAAGGAGGTTGCAGGACGTTCAGAGACTGTGCAGGAATGTATGGAACGCACAGAAAGGATATACTGTAGTAACCACAGTGCTTCAGCTAACAGGACAAGAAGACATAGAAAATTCATGTTATGGCCATAATGCAGGTAGGCTATGTACAATGAGTCAGTTAAATGCAACATTTTATTGTTTGGCTGAAGGCTACCTTTATTGTTCATTCAGGAAATCGATTCTACAAATTCATATTATGAGTAATCTTGAGAATCTCTAAATGTAATCCACACTACCCATCAAATATATTACCTTTGGGAATAGCTACATCAATCTTAGGCAGAGTATCTGCCTTCATCTTACATAAATAATAGACGTGATAAACAATACAACCCACATACACTGCCAAATGAATTTACACACAATAATAGATATAGTAACAATGTAACAAAGGTTTCTAAATATAGCCAGCAAATCTATCAGAAGTCCATATCAGAAAATAAGACGGGGCAGATAGATAGTAGAAAAGACACACAGGAAGAAGTCTACACTTTGATTATTTGTCAGATGGGAAGACCACACAACAATGCACATCAAATCATTCAAAAGAAAATGAGCCAATGCAAAGCCCTGATTGAAGGGATAGAAGCAGGCAGATAGATTGAAATCATGATGGAATGGTACACTGGACACATCTCCCAGGAGATGAGCAACCAATTACTGGGAATAAGGACATGGCAGCTACACAGAATCCATTATCTAGGAGAACACATACATCCCTGTATACAGTTACCGTTACATTCTCATTATGTGACACCTGCTGGCTAGGGCAAGGTAGCTGTCACTACGAATTAAAAGAGATCTTTACTGAAATGTGTCCAGTCTGTAGGGAGCACAAATGCAACAGTCTACTATAAGCTAAATCAAGAATTTACTTTATGAAAGTCATACCAATACAGGATGGATTGTGACTGGTTGCTATAGATACATCATGGTACACTTTCCTCTTTGCACTGTTTACTAATCAGGCATCAAAATAACATAATGTGTGTTTTATTGAGCTTGAAGAACGTACAAATTCTATTTCTTTAGAAGAGATACAGTGCTGTGAAAAAGTATTTGTCCCCTTCCTGATTTTTTTTTTGCATATTTGTTGCATCTAAATAATTCAGATCATCAAACACATTTTAATATTACACAAAGATAACCCAAGTAAATATAAAATGCAGTAAATCATATTTTTAAATTATGTTTTCATTTATTAGGGGGAAAAAAGCTGTCCAAACCTGCCTGGCCCTATGTGAAAAAGTTGAACTTTTTGGAAGGTGTGTGTCCCGTTACATCTGGCATAAAACTAACACAGCATTTCATAAAAAAGAACATCATACCAAACAGTCAAACATAATAAACCAAAGCAATCCAGCACACTACAAGTTCCAGCTTTCCACACGGAATACCACGAGGTAGTTCATAGTGCTCCAGGATTCCAAGCGGCACTCTGACAGCTGTCAGAATAAAACTCTCCATGCTGGTTTGAGAGTTCCTCATATTTCTGCTGAATACCACCAGCTGCTGGTGTCTTCACGTTATCCCTGTGCTGATGACCAGAGTTTTAAGATGTAAGTGTGTTACATTTTGTTGTAATAAATGTTATATATCATGCTAACAGAGATCCCGCACTGTTACATAGTTAGTCTGGCCGAAAAGGCAAAAGTCCATCCAGTTCAACCATAAAAAAAAAAGTTATAATCCTACACCCACAGTTGATCCAGGGGAAGGCAAAAAAAACCCAGCAAAGCATGATCCAATTTGCTCCTTCAGGGGAAAAAATTCTTTCCTGATCCCCCGAGAGGCAATCAGATATTCCCTGGATCAACTTTACCTATAAATGTTAGTATTCAGTTATATTCTGTGCATCCAAGAAACAATCCAGGCCTTTCCACTGAGCTGACCAGAACCAACTCTTGAGAGAATCTATTACACATTCTCACAGGTCTTTCTGTGAAGAAACATTACTGTGTTTGGAGATTAAATTTCTTTTCCTACAGATGTAAAGAGTACCCCCTTGTCCATGTTGATCATATCCTCCCTTAATCTCCTCTTCTCAAGAGACAATAAATTCAGTTCCTCTAATCTTTACCTCATAGCTGAGCTCCTCCATGCCTCTTATCAGTTTGGTTGCCCTTCTCTGTACTTTCTCCAGTTCCCCAATATTCTTTTGGTGAATTGGTGCCTAAAATTGAACTGCATATTCCAGATGAGGTCTTACTAATGATATGCACAGGGGTAAAATGATATCTCTCTCTCTGGAGTCTATACCTCTTTTAATACAAGAGAGGATTTTGCTCGCTTTAGAAACCGCAGCTTGGCATCGCATGCCATTATTAAGCTTGTGATCTACCAGAACTCCCAGATCCTTCTCCACCATTGATTCCCCCAGTTGTACCTTCCTAGTATGTATGATGCATGAATATTCTTAGCCCCCAATTGCATAACCTTACATTTATCAACATTAAACCGCATTTTTGTTGTTTTTATCTTTCAACAGCCAAACATGGTGGTGGTAGTGTGATGGTCTGGGGCTGCTTTGCAGCTTCAGGACCTGGACAACTTGCTAAAAATTGATGGAACCATGAACTCTGCACTGTACCAGAAATTCCTGAAGGAGAATGTCCAGCCATCAGTTTGTGACCTGAAGCTCAAGGACACTTGAGTTATGCAGTAGGACAATGATCCGAAATACAACAGCATGTCCACCTCTGAATGGCTCAAAAAATAAATAAAATTAGGGTCTTGGAGTGGCCTACACAAAGTCTGGACTTAATTCTAAGCTCGTTCCTAGATTGTAAGCTCGTAAGAGTAGAGCCCTCTTACCCCTCGTACGTTGTTTGTTGTTGTTGTACTGTGCCATGTATTGTCCCCCCTATTGTACAGCGCTGAGCAAACCCTTTGGCGCTATATAAACTCGTAGTAATAATAATAATAATAATTCTGACTGAGATGCGGTGGCATGACCTTAAACAGGCTGCTCATGCTCGAAAACCCTCCAATGTGGCTGAATTAAAACAATTCCACAAAGAAGACTGAACCAAAATTCCTCCACAGCGATGTGAAAGACTCATTATCAGTTATCACAAATGCTTGATTGCAGTTGTTGCAGCCAAGGGTGGCACAACCAGTTTTTAGGTTTAGGGGGTAATTAATTTTTCACTTAGGTCCATGCAGGTTTGGACAGCTTTTTTCCCTTAATAAATAAAATCATCTTTTAAAAACTCAATTTTGTATTTACCAGGGTTATCTTTGTGCAATATTAAAATTTGTTTGAGGAGTTTAATCATTTAAATGTGACAAATATGAAAAAAATATCAAATCTGGAAGAGGGCACATACTTTTTCACAGCACTGTATGTAATGACACTTAACAAACCAAAATAAGGGTGATAGTGGACAGAAGGCATTGTAAAATGTCAGAACTCAGCTCAACATCATCTAACCAAAGTGTTACAGTATTGATGTGAAATAATTCCTGAACCATCTAGGTATGTTGTGAGTTTTCACACTTACCCCACCTAAGCTAAAAGGATTGGGATTCACACCAATGACATATAGAAGATCCAGTAAGTTTTATAAGTATGCAGAATGAACACATTCAGCAAACCTGCCACCTGAGACCATGTCACTAACATGTTTCACACATTCCAGATCCTAATCAGATCCTAATCATAATTCCTGAACCATCTAGGTATGTTGTGAGTGTGCATACCTACCCCAACAACTGCAATGCTCAGTACATGAGCTACACATCACCCCACCCTGAGCACTCTTACATAGAGCCCACACCTAACCCTAAAGAAATACTAACATTTAGAAAGTTGGGATTTGCTTAGGATTACTGGGGATGTAGCATGTGGTACAATCACAGTAGGATAAATCACTTTAGGGTGCCTGGTATGAGGGTAAATTACAACTTTTCTTTGCCAAGCTTCAATACAGTTGTCCAAGGGCCCATTCACAGCATCTATTTGTGTCACGGAGTGTGTTATCCAATTCTGTATGGGACCCCAATAAACTTTCCTACGGATGTGTGTTAAACCTCAGCACAACTCATGGCACTGCACTTAAAAACATTTTGGTATGCTCCCAAAAATGAGTGTACAACAAGTTATTGCATTGCCACATGTTGTGCTGCACTGTAATTAATGTCAGTAGGAAAGTGTGTTGGGGTGGCATTCAGAAGGAATAGCATTGCATTGCACCTGTGCACTTAATGTAAATTACTGTATATTGTGGTACAGCAAGCAGTAACATGCATGTTACTCCAAAAATATCATGTGAACAGGCCCTAAGTTGAAATTACTTGTTTTAATATAAAGAAGTGGAAATAATGAAATATAAAAAAATGTTTGTTGCAGAAAAGACATTTTGTTGGAGCAGAATGTTAAAGAGACATTCTCTGAGGAAAAAAAAAAAAACACAAACGGTGGTATCTGATGGCCAACGAATATGTTCAAATCCAGAAGACAGAAATAAACATCACAGAATACTAGCAGACTCTTTCCATAGTAGCCTCCCTAGCGGTCTGATTATGTCCATATTTCTGTGCTCAAAGCGGTACATTTTTTTGCATGGAAATAGTGGAAATATGTATTTTTTTTATTGTAGGCCTGTAATTTTTAGGAATAACTCACTGAAATCTGTCCGAACAAGAGTCTAGTAAACATTCCGGGTATGTTAAAATTTGAAACACGAAATCATAAATTATAATTTAATAAATAATCATAAAAAATAATAATATAATAATAATAAATTTAATTCAATAATATAATCAAACCAAAAACACTGAAATTTGTAATAGGGCTCTAAGTTCGCACATCACAGAGCAAAGTCGCAAAATCGTTTTCAGTGTCTGATGACGAATTTCCCCACAAATCATTATCACTCAATTCTGCAAATGGTTCTAATTTACTATCACTGTTCTCTAGCTGGTCTAAAACCGATTTTGACCTAAAGGGACGCTTTTTGGATGCCATGGACTTTTCTCAGTTTCAAGGCAGAAAGAACAGCAAAAATGCAGGCAGGGCACAGGACAAAGCACTCGGGACAAAATGTATGTGAAATGGTTTGATACAGTAATGTTTTACTATGTGATTTTAGTGTATTTAGTGAATGTCACTTTTTCACATTTTTTAATTTCCCGCCGGTTCTTTCCCCGTACGTCCCGACGTCGCAGGGAACAGAACCCAAAAGACAGATGCCGGCATCGGCCAGAGGACATTGCCGGGGACGCTGCAGGAGGGACATCGTGGGAGTGCAGCACAAGGTAAGTGAAGAAGAGATCCCGGAGCAATGCTGCAAGGTATTCCCGAGTGTAGCTCGGGGTTACCGCTTGTGGTGCTGAAACTTTACCCTGAGCTACACTCGGGAATACCTCTAGGGAGATCAAAAGTGATAAAACCATCAATACAAGTATAAACACGGCCCTGAAAACCCAAGGAGGAAGACTCCTATAATATAAAGAGAAAAAAACTAAAAAAAAAAAACTAACTGTGTACCTCTAGTAACCACATATAATCCAACATAAGGGATAAGAAAGATAATCAAAGATTTGAAACCAATCATAACAGAGGATGAAAAACTGAAAGAAATGATCCAACAACCCCCCCCCCCCCCCCCATTGCTGGCTTTCAGGCGACCACCCAACCTCAGACATAAATTAATCAGCAGGAAACTTCATTCTGATCATTAAGTCAGAAATAAAGTCACAATCCTTGCAACAAAAAATGCTGCAAACAGTACAGCCAAATTAATTAAATATAGCCCCGTTCACATCTGGCGTTCTGGCATCTCAGGAAGAATTGCTGCAATTCCACCTGCAATCTCAAATTGCACTGCAATAGTGGCAAAACACAGCATGCATGTTCAAGTTCCATTATTTCCAATGGTACCTAAATGTAGCATACAATAAATCATGCTGGAATCAAGGCAAACCACATCGCATGAAGCTTGATGCCCAAAAAGCAACAGGAGCTTCGTGCGATGTGGTGTGCCTTGATTGCAGAGCAATTTAAACCAAACCATGTTTAGATGCCATTGAAAATGTATGGCACCCAAGAATGCGTGGTGCGCTTTGCCACTACTGCAGTGCAATTTGAGATTTGCAACAATTATGCTTGAGATCCCAGAACACCAGATGTGGTCAGGGCCTAAAAAGTGTCACACACACACAAAAGGGACCTTCAGTATTACAGGATCATACACTTGCACCTCCAGTATCATTGTGTACCTAATCCAATGCAAAAAAATGCTTCAAGAGATCTTATGTTGGTAGAACAGGACAGAAATTACAAACAAGGATGAATTTACACAGATACGCCATTAAAACACAAGAAAGTTGATCTCTGTACTTGTGTGGGAAATTTACAACCAGACCACACTATGGAAGACATGAATGTTTTCGTTCTTAAAGGGAATTTCAAAACTACTCAGGAAAGAAAAACTTTTAAACTAAGGAAGCCAATTCTATTTGACACCAAAGATAATGGACTAAATTTGGACCTAAGTTTTTGAAATCACTATCCATTGGTTCGTTGACCAGTATCACATCTGGGACTTTTTTCCCCACCCATTCCATAGCCCTCTCCCTGCCTTGTCTCATTAACTATCCAAAGTTTAATTACCTTTGCTGTGTACTTTTTTTTTGTTTTTTTCTTTCTTTATCTTATTAACATCTGCTAAAACTTTGTTTATTAGTACTGTTTGAACATTTAAGAAAGCACATCCCGAAAGCTTCACCTGAAAATTTGGATATTAGTGCAAATAAAAAAGTATTACGGACAGTACTAAAGTGACCTTTGCTATTCTTCTTGTCATTACAACTAACAGTACCTGTGCACAGAGGCTACTGTGTTGTTCCTCACTCTCATTCTCCTCATCTCTCTAGTAATCCCACTATAGCAGCTTTGAACTTTTTTCATAAAATACTGTTTTACTTTTTTTTTCATCCTTTATTACATAGCAGTGCTGCTGATCTTTTTCAGCCTCTTTCAGCCATTCTTTGTCTACATACACTCCAGCTGTATCATCACCCCGGACCAGAATCCTAATAGTGACAATGGTGGACCATGAAAGTGCAATGCGTGTCAGCATGTCCCCTTAGGATGTCAGCGTGCCCTCCAGGGGAAGATATGACAAGGTGACAGCACATGAAAGGATTTGGGAGACAGTTGTCACCCTATAACATGAAGGACTATCATGGCAGGAGAACCAGGTATTAATGAAAACTGCAGATTAAAAAAGATTTCCAAACAACAAGAACAGAATGTGATAGGGAGATATGAAAGAAAGGCGACAGGAAAAGAAAAGAGGGAGGGAGAAACAATGAAAGATAAGGGAGATAGAGAATAAGAGTAGAATTTCTAAAGGCAGGGATAGAGGGAAGAGCATAATGTTTTATGAATGCTAGTGGGCATGCCGAGATATCTCCATTAATGGTAGAATGAAAGTACAACGGGGTCATCAGTTGCAATCTACAGCTATTTAATAAATAAATTTCTCTCACTGTTGAAATAATCTGCACACTGTTGCTATCCATAGTCATACACTGAAGCCATTCATTATTACAGCCGCCAGCTCCAAGATGTTTAATATCATAGATTTTCTGTAAACCTATACTAATAAATGTATATGCGTTGGTGAAGTATGTCACAAAGATTAGACAGGTCTCAGTCACTAGATAATACCATAAAATATATGTGAAATGAATATACTTCTATGTTTATATTCAACAGAATTGTGTGGGCTGTGAATTGCTGCTCTGCACTTTGTTGTAGGCAAATTTCCAAACTCCAGTTGTCTATGGGTATCTTCAGGCTTTGACATAGATATTCCCATCATTAGAGAGCATTATGAAACTCTGAATTTTCTTTTTATAATGTAATAATTTTTCAACTGGAAAAAGGAATTAAATAATAGTGAACCATTGAAACTCAAATATACTAAATCTAGATGGTAACATCATATACTGAAAATAATATTTAATACCTATCATGCTCCATTATGGTCATACACAGCGTTAAAATATTCAGCGTGAGCCGTGATAAATATAAGTTTCAGTTGCTTTCACAGTTGTCTACTGTTGCTTCCTAGTGATAGGTAACTAGGTAGTTAAAACACGCAAGTAGTTTCCAGGTACTGTATCCCCTGCTGGGTAACATGACAACCTTTAATTTGTTATTAAATGATGTGTTGATCATTTTATCTTAACTCTGAGTGAGCTGGCTGAAGCAAGCCATACATGATGCAGTTTTCTTTCTTGAAACCACGGCTTGCAGGAAAGAAAATCACTCAATTTCCCCATAAACACAGTGCTGATGGGGGAATCCTTCCTGTAGCTCTATTGTGTTCTGTCAGTGGGGAGCCTTCCCTGCTGGCAGAACATAATAATTAACGCTGGCGGCTATAGCCAGCAATAAGTATTCACATACGAAAATTCCAACAGGCCGATTGTACTGAAATTGATCAATGGATCAAATTCACTACAACCAGCCTGCCCAAAGATAGATTGAATCTCAGCCAGTCCCCGCTTAACTGCCCGAGATTCAATACATCTATGGTCGGCTTAGCTTTCAAGTGGACATCATACTGCCCTTCTTCACAGTATAACGTTTGTTGGAAATGTGGGAACACTCTGTAGAGCCGCTCCTTACATTGGTAGTCAGTGGAAGAATGCCACTCTTACAGACAGCTAATATATTCATTGGTGTCAGTGGTTATTTAAATGAGAATCAAGAGGAGATAGCTCTACTGATCTCATGCTGCTGGTTTTGCTGAGTGGCTCTGATGTTGGCACAATAATGCAGGACAAGCTGCTATTGCTCACTGCTCAATTAACCCCTAGCAACCTCAGGAGGAACCATGGCTGATTAAAGCTGCTGTAGATCATGAACTGCAAAGATTTCAATGAGGTGTATACACAAATGCATCGTGGAATATTTTAATGCAATAAACCCAGGAATAAACATTATCTGATTTCACCTTCAGTGCTGGGATTGAGAAAATTAGAAGAGATGATGCTTGCATCTTCATACTTAGGATCATGCAACATGTAGTCAAAGTCCATCTTCTTCACAAAGTCCTCACTGGGCCACATGTCTAAGATCTGGTGGAAATTCTGTTCAGGCTTCTCTCTGATGCCTGGAAAATCAGACCAAAATACACAATGAAAAGGAACAGGTGCAACGATAATGTCTAAAATTATTTATTTAAGCCCCAAGAATGATCTGCCCATACTCAAAACATACCTCTCCATACCCAGATGATCTGTCTTCATACCCAGAATGGCAATCTTACATATCTGCCAGACAGGACTGTGTACACAACAGTATTTGTAAGTGGGTGTAATTCTTTTTTAAAGGATAAGTTCACCTTTTAGTAAAAAAATAATAAATGCACATTTTTTTGCAGGTAAAAAAATGTGCAATTATTATTTTTGTCTGCAGGAGACCTGCATGGTACCAGTGATCTGCTAATCACTTGTGCAATGCTTTACAGGCTCCTGCAGACAAAAATAATATTTACAATGTTTTAATAATTTGACAGTTAGTGAGGGGGGAGAAGATCCCCCGCTAGCTGTCAGAGCGGGGAGCAGGCACTGGTCTGATCGTAACATGTTACCCTGAATATGGGTGTAAAATGTATAACATGTAACTTGTTTGAAAGGTGAACTTATTCTTTAACTACAGAAGCAAATGTCACTGTTGTCTATTCACAATGGGTGTATTTCTAAAAAAAATGACTGAGCTATTTGTGTTGCAAAACTGCTGGTAATTGAGTTCTTTGCAAATCTTTCTCTTCAGGTCTACATAGTTTACATAGTTAGACTGGCTGAAAAAAGACAAAAGTCCATTCAGTTCAACCATTAAAACTAAAAAAAGTGTAATTCTACACCCACAGTTGATCCAGAGGAAGGCAAAAAACCCAGCAAAGCATGATCCAATTTACTCCTGCAGGAGAAAAAAATTCCTTCCTGTTCCCCTGAGAGGCAATCGGATATTCCCTGGATCAACTTTACCTATACATGTTAGTTTCCAGTTATATTCTGTGTATCCAAGAAACAATCCTGGCCTTTATTTAAGCAATCCACTAAGCTGGCCAGAACCAATTCTTGAGGGAGTCTATTCCACATTTTCACAGCTCTCACTGTGAAGAAATCTTTCCGTGTTTGGAGATTAAATTTCTTTTCCTCCAGACGTAAAGAGTGGCCCCTTGTCCTCTGTGATGACCTCAGGGTGAATAACTCTACACCGAGTTCACTATATGAACCATTGATGTATATATACATGTTGATCATATCCCCCTTAATCTCCTCTTCTCAAGAGAAAATAAATTCAGTTCCTCTAAACTTTCCTCATAGCTGATCTCCTCCATGCCTCTTATCAGTTTGGTAGCCCTTCTCTGAACTTTCTCCAGTTCCCCAATATTCTTTTTGTGAATTGGTGATTAATTAAACTAATGATTTGTACGGGAGTAATATGATATCTCTCTCTCTGGAGTCTATACCTCTTTTAATACAAGAGAGGATTTTGCTCGCTTTAGAAAGCAGCTTGGCATTGCATGCCATTATTAAACTTGTGATGTACCAGAACACCCAGATCCTTCTCCATCAAATGCTACTCATTCATTAAAAATAAAGTGGTTTGGGAAAATGCTGCATTATGGGCAACAGATGGAACAGACATTCATAGTAAAAAAAAGTATTTCCTTTTGACCATCATTTAGTGGCCAATTATTTTCCTGATTAATTCTATTATGTACAGTTGAACAACATAAGCCTAGTAACTTTTGATATCGCCCCCATTCACATAGAATGAAGGTACATGCAGTTTTATAGGATGAATAGCTTTGCATTTTTTTTTTAATACATCCTAATGTGTATAAAACACAGAGTTATGGCAGAAAAAGACTAAGACATCCATCAAGTCTGACCCTTTTTTTTTTTACTTTTTTCTTTATTACTTTTTTGCATATAGATCTATGTTTATGTGTTTACTTTGGATGTATTCACTACTTCTGATGTAAGTTCCAAGCATCAACTACTCTTTTGCTAAAACCACAGCGTCCCATGGTGATAGTGGCAATAATAACAATATAAAAGACACTTTTAAATGCTTGCTTGTACACATAAATTTGACCGACATTTTTAAATGTAAAAGATACTTATACTGTTGGTTTAGTTCAGCCAAGTTGTTGTTCCAAACTGTCTATTATGGGACAAATTATAAAAAACAAGGGGTCTGTCATCCCTAAATAGGCCCATCTGAGAGGCACAATACAAACATAGACACAATCTTTCAATTAAATTGTGCTCCCTGATATTTGGCAATGCAGGATTTAAGAAAGAATCTAAATTAAAATATATAGGTTTTAAATTCACTCCACTGGTAATAAGAAACACCTCTGCTTTTCTGTACCAGCTCTTCCATGTAAACCTTTTTTTCCAGCATTCTTCCTAGACATCAATTTAGCTCAGAAGTCCTATAAATAGTATGTCTTCTCCTTTGGGGCCATGCACCTGCGTGGGCTTCCTACGTGTTTGCTGGTACTGTGCTCTATTAAACCTTGGAAGCGCTTACCACCTTGTAAGCTTCTGTAATTAACTAAACTAATCCCTAATATGTCATTAAAGAAAAAAAACTCACTGATGTTTATCTCTTCCTCATCATACACATCCACCTCAGTCAGTCGTATCAGCATTCTGGACAGGACGCTGAGAAACTGCAGATAGGCTCCCGTCTTCCCCACCTATAAGGCACCAATAATGTGTTAATCTGGCATCTTACTGAATCCTCTGAGGAGCTAAAATAAATAAAAGCGCACAAATAATCCAACATTAAAAAAAGAATGATAATATTTATCAGCTTGCAGTGTTTCATTAGGGATTTGTGAACCATATGGTCTATGCTAATTAAACGCATTTGCAAAGTTCATTAGACACTCAGCTGGAAACAGACAATTCATTGGTGTTTGCAAAGACCTCTTTGACGCATGGGATTTCTCCAATTTCCGCTCTGCCTACCAAACCAAAACAATTTAATGTCTGGGATCCATTTAATCTTTCTCGTACCTGTGAGACTATGACTGATATTTCAGCAGTATAAAATATTGTGTTGAGGATTAGAGGTAAAGAACACCTTTAACTTACTAGTAAACAAAATGTGAAGATGGAGGGAAAGACAAGTGAATGTAGCATTCAGTTCTTCTAGTTATAAAACTCTCAAACTAGCCACACATTAGAATTTCATTAAAAAAATTTTCATTGCAAGAACATTTTGTTGGTTTTCCTACTCTTTATTGGGGTCAAATCGATGTTCATTTTTGAATGCACTGATGAGAAAATTCTAAGAAGCAGAATAGAAAACCTTTCTTGAACAAATTTCTAACAGTGTATAGTTTTTGTATGGGAAGGTCCATTCATTTCAAATTTGAACGTTAACCAGTTTCAGTCCAAGCCAATTTTGACATTTCTCTCCTACATGTAAAAAATATTTTTTTTTTGCTAGGAAACTACTTAGAACACCCAAAATTTTTTTAAGCAGGCCCTAGAGAATAAAATGGCGGGTGTTGCATATTTTTTTTGTCACATGGTATTTGCGCAGCGGTTTTCAAACCCAAAGCTTTTGGAAAAATAAATTTTAATGAACTGCAATGCACAAAAACATTATATAAAACCCATTTTTTTGTAAATGATAAAAGATGATGTATATAGATACCAAACAAGTCATGCTTTAAAATTGGGTATGCCTATGGAACGGCGACAAACTACTGTAACTAAAAATCTCACTAAACAACATTTTAAAAGCCTTAACAGGTTATCAGTTTAGAGTTACACAGGAGGTCTGGTGCTAGAATTATTGCTCTCACTCTGATGCAGCGATATGTCACATGTGTGGTGTGATCACCATTTACATATGCACGCAGGAGCGACGAGTGTGAGCACGGTGGGATGGATGCTTTAAAATGTTGTTTTTTAATTTGATTATTTATTTAATTTTTACGCTGTAACTTTATATTTTTAATCGCTTTCATTGCTATCACAAGGAATGTAAACATCCCTTGGAATAGCATAGGCAATGACAGGTCCTCTTTTTGGAGAGATCTGCGTCTATTATACCCCACAGCTCTCCTTTGGCCTTCAAAGCATCACACCTATTAAAGTAACCCAGCGGCTCTTTAGCTGCTTGGATTACTTTTACAAGATACAGAATTGCCGACTATAAAAAATTATATCATCGAGATATCACCCTTCCTATTCAAGGATGTTTGGATACATCCTTTAGACAGGTTAAAAGCTAACAAAATTTTGAAGTACTTTTGTCAAGTCATTTAATATACTGAGAATTTGTGGGCAAATTTTCTTACAAATGTTAGTATGAACATGCATTCAAAAATTTACTAGTGTATGGCCAATGTTAGTGTATTTTGGTTGAGTTGCATTAAAGGACTGCTCTAGTCCAGCCAGTCCAATGTTGCCATGGCATTGCTGGAAGGCTAAACTATAAGGCTGTTTTTTTAAAATTGTTGGTTACATAGCAATATTCCTGTTTCTTCATTTACCTTTAAATTAATCTTCTCTACTCAAAACCTCAGATCAAATCAAGGTCCATCCCTGGCTCTTTTCCCCTGATGATACCAGGCCTTTAAGAGAAACATGGTTGTCACCCAGGGGTGCTTTGTTCCCCTACAAGTGAACATTGTGACTGGTAAGCCTTTCAACCTAGTTTGCATGAAGCGTTATCTTTGCAGAGTCTGCAATGGAAACTTTAGAGGCAGGACAGAAGGGTTGTCCATCCAAAATGCCACACCCTCATTTAACTCATGCACCATTGTGCCAAGGTGCTATGCTTGCTGGGATATGTAGTGTGTGATGGAAATAAGGAGGTTGCAGTTGATTGTCAGTCTGATCTTTCTGAGCTCTAAATGTTTGGGGGTGGGTTGTCAGTCACTACTGGCCCCTGAACCCTGTGTCACTTACTCTTGACCCCTAACTCTGTGTCACTTACTCTTGACCCCTAACTCTGTGTCACTTACTCTTGACCCCTAACTCTGTGTCACTTACTCTTGAACCTTAACTCTGTGTCACTTACTCTTGAACCTTAACTCTGTGTCACTTATTCTTGAATCTTAACTCCGTGTCACTTACTCTTGACCCCTAACTCTGTGTCACTTACTCTTCATCCTAACGCTGTGTCACTTACTCTTGACCCTAACTCTGTGTCACTTACTCTTGACCCTAACTCTGTGTCACTTACTCTTGAACCTTAACTCTGTGTCACTTACTCTTGAACCTTAACTCTGTGTCACTTACTCTTGACCCTAACTCTGTGTCACTTACTCTTGAACCTTAACTCTGTGTCACTTACTCTTGAACCTTAACTCTGTGTCACTTACTCTTGAACCTTAACTCTGTGTCACTTACTCTTGACCCTAACTCTGTGTCACTTACTCTTGAACCTTAACTCTGTGTCACTTACTCTTGAACCTTAACTCTGTGTCACTTACTCTTGAACCTTAACTCTGTGCCACTTACTACTGGCCTCTGAACTCTACATCACATATTCTGAACTCTGCCTCACTTACTACTGACCCTTGGACTCTGCGTCACTTACCACTGACTCCTGAACCCTACACCACTTACTCTTGACCTCTAACTCTGTGTCACTTACTACTGACCCCAAACTATATATCATTTATTCCTGACTCCTGAGCTCTGCCTCACTTACTGCTGAATCCCTGCACTCTCTTTAGGCTATGGGCAATATTCAGTGCAATGAAAACAACGGCAATTTTTTCTTTGCCATACTTTCTTTTTCTCAGGCAGGAGAGCCCAACTTATGATCTATACATGCATACAGGCCCACAGCTTTCAGAAAACACCTCCGTGAGAAACAGTTGTTTTGGCATCTCAAAATATCATTGTCAGTGATGCCGATCTTTCCCAAAAAGTAAAATAGGAACTCTGCTATAGTAAAATACATGTAATAAGGATGGGGTGCTTGACAGTAGAAAGGACATGAGGTAATGTATATAGAAAAAAAGGCCTAACACAATCCTTACAAGATATGGAAACCTAACTGTAAAAAACAAAGACAGAATCTATCTATCCAAGCCAATTCTTTACTAGACAAACTGCATATATAATGTAATCTCCTTTCCCTTTGTTTTACACATAATACATGAAGGTAAACCTTTTATGAACTTAGTCATTTCAAACTGAGCCTATAATACAAAATAAAAGATGACCTTCTGTGAGAAACGCATGACAATACAACCAGTAAAGTCAGAAATACACTGTAGGCAGCTTATATTGTAGGCAAATTTTCACATTTCCTGACCACCAATCTTAAAGACAGTAAACTACTACTACGTGAACCAGGCATTCCAAGAATTTTATTCAATTATCCTGTTCTGCATTGAGGGGTAGATTTAACTGGACACCTGATTCACCCGGTAGTGCTGCATTCCTGTTTTCTCACATGGTGGCCTACGAGAGTAAGTTCTTGGGTTTGCACCCAAAGGGTTTGATGTATTAAAACAGGAGAGTGAAAAATCTGGTGCAGCCCTGCACAGAAACCAATCAGCTTCCAGTTTTTTTTGTCAAAGCTTAATTGAACAAGCTGAAGTTAGAAGCTGATTGGATACTATGCAGAGCTGCACCAGATTTTGCACTCTTCAATTTTAGTAAATCATGCCCAAAGACAGTGAGAAGAAGTTAGGAGCCTTTTAGTGGTGTCCTTGGATTGGATTACAGTTCCCAGTAAGAGATTAACTCAGCTCCACCCCGTCCATATCCTGACCCACCCAATTGGTCAATGAGGAAGCCAACTAAATCATCAAAAATGAGTGCAAATTGACAAACCTAACAACCTAGGCTCTTTGGTGTTTGAGGAGAAGTTTGTATGAAACCAGAAGACAAAGTAAAATATGAGATCTTTCTTATCTCTCAATTTTTTTCAGCTATGTTTCTATTCCCAATTACTGTACATACGTACAGGAGGAAACAAAGTGTTACTATTAATGTGTGCTAACATCTGTGACCATGGTTAGCAAAAAAGTAAAAAAAAAATTGTATGGGAAGAGTCTGTCATTAAGTGTCTCATAAAACTGAAATGTTAAAGGTTCAGTCCACCCAAGACTGATATTTTAGATGTAATTTGACTGCATCTCTGCACTGCTTATTAAAGAGTTATTCTCCCGAAACCTGTTTTTTTAGTTGTGATGTAACCACATCTATGCACTCATTGGACTTAGACCACCAAAGATTGATATTTTAGCTATTGGTAGGCGCTGGACGGTTTCCTGGAAAAAAACATATGAATGAAATATCATGTATGGGTGGCAACCTCTTTAAGCAGAATATTAAATTTCCTTGTATACAGTACATTTTTTAGGAAACAGACTAGGTACCTGAGGTGGTCCACTAAGCAACAGTCTTCTTGGATGGAATGTGTCCATTCTACCTTCATTTACATTACTATAGTCCATGTGGCTTGGTTTTGGCACTGTCCACTGGCGGTAGTACAAAGATTGTTCTGTACAAGTCATCATTTTACTCAGAAGTGGGCGGAATGAGCTGGCCCATGCCACATCACAGTGCGGCAAGAAAGATGAAGACTTAGAAAGACCACTGCTGTCAGTGGAGGTGATGATGTCATACACTAGCTTGGAGAGGAACACCACTGGTGGCTGTTTGTAAGCCTTGGCCATAGAACATTGGTAGATTTGAAGTCCATTGTCACTGGTAAAGCAAGATGATGACGATGAAGAAGTGGTGGATATGGAGCTTGGATTCTTCATGGACTTGGCAGAGCTGTTGCTGTCCATCTGTTCACATATGACAACTTTGGCATTCTTATCAGCTGACAATTTTAATTTCTCTGATGCAGCTTTGCAGTCTTCACTATTAGAAACCCCTGAATGCTGAGTCAGCTTTACATTGTCTTCTGCCAAAGGGGAATATGAGGACTCACTATCTGCAATGGAACCTAAAAATATACAATATAAAGTGAAAAATGGTTTAGATATGGATAGAGTGCACAACTGTTACAACTTCTGGCAGGTGTCTATCTTGCTGTCTTTGCCCACATTGGGAAGACTTTTCCTCGTTTCTGTGAGGCCACCAAAGAGAAGGTAAGGGGACACCTGATTTAGGCTCTAGCCCTTCTCTATTCTACTAATAAAAGTTTCTTCATTTCTTGTCCAAATGGCACGTTAGGAAGTGCAGAAAGATTTTGCTAACAAAGACACAGACATACCGTATATAGAAACTAGAGATCTACTCATTCTTCACTCTATCCAAGCTGGATCAATGTAACTATGAATAACATGCTGATGCCTGGAATTATCCTTCAATTTAAATCAGAACTTCAGTCTCCACAGTCAAAATTAGCTATTTTAATCCTTATGCTGTTAGCAGTAGTAAATCAATAGGAAATTATATCATATTTACTTGTTTTACACTTTTTTTCTTTCTTCAGTTACTTCCTGTTTTCCAAGTCTAGGCAAATGATGTCATACAGTTGTGTCCAAAATTATTCAACCCCCAATGCTGTAAAGGGGTTTAGGGACTATAGTGTACATTTGGAATTGTATTCAGAATCAAATCCTACAAGGACGTTGTAACTACCCAAATGCAACTAAAATGACATCAATTGTTTATGTAATACAGTAGTAAATGGTTCTTATGTGGTTTCTTCATTGCCACAATTATTCAACCCCTTAAAGACTACCACTCTGAAGAACAGAGGTTCATACAGGTGCTTTCCATCAGGTATTGAAAACACCTGTGGATGTCACCGAGCAGCAATCAAGCATAATAAGCACCAATTAGGCAGCTTTAAAATGACTGTGATACTCAGCTCCTTCTAGACATTTACTGGTGTGGTTACAAACATGGTGAAGGCAAGAGAATGGTCCAGGAAGACAAGAGAAGAGGTGATTTCTCTTCACAGGAAGGGCAATGGCTATAAGAAGATTGCAAAGATGTTAAACATACCAAGAGACACCTTAGGAAGCATCATTCGCAAATTCAAGGCAAAGGGCACTGTTGAAACGCTACCTGGTCGTGGCAGAAAGAAGATGCTGACTTCGACTGCTGTGCGCTACCTGAAGCGTAGAGTGGAGAGAAGTCCCCGTGTGACTGCTGAGGAACTGAGAAAAGATTTGTCAGATGTGGGTACAGAAGTTTCAGCCCAGACAATAAGACGCACACTGCGTAATGAAGGCCTCCGTGCCAGAACTCCCAGGCGTACCCCCTTGCTGTCTCCAAAGAATAAGAAGAGTCGACTGCAGTATGCCAAAAGCCATGTGGACAAACCACAAAAGTTGTGGGATAGTGTTCTGTGGACTGATGAAACAAAATTAGAACTGTTTGGGCCCATGGATCAACGCTATGTTTGGAGGAGGAAGAACAAGGCCTATGATGAAAAGAACACCTTGCCTACTGTGAAGCATGGTGGAGGGTCAATCATGCTTTGGGGCTGTTTTGCTTCTGCAGGTACAGGGAAGCTTCAGCGTGTGCAAGGTACCATGAATTCTCTTCAGTACCAGGAGATATTGGATGGAAACGTGATGCAGTCCGTCACACACCTGAGGCTTGGGAGACGTTGGACCTTTCAACAGGACAATGATCCCAAGCATACCTCCAAGTCCACTAGAGCATGGTTGCAGAGGAAAGGCTGGAACATTTTGGAGTGGCCATCGCAGTCACCAGACTTAAATCCGATTGAGAACCTCTGGTGGGACTTAAAGAAAGCAGTTGCAGTGCGCAAGCCTAAGAATGTGACTGAACTGGAGGCCTTTGCCCATGAAGAATGGGCGAAGATACCCGTAGATCGCTGCAAGACACTTGTGTCAAGCTATGCTTCACGTTTAAAAGCTGTTATAACTGTAAAAGGATGCTGTACTAAGTACTAAGATTGAATGTCACTTGGGGGTTGAATAAAACTGATAATGCTGTGAGCACAGAAAAGACATTTGTGGTTATTTCATTATAACTGTTATGTTATATTTGTCTGACCTACAAGTGCCTCTTTAATGTAAATGTAAGCAAGATGACTGAATGATCAAAAGCAATGTCAAACTGGCCAAAACACTCAATTTCAGTGGGGGTTGAATAATTTTGGACACAACTGTACATCCTAGGAGTCTTTAGAAGGGTAGGAGGGGTTTTCTCAGCTAAGCACACCCTCCTGCCTGCATACCTGAGCTAAGGGCAGATGGATTCCAGGAAGTAAATGCTGCATGAATCATCTGCCCTTACTCAAGATGGCTATGGCCAGAACTGCTAGGGGGTGTTTTTGAAACTGATTTCTCAGCTAAATAATGCACAGAGACATGGATGGGTGAGTTTGCTTTGAATATTACATTTGAAATAAATAGCCTTTTTGGTTTGTGGTGCTCAGGTGCAGTGTAGTTCCTCTTTAGGCTGATTTAAAAAAAATAGAGGAAAGACAATTATCAGAGTGGCTGACCATAGCAACCAATTAGAATTCATATTTGTTTCTATACAATTAAAAAACTCCACATATGCTAATTTCAGTTTTTAAGAATTAATCCCAATGTTGAAAGTAGCCAGAATCTTACCAGAAGCTTTAGAACACACAGATGAAGAGGAAGAGTCATTTGACTGAGATCTCTGCCTTTTACCAGGGCTCTGCTTCTCTGAATTAGACCCTAGTTCAGTGGAAAAAACAAAAAACCCATTAATTTTGCTGGAGCCATATACAAAGTCATTATCCCCTTGACCTGCAAAGCAGTGAGCAATTACATATCTAGTGCTTTTTAGATGTCATCTTTTAATAATCGCCAATTACGCAAAGTATCCTAACACAACATTTGGCAGAATTCATTTTAAAACTCATAATTGATGTCATTTACGTAGAAAATGGAATATAGAATCGGCAATGTCATTAGGAAATTGGGACAAATTAAATTGCCAATTTAATTGAGCCTGTGATGTTCCATGGATCTTGCGGGCAAAGTAGTATGTGTGTGTCTTAGAAGTGGCATGAACATGGAACAAAGTGACTGGTTGTTAATGAATGCTACTATGCCATGTTCTGTCACTTTTCATGATAAGAGGTTTTAAATCTATTAAGAGTGATATTAATTTTTTTTTTCTGCTGCAGCTTTGTTAACAAGGGATACTCCTCTTGGTAGGGGAAAACAATGTACAATTGTATCTCCTTGGTGCAACCCACCATTCAAGATTTCCTTTATGCCTTCAAAAGGTTTTACAGTTTTGTAGTCATAAAAAATAATTAAATCTATTTTTAATTATAACCAGTGTAAGTATCTGAATATAACTTCCTGATATCCCCTGAATCGAAGAAATCAGGCTGCAAGATGGAAAGGCAGCACTAGAAACCGATGCTGTATGCTATATGAACATGTTGTGCAAAGGAACAAGCTGGTAGGAGAGAGCAGAGGGATGACGTTGTCAGTGTGCTGCTGCTACATCACTGTCCAATCACCAGTCTCTTTGCAGAGGTCCAACATACTCCCTGCTGATTGGAGAGCTCTAGCTCTGACTCAGGAGAGGAGTGCTGGACCTCTGCAGAGAGACCACTGTTTCCTTCTCTGCAGCATTCTTTTAGGTAACAGAAGGTGAAGAAAACAAGCTGTAAGGCTTTGCACACCTTTTCTTTCTTGCACCTGGAATGTATTTAGCAGACTTAAACTGAATGTTTAGTTGGGCTGTAATGAATGTGCTAATGGTGCTGCGTGAAACATGCACAGGGTCCGTAAATGAAGACTTGTGACAAGACTTGAAGACTTGTGACAAGTTAGGAGGGGTGGGCACAGCACCAAGCTTTTTTTCACAAAGTATCTGTACCAGCTACACATGCTGCTATGGTGCTAGATCCACTACAGCTAGAGAATAGCTTACCATCAGTCATCATTTCTTCATCCTCATTGTCTGTGCTGCTTAGCTTGTCTGGGTCACTGTCCATCATCATTTCCTTTCCAAGCCCTTGGTCCTGAGATATCACAGTGTCTATAAAACATGAAGCAAATCCCAGCTCTTGTTCCACTCTTGTTCTTTCCCATGTACTGAACTGGACTAGACGGAGGTCACAGTACCTCAATGATCTGGACAAAACATTGAATATAAAATGATACATAAAAGCATTATAGCACCATCTGTAACTTGCCCTAATCCTATCCCAGGCATTAGTTCAGTTTTAGCTGCAATCAACTCTTTTGCAGTTCTAGAATGAGTTCGACCAAAACTGGGGCATTCATACCTTGGCAGAGATTCTCCAAGAGGTTCCATACCACTGCATATCAGAATGCAAGGCAGACCCTCTAGTTCTAGATAAGTCTGAGGCTGCCAGTCTTCATCGTCGATTTTCTGCCAGATCTGTCAAATTATAAAAAGAGACTTAGAAATAAAAAATGTACACATGTGCTAACAAAAAGCATGCTGAAAGGAAGAGGTGTGCTTTGTGAACATAGAAGTGAATTGCTGCTGCTCTCTTACTGTCCAATCAGAGGCTCAAGTAGGTAGGTGATCTACTGTATTTTATAGCACAGCCTGTGCATTTGGGGCTGTGCAACTGTCCCTGTGAACCTGTCAAACTTTGCTGTGCAAGTGAGTCCATACAGCGAAAGTGCATCCATTCACTTATACAAGCTGCCCACACCAGCTGCATCCTAGTACAAAAGGATAAACAAATGGCGCTTCACGCTGTACGTGGTTCTGCTTTCGTGTATATTGAGCCCTTAATCTCAGGTCTAGAGAGACAGAAATACCAATCTTTGGGCAAATAAAACAGCTCCCATATATCTATAACAATTGTTAACTTTACAGTAGATGTAAACCCAACCACTAAAATCTCACATACAGTGTTGAAGTAATCTTTAAGTAATTTTACATTTTTCTAAATCTCCAACTTTCATTCAAATACGAGGTGTGACAATTTAATTCCTGGAATTCTCTCAGCATAGCACTACTGCGGTGAGTCACACAACCATTCGTATTTGAGTGTGTTATGACATGTTCTAACTTGCACTCTCTTGGATTGCAGACCAGTTGACTCAGTCTTTATGGAACAGTAGAAAAATGAACACATGTGTGTTGCGCTGTTGACGGAAAATGAGTTACAGGAATCTGGAGCTGTGGATTAACATACAATTTTGCATGAAAATTGGCAAAAGTGAGAGTGAAACTTTATCTCTGTTACAACAGGCTTATGGTGAACATTCCATGGAGAAGTCAATTGTTTTTGAAAGGCATAGGACGTTTAAGGAGGGGCAAGATGTCCACGATGACGCAAGAAGTGGGCAACCAAAAATGCAAAGGACGGATACGGACAGAGTGCAAACCCTCATATGTTCAGATCGAAGGTTGAGTGTTTGAATGATGGCAGAAGAATTGAAAATGAACAGGGAAACAGTGCAGTAGGTTCTAAAGAGGATTTGGGATGGTGCCTCAAATCTTGGCAGAACATCAGAAAGAACACTGTCTTCAAATTTCATCTGATCTTTTGAAGAATGCAAAGGTGTTTGATATTTTTATTGCAGTCCTTTCTGGGAGTTAAATTGTCACACCTTGCAATACCTGGTGATCCTACCATGAAATTCCTTGTTCAGGCACTTCCTGTTGTAAGGTGTGTCCCTGTCTCCTGTTAGCTTTCTTGTGTTAGCAGCTTGTGACATATGCTTCTATTGAAGGCTATGGCCATACTGATGCACGCACATGTATGTTCCGCCACTCTCCCCATCAGGAAACCCACAAAATGTATTGACAAGTGGCTAATGAAAAAAATTACAATTGTTAATGATGCAATGTTCTTTAGCAACTAAAAGTCATCCAGTCAGGGTTTACATCTATGTTACGTGTTATGTCTTTTACCTTTTACCTAGATACATTCCTAGCATGTAGAGCTTCAGAGTATGAATCTATTGGGTAAAGCCAGTAGTACTCACGGGCCAAATGTCGGGCGGCATCGGCCGGTTCAATAGAAACCAGCTGACATTCGGCTCGTACAGCAGCCGGTCCGACAGAAGCAGGCCAGCTTCTGTCGAAGGAGAATAACCAAAAAAAGGTCTGCCAATCGGTTCTCGAGCCAATGGCTGAGAGCGCTGACCAGAATGTTCTGACGGGGGGGCCGTCCCCCCTGTCAGGACACAACATCGGATAGTTAGTATAGTGGCTCCTCCTCCTCCAATAGGCTGAATGAAAACAAAAATAGTAGTGTGTACTAGGCTTAAGACTGCTCCTAGGCGTAAGACTGCTCTTATCTCCCACTAGAAAGGCTTTATCTGTGAAATCTGTGGATATTGTTAATTGCACAAAAATCATCCAGCCTTTTTTAAACCCCATTGTTGATTTTTGTCTTTGCTACTTGCAGTAAAGCATTCTGCAGTTCAACCACTCTTTCTGATTAGAACCATTACCTTACAGTGTTACTAAACCCACAACAGTCTGTATATGCAGTAAAGCATGCTTGGTATATTCACAGTGGTTAAGGGGATAATCATCTGCATTGTGTGAAAAGGATGTTTGAGCTTGTCTTTTCTGATCCTCCTCTTAATCCACAGTCCCCAATCCATCTGCTGATAGAACAAAGCCTTTGGTTCAAGATGCACATGTTCAGTTTTTTTTTTCTTGGGAGAGTGCATATGATCAGCACAGGGCCAATCAGCACTGTCCAGGCAGAGGGTCAGGGGTAATGGAGCTTCATAGGACAGTCAGGGGAGAATGAAAACTCTTCCTACAAGCTTTAATCAGTGCTCTGCTGGACACTGATAGAAGTCATAAGACTGTTCTAACTGCTGATGAGAAAATGTATTTAGCAGTTTATATTTACTAAAATAATTGTGTTTCCATATTCTGTATACTGTGGGAGACCAGATTTAGTGAATGCAGGGTCATGGGTTTAGTAACACTTCAAAAGACAGTAATATTTACTTCTGCAAGTGATTTTAGCTTGTGCGCAAATTTTATTCTAATCTTGGAAATAACAGATGAGTCTTTCTAAAACTGAAGATACTCAATTTCCATAACCTTTTACTAAAAGTGAGATTTTCACCCCTTTTATTTATTTAGCAGCCTCCCCTGAACTTTATCCAGCACCCCATGTGCTTTTTATAGTGTCTTGCCCAAAATATACCCTGTATTCCAAATGTGTCCTTGAATATATCTCACAATTTATTCACTCCAAATTTTGTTTGCCTATCCAGATGAGAATCCACCTAGAACTGAGTAATGCTGTTAATGCTGAATTCCAGGAATGGATTTTATTGCATAGGTACACTATATTGCATAGCTACATTGGTCCAGCTCGCACCAATGTAATTACGTATATGCAATAATACATAGTTACATAGTTAGTCTGGCTGAAAAAAAGACAAAAGTCTATCCAGTTCAACCATAAAAAAAGTTATAATCCTATACCCACAGTTGATCCAGAGGAAGGCAATAAAACCCAGCAAAGCATTATCCAATTTGTTCCTGCTGGGAAAAAAATTCCTTCCCTGGATCAACTTTACCTATAAATGTTAGATAACATGCCTTTGGGACTGCTGTGGAAGCAGAGAATCATTGTGATTGTTGTTGTTTTCTAGATCCCAAATTCCCTGATTGGATGAGGTGGAGATTGTTCCATCACCGCCCTGCCTCACCACCTGGTTCAATCAGAGAACACCTTGCATTCATTAAGAAGGATGCAAGGCATTCTGTGAGGGACCTGGAAGACAGTGCCGATCACTTTAGCAGTGGCGACTACTACGGTGATTCACTGCATCCACAATACATATTTAATTTGCAGTTTAACTACCCATATTGTCATTTTATTGATTTTCTTTTGTGTTATGTTTATTTTTTTTTTAAATTCAAGTGCCCATATTCTCACATCACATTTTCTTTAATATCTGTTTTCTTTTCAGTTAAAAATCAGTTTCTACTCCTTTTTTAGAACCACTGAAATAAACTAAAAAGAAAAGACTAAATGAACCTGCAAGATTTGTTTGCGAAAGTGAATAAATATATTTGAAAAGCAGATTATGATTAAAATAAATGCATCTGCATTTTCTTTCAGTCTTCCTGCTTTTATGACAAAAAGAAAACTGTCCATGCACCCCAAAGATGGAGACTCTTTTGTCTAATGACCAGGCACAAGAATTGTATTTCAAAGGGAGAACTTTGGCCCAGGGCTTATGATAGCTTCATTCATCACTAGATATGGATAAGATAGATACCTTAAGCTGGTCCACAAAGTGCTTTCCAATAGTGAATGATGAATTGGCTTTTCCCAGAATAACCTCAAATCCATTTTGTAGACCGAGTCGTTCTCTAACATGGCAAAGACGTTCATAAGCCAAGCTGGCCAGTGGAATGCAGGGAATCCGTAAGAGAACCATCAGCCCATGTCTGCTGGCGCACTGTTTGGGAGAATTCAGGAGGTTCTGGACAATCTCCAGGGTTTCCACCGAAGTGTAATTCTTCATCTGAGAGAAACCGCACACAGCCATCATCGCCGACGAGTAATGCTGGATGAGAAGAAATGTCCGTATCACGGCACTGTGGAGCTTGGGAAACCTACCATAAATGATTTCTGCATTAGATAATGAAATCAACCACAAACCCCTGAGTTAAGGGAAAGATGATGACACCACCAACATGGAAGAAAAATATATTTGAAATATATTTTAAAAATATTCTTCCCATATATGTATTAACATATATTTGAAATGCTAAAATTTTGACCATATTCAATATATATATATATATATATATATATATATATATATTGAATATGGTCAATATATATATATATATATATATATATATATATATATTTATATACTGCATGTTCAAATGCGTTTTTATTACAAAATATGTGAAAAATAATTTTAAAAATACATTTAAAATATACTGTATGTCTTTAAAAATATAAATCTACATTTTTGGAATGCATTTACAAATATATGTAAAAATATATGTTAAAATGATTTTAGTATATGTTAAAAAAATCAGTAGAATACATTTAAAAAAATATATATTTTTAAAAATATATATTTTTTAAATATATTCTTCAGATTTATTTCTTCCATATGGGCAATTAAAGAAGAATTTCAATCACAATTATTGGTGCAGAGTAGTCTGTATCTAAACCTGCATGTTAAAGGCTAAATTACCCTTTTTTTTTATAAATTCCAGCTTTCCTATGTACCAATATACCATTAGTGTGCTTTTGTTGCGGAAAATACAGCTTTCTGTGCATTTTAGGACAAGGCTTTACCTCAGCCCCCAGCTTGTTCCACAGAAACGTTTATGACTTCCTGGTATGTAGATTTAGGACATGAAAATTGTTAAGACACAGGAAGCAATTCACCAGCTGACCTCATTATCGCACACCCTGCACCTGCCCTCCTCATCCAGGAGATTGCTTCCATCCACTTCTGTATTGACATGCAGGTAGTAGTAGTGAGTGTCCCAGAACATGAGTAAAGCTCCCCATACACTATATATTCTGATTGCACAATCTCCTTTAGATCTACCATCAACTATCAGGATCTGCCTTATTGGATAGATAGGTGTGTACACTTATTATATAGTTTTGTTAAATCTAAATGAAATTGTACCAAGATTGTATAGTGTATGACCAGCCTTATACAAGTACATAGGAGGGAGTGGACAGAGACACTCAGCTGTCTGGCCCCTTTCACAACTCTGCATAGCAGGAATTTACGTCACTGTACGTGTGACAAAGTGTGCGGCAAACGTGCGCCCACTGTCCACGCTTGGGATACCATTAACATTTACTGGCAACACAAGTGCCATGTGCATTTGCAATGCATTTCTGAAATGCATGGCAAAGCACGCATTTTCTGTTCAGAAATGGGCAGATGTGAATGGTTCCTCACTGTTCTTGTGTAAACACACCAATTTCACTTTCAGGCCCCATTCACACCTAGTGTAATTGGAGCACACATTTTTGGCTTGTTTTTTCCACAAAACACATAGAGCGGCCCATTTGTTCTGTTTACCATTATCATCAAAAATTAAAAGAAAGAGAAATCCCAAATTTTGGGTTGTCCCCAGAAAAGTAATACAGGGGAAATCTTCCAATGGGGACACTAGTTCTGTTGGCCTAAAGGTCCACAAGAAATTCCCTTATTTGCAGGGATTGCCTTTTACTTCCTGTCTGGTTAGGGATAGAAAGTTGAGGGAAATCTCCACAATGGGACGCAAAAAAAATCTGACGGGTTATAACCCTCCCTTGCTGTATCCAAAATGAAAAAAAAAAAATTGCCTATAGTTCTACTTTAACAATTAATGCCACTGAAAGAGCAACAAGTTCATTTTAGGTGTGTAAAGGTGGCCATACACTATACAATCTGACTGTAAAATCACCTTTAGATTTACCCAAACTATATAATAGGAGGACACACCTATCTATCCAATCACTCTGTATCCAATCAGGCAGGTCCTTGCACTATACAGTTGATGATAGATCAAAAGGGAATTATACAATCAAATTATATAGTGTATGCTGAGCTTTACAGACTTCCAGGGAGTATTGTTTTAACACTACTGCCTGTATGTCAGTACAAAGATGGCTGGGAGCAATCTCCTGGAAGAGGAGGGCAGGTGCAGGGTGTGTCCTAATGGTGTTAACTGGTGAATTACTTCCTGTGTCTTAAGCGTTTTCATGTCCTACATCTACATACGAAGAAGTCAAACTTTTCTATGGAACAAGTTGGAGGCTGAGGTAAGGTCTTGTCCTAAAATACATACAAAGCTTTTTTTCTGCAACAGAAGTACATTAATGATATATTGGTACATAAGGAAGCTGAATTTTAAAAAAAATGGTGAACTTGGTCTTTAACCTCCCTGGCGGTCTAACTAATCAATATTTTTGCATGTCAAAGTGGTACATTGTTTTGCATGGAAATTTGTTGTTTTATATTGTAGGTCTGTAATTCTTAGGAATAACTCTAAATCTGTCCGAACAAGAGTCTAGTAAACATCCCGGGTATGAAAAAGTTTGAAACAGGAAATCATAAATTATAATTTAATAAATAATTATAAAAAATAATAATATAATGATATTACATTTCATTCAATAATGTAATCAAACCAAAAACACTGAAATTTGAAATAGAGCACCAAGTTTGCACATCGCTGAGCTCAGTCGCAGAATTGTTTTCAGTGTCTGATGACGAATTTCCCCACGAATCATTATCACTCAATTCTGCAAGTGGTTCTAATTTACTATCGCTGTTCTCTAGCTGGTCTAAAACCGCTTTTGACCTTAAGGGACGCTTTTTGGATGCCATGGACATTCTCAAGTTTCCAGGCAGAAGGAATGGTAAAAGTGCAGGCAGGGCACAGGACAAAGCACTAGAGACAAAATGTATGTGAAAGGGTTTGATACAGTAATGTAATACTAAGAGATTACAATGTATTGTGTGTATGCCATATATTAACTTTTTTGAATCTCCCTCCGGTTCCGCCCCCCTATGTCCCGCACTCGCAGGGAATGGAACCTGAGAGACAGATGCTGGCATCGGCCGGAGAACATGCCGGGGACACAGCAAGAGGACATCGCGGGATCCTAGGACAAGGTAAGGATTGGGGGATTGCAGGAGAAGCACTATAGAGTAATCTCGAGTGTTAAATTAACCCCGAGCCACACTCGGGATTACCGCTAGGAAGGTTAAAATATACAAATCGACAAAGACTGTTAAGATCCAGCACTGTGGAGTTCGTCCAACAAACTCCTCCTCTGGCAGCTCCCGCTGTTCCCATCGGTGAAGCTACCAGTGAGGAAAAGCTGCAGCAAGGGGATGATATACATTGTATTTGGAAGAGCTTAAAGGGAACCTGTCCAAGTGAAACAATGGAACTTACATTGACACTAAGTCCTTTGCTTTATTGTTTACTACATCGATGGAGCATACAAGTATTGGAGCTGAGATTCCTAACGAGCATACTTCTTTCCAGTCAATTTCTAAGCACTGGTGCTTTATTTTAGGGTCACTAGTGCTGCATTAGAAACCAATCAATCTGTCCCTGAGGCATTGCACTGTAGAGAGGGCCCCTGCTCTCTGTGTGAGCGTAGCGGCTCGATGTGCCACCTGCACCAGCTATGGCTTTGCACACAGCAGGGAGCTTGAGCATTGCTGAATGCACAACTTTAGCTCTGAATCAATATGGAGCATGTCAGACCACTCCAAGCAGGCCCCTATGCAGCTGAATGCTCGGGGCAGGCTGATTTGTTCCTCAAGTAGCACCAGTGCGAATATTATAAATAGTTAAAAGAAAAAAAAAATACAAGACACATAACAAGGATAAGCTACAAACATATGATTTCATTTTTGTAATTTCTGTATAGGTCAGTGTGAAAATACAGCATATGTCTGTTATTGTGACAAAAATCTAGGCTTTAACTTCAGAGGAAAGCAGCTGACCTTTTTCCTAATGCCATCACAATGCCTTCAAAGGAGCTGTCATGGCGTAGTAGAGGAAGACTGTGCCCTGACAGCGTGGATTCGATGTACTGAGACAGACCAAAGTATTTCCTTTTTTCATGGTACAGATCCATTCCCTGCAGGAATACATGGTGGAACATTAATCTCAGCACTTCATGATGTGAACACATACATATTATATACCAAGATATACTGTGGACATGGCCATTCTCTGTAGCCATTTTTACTTCCTACAATTACAAACATATCTATGCTACAGTACATTTATAGAAAAAATCCAGCCATTTTTGTCCCACTGCGGAGATTTCCCTTAACCACTTGCCGACCGCAGATAGCCGAATGATGGCTTCACTGTGGCTGGCCAGTTCTGGGAGGGCGCCATATGACGTATTCCCAGAATGTGCCCTCCTGCACGCCCCCAGGGCGCACCCGGCAATCTCCGTGAATACTGTGTCCTAAGGACACAGCTGATCACATGATGTGGTAAAAGGCCAATCACAGTGGCCTTTTACCACTTGATCAGCCGTATCCAATGACACAGCAGATCACCAATAAATGCAGTTATCGGCTGCACTTTTCTCACGCTGTCAGAGCGTGAGGAAAGTACTGCCGATAACCAGCAATGGTCAGAGAAGGGATCGGCACCGATTATCAGGGCACTGATGACCAGTGCCCTGATGATCGGTGCCCAGCAGTGCCACCCACCAGTGCTGCCCACCTGTGCCCAGCAGTGCCACCCACCAGTGCCGCCCACCAGTGCCCATCAGTGCCACCCAGCAGTGCCCATCAGTGCCACCCACCTGTGCCACCCAGCAGTGCCCATCAGTGCCACCCAGCAGTGCCGCCAGGCAGTGCTATCAGTGCCACCTATCAATGCTGCCCATCAGTGCCGCCTATCAGTGTTGCTTATCAGTTCGGACAATCAGTGCCATCATTTTTGCATATCAGTGCCGCCTCATCAGTGCCAGCACATCAGTATCACCTATCAGTGCCCGTCAGTGCTGCCTATCCATCCCACCCCATCAGTGCCGCCTATCAGTGCCCATCAGTGCTGCCTATAAGTGCTGCCTATCAGTGCAGCCTCATCAATGCACATCAGTGAAGGAGAAAAGTTACCTGTTTGCAAAATGTTATAGTAGAAACAAAGAAAAACTTTTTTTTCAAAATATTTGCTCTTTTTCTGTTTATAGCACAAAAAATAAAACACCCAGCGGCGAGTAAATACCACCAAAAGAAAGCTATATTTGTGTGAAAAAAATGATAAAAATTTCATATGAGTGCAGTGTTGCATGACCGCGCAATTGTCATTCAAAATGTGACAGCGCTGAAAGCTGAAAATTGGCCTGGTAAGGAAGGGGGTATAAGTGCCCAGTAGGCAAGTGGTTAAGCGCTGTCACACTTTGATTGACAATTGCGCAGTCATGCAAGATTGTACCCATATGAAATTTTTATCATTTTTTTCTCACAAATAGAGCTTTATTTTGGTGGTATTTAATCGCAGCTGGGCACTTTACTTTTTGCGCTATAAACAAAAAAAGTTTCTTTGTTTCTATTATAAAATTTTTCAAACAGGTAATGTTGCTCCTTCACTGATGTGCGTTGATGAGGCAGCACTGATGGGCACTGATAGGCGGCACTGATGGGCACTGATAGGCAGCACTGAAGGGCACTGATAGGCGACACTGATAGGCATCACTAATGAGGTGGCACGGATAGGCGGCACTGATAGGCAGCACTAATGAGGTGGCACGGATAGGTGGCACTGATAGGCAGCACTAATGAGGTGTCACGGATAGGCGACACTGATAATGGGTACTGATAGACAGCACTGATAGGTGGCACTGACTGGCATCACTGCTGGGCACTGACTGGCGGCACTGCTGGGCACTGACTGGCACAACCGCTGGGCACTGACTGGCAGCACTGCTGGGCTGCGCTGATGGGCACTGGTGGGTGGCACTGGTGGGCACAGGTGGGTGGCACTTCTGGGCACAGGTGGGTGCACTGCTGGGCACAGGTGAGCGGAACTTGTGGGTGGCACTGCTGGGCACCGATCATCAGGGCCACTGGTGTGAATGTCTCTGACCAAACAATCAGAAACAGACTTCATGAGGGTGACCTGAGGGCCTGATGTCCTCTAGTGGGCCCTGTGCTCACCATAGAGCTCGACTGGCATTTGCCATTGAACACCAGAATTGGCAGGTTCGCTACTTGTTGCCCTGTGCTTTTCACAGATGAGAGCAGGTTCACCCTGAGCACATATGACAGACATGAAAGGGTCTGGAGAAGCCGTGGAGAATGTTATGCTGCTTGTAACATCATTCAGCATGACCATTTTGGTGGTGGGTCAGTGATGGTCTGGGGAGGTATATCCATGGAGGGATGCACAGACCTCTACAGGCTAGACAATGACACCCTGACTACCATTAGGTATTGGGATGAAATCCTCGGACCCATTGTCAGACCCTACGCTGGTACAGTGGGTCCTGGGTTCCTCATGGTGTACGACAATGCCTGGCCTCATGTGATGAGATGTATGCAGGCAGTTCCTGGAGGATGAAGGAATTGATACCATTGAATGGCCCCCACGCTCACTAGAACACCAATAGAACACTTTTGGAATATCATGTTTCGGTCTATCCGCCACCGCCAGGTTGCACCTCAGACTGTCCAGGAGCTCAGTGGTGCCTTGGCCCAGATCTAGGAGGAAATACCCCAGGACACTATCTGACATTGTCAGGCATGCATACAAGCATGTGGGGGCCATACAAACTACTGAGTACCATTTTGAGTTGCTGCAATGAAATTTCAGCAAAATGGACTAGCCTGCTGCATCATTTTTTCACTTTGATTTTCAGGGTGTCTTTGAATTCAGTCCTCAGGTTCAGGTTGATAATTTTCATTTCCATCAATGATGGGGCATCCTTACGTTCCTAACACATTACCCAGTCCCTACCAGTATAGATATCCAGCATGATATTTTTCCCCATTGAGATCTAATGTGTTTTCAAAGTGTTCCTTTAATTTTTTTGAGCAGTGTATATACAAATACACTCACTGGCCACTTTATTAGGTACACCTGTTCAATTACTTGGTAACACAAATTGCTAATCAGTCAATCACATGGCAGCAACTCAATGCATTTAGCCATTTAGATGTAGTGAAGACAATTTGCTGATGTTCAAACCGAGCATCAGAATGGGAAGAAAGGGGATTCAAGTGTCTTTGAATGTGGCATGGTTGTTGGTGCCAGACAGGCTGGTCTGAGTATTTTAAAAACTGCTGATCTACTGGGATTTTCACACACAACCATCTCTAGTGTTTACAGAGAATGGTCCTGAAAAGAAGGAATATCCAGTGAAAGGTAGTTGTGTGGATGAAAATGACTTGTTGATGTCAGAGGTCAGAGGAGAATGGGCAGACTGATTGGAGATGGTAGAAAGGCAACAGTAATTCATGTCAATATGGACCAAAATCTCTGAGGAATGTTTCCAACACCTTGTTGAATCTATGCAACGAAGAATTAAGGTAGGTCCCATGAAGGCAAAAGGGGGTCCAACCCAGTAGTAGCAAGGTGTACCTAATAAAGTGGCTGGTGAGTATATATATATATATATATATATATATATATATATATATATATACAGTCAGGTCCATAAATATTGGGACATGGACACAATTCTAACATTTTTTGCTCTATACACCACCACAATGGATTTGAAATGAAACAAACAAGATGTGCTTTAACTGCAGACTGTCAGTTTTAATTTGAGGGTATTTACATCCAAATCAGGTGAACGGTGTAGGAATTACAACAGTTTGCATATGTGCCTCCCACTTGTTAAGGGACCAAAAGTAATGGGACAATTGACTTCTCAGCTGTTCCATGGCCAGGTGTGTGTTATTACCTCATTATCCCAATTACAATGAGCCGATACAAGGTCCAGAGTTCATTTCAAGTGTGCTATTTGCATTTGGAATCTGTTGCGGTCAACTCTCAAGATGAGATCCAAAGAGCTGTCACTATCAGTGAAGCAAGCCATCATTAGGCAGAAAAAACAGAACAAACCCATCAGAGAGATAGCAAAAACATTAGGCGTGGCCAAAACAACTGTTTGGAACATTCTTAAAAAGAAGGAACGCACCGGTGAGCTCAGCAACACCAAAAGACCCGGAAGACCACAGAAAAAAACTGTGGTGGATGACTGAAGAATTCTTTCCCTGGTGAAGAAAACACCCTTCACAACAGTTGGCCAGATCAAGAACACTCTCCAGGAGGTAGGTGTATGTGTGTCAAAGTCAACAATCAAGAGAAGACTTACAGAGGGTTCACCACAAGATGGAAACCATTGGTGAGCCTCAAAAACAGGAAGGCCAGATTAGAGTTTGCCAAACGACATCTAAAAAATCCTTCACAGTTCTGGAACAACATCCTATGGACAGATGAGACCAAGATCAACTTGTACCAGAGTGATGGGAAGAGAAGAGTATGGAGAAGGAAAGGAACTGCTCATGATCCTAAGCATACCACCTCATCAGTGAAGCATGGTGGTGGTAGTGTCATGGCGTGGGCATGTATGGCTGCCAATGGAACTGGTTTTCTTGTATTTATTGATGATGTGACTGCTGACAAAAGCAGCAGGATGAATTCTGAAGTGTTTCGGGAATATTATCTGCTCATATTCAGCCAAATGCTTCACAACTCATTGGACGCCGCTTCACAGTGCAGATGGACAATGACCCAAAGCATACTGCAAAAGCAACCAAAGAGTTTTTTAAGGGAAAGAAGTGGAATGTTATGCAATGGCCAAGTCAATCACCTGACCTGAATCCGATTGAGCATGCATTTCACTTGCTGAAGACAAAACTGAAGGGAAAATGCCCCAAGAACAAGCAGGAACTGAAGACAGTTGCAGTAGAGGCCTGGCAGAGCATCACCAGGGATGAAACCCAGCGTCTGGTGTTGTCTATGCGTTCCAGACTTCAGGCTGTAATTGACTGCAAAGGATTTACAACCAAGTATTAAAAAGTGAAAGTTTTATTTATGATTATTATTCTGTCCCATTACTTTTGGTCCCTTAACAAGTGGGAGGCACATATGGAAACTGTTGTCATTCCTACACCGTTCACCTGATTTGGATGTAAATACCCTCAAATTAAAGCTGACAGTCTGAAGTTAAAGCACTTCTTGTTCGTTTCATTTCAAATCCATTGTGGTGGTGTATAGAGCCAAAAATGTTGAAATTGTGTCAAAGTCCCAATATTTATGGACCTGACTGTATATATGTTTGTTTGTCTGAAGTTCATCTTTAACACATACTATGTTTGTGTGCCTTTACTACAATTTTCTAATTTTTTTGCATCAAAAAGTTTCTAAATAAAGGAAACCACACCTAATCACTATTTCCATACTAACAACTATGTACTGTAACACAGTCACTGGTGGAACTACCACCATATCAGCTCACACTGCTGCAATGGGGCCTGAACCTGGGGAGATCAGAATGGAAAGTGATTCTAGTCCTAGAGTAATGTCAGGAAACAGCAAGGGTTTCTGTACAATAAAAACAGTCCCCACACCTCTAACAGTCAGATACATATGGAAAGAATTACATCATCATAGTTGTCAATGGTGGGATGGAGACATCTAAAATACACCACAAGTTTGACCCCAAATAATCTTAAAGCATGGAGACCACAACAACAAACTATTATGGGTGTCTGGCTTTGCATATAAGATAATTTTCATACTAGTCACTCTCCTAAAGTAATACAGAATAGGTAATACATTGTATTTAGAGATCTAAACAGCTCTATCATTAGAAGACAATAGAAAAATTTCCATATTGCCTGCACTCATCCCTTTTCCCACCCCATGTCAACACAGAAATTTACGATGGACACAACCCATTTCTTTTTTACACAATACCTACGTGACTATGAGAGGATGGCCAATGGATCTCGTTGTATGGGCTGATATGGGTGTTCTGGGTCTGCAGAGCATAGGGGCAGGAGGTTACATGAAGAATCAGAATGTTGGGAGAATCTCTGACTTCCCTGCAGTTCAGCAGACGGTCCACCAGCCCGATGGAGGGCTCATTCTGAGAGTATGGACTGTATAAAGAGCTGTGCAGGAAAAGACATGAAGGGGTTACAGTGAGATGTAATGACCATTAATTGAGAGGAAGTGTAGACACACATTTACTGCATATCATTCTAATGTGGGAGGCAGGCTGCACAGCATTTCCCACTAATGCATGTATGTCATTGTGACAAGGGACGTGACTTGTACCCTGGATGTTCATTTAATAATGAAAGGTCAGGAAGTGAAGAGGCTTTTGGGTAAGTAAGCACACTAGACTTCTGATTGTCAGTGTCATTGTTTCCTGACTATCAATACAAAGGTTTTATTACACACCGAGGAAAAAAAAAACATATGTCTGTGTTACTGCTTACTGTATTTTTACCCTCCTATTCTATCTGCCTGGTGTGTTTTTATGACTGCCTGGTATGTTACAAAGACTTTTAGTACTAAACACGTAACTAAGATATTAAAGTATAGTAGGTGATAAAGCTCAAGAAGGGTATATGCTGTAACTGATATGTGCCTATCCAATGAATGCAACTGCAAATACATTGGTTGATTAACCCCTTTATGACAATAATACCCATTAATGCGGTGGCAGATATTAAGGCCCACCAGCAGCAAATATGCATTACAGTCTTGTGCCAGGAAAGGCTTCATCGGCATCCCCAAAACTGTAATCGAGCTGTCAAGAACAGCTCATGGTCAACTACTAACAATGTGGGCCTGGTAGGACGGGCTCCTGATGATGTAAGCTCCGTGCAGCCAATCATGATAAGTGCAGGTGGGAAGTCCCGAGAGCCTGATAGCACCCGAAGCTATTCACAAATATTTACATGTCACTGTAGGTGTACAGCTTCGAACATGCACAGGTAATCTCTGCATGAGCAATTATATGTGAATGGTACCATATCCATTCGCATAGATCTTCTGCAGGTAATTGTAAACGGCCTCATTTGCAAGTGGTAATGGGGCCTAAAGAAAGTAAAATTGAGTAAATGAAATTACAAAGCAGGATTTGGGTATTGTGGTAGCAATGCTGCCAAGATACCCAGCTACCACGATATGTGGTAGCAATTGCAATGCAGCTTTAAGGAAGAAACATTTATTTTATTAAAAGTGGCAAAGACTGAAGACAGACATAATTTTGCCCCCTTTACAAAACACTGGAAAAACATAATCTAGAATATGCAGTTCAGTTTTGGGTGCCAGTTCAGAAAAGGTAATTGGGGACCTGGAGAGAATGCAGAAAAGGGCAACCAAACTGATAAGGAGCTCAGCTATGAGGAAAGATTAGCTGATTTGAATCTATTCTCTCTTGAGAAGCGGCAAATAAGGGGGCATATGATCACCATGAATAAATACATACATGGTCTATACAGTGAACCTGGTGCAAAGTTGTTCACACACAAGGGGTCGCTCTTTTATGGAAAAGCTTCTTTTCAGAAACAGCTGTTAAAATGTTTACCAAACTTCCACAGGAGCCATTTTTCTGTAAATTGTTTCAATAAATGCTGTTTGGGTTTATAATTTCACAAGCTAATACCATTTATAAAGAAAAATGACAGTAAATCAGCCTATCTCAACCATGTTTTAATGGAACCCTAAGGCTCCTCTAGAGCAGGGGTGTCCAACCTGCCCAACACAAATTTGTAAACTTACTTTAAAATGTTGATTTTTTTTTTTTTTTTTGCAAAAATGTGTTTGCATATGTGGCCAAACAAAAATTTGGCAAAGTCTCTTTACTGGACTTTTATCTTCCCAAAGAAAAATGTCTCTTCACAATCATGCCTTATTCATGTCATCAGTTTTCAGCAGCACCTATATTTATGAGGAACTATTTTCCAGGGTGAACCACAATAAGGGTAAAATTAGAACCAAAATATTTGATGAGCACTTTCCACCACTGACCCAATTATTGATGCATTAGTTTATCAAAAACAGTGTCAAATAACGTGCTAGTTTTATGCTGCCTTTACTTTAATAATAAAAAATATTACAAAAAATTAAGTTTTATTACTCAGATAGGTACATTAGCTATATCAGTGATCGTTAAAGCAGAACTCTGGGAAAAAACATCTTTACGTGTCCTTGTTGCTGATTTCCTACCTTCATTGAATTTGTCATCCATCTTATGGTTCACTCAGTAGTTGCTCTGAAATAGTCTAATCATTTTCAATGAAACCATTAATGCTCTTTGGTTTCCATTTTGTAAGACTAGTGGCTGCTCTGACTCATATTCTCCCAGCCATTGGTCTTGCCATATCACTTCTACAGTTATTTCTCCAGGAAGCAGTGATGTCATTCAGCCCCACTTTCAGTGCTGGGCAGTCTCAATCCCAGACACATTCAACATGTACACGCCTAGTAAACGAGCCCCTTCCCACATTCACTACAATTCCCTGTGGTTGATGGGAACTGTAGTTTCCTTTTACTGACGAGAGAGAGGAGAGGAAATGATGTAATCCCTGCTGTTACACCTCCTCCTTGGTAGAGCAGATGATGTTGTATTTTGAATTACAGAGATGAGGTCATAAAAATTAAATTAGACCTTTCTCCTGAATGGTAAGGATTTTTAAAACGTTATTAACTGTTTAGTGCTTTGTGTGGGGGTGTGTACTAATGGGTGATTGTTTTGCCTATCCCAGAGTTCTTCTTTAACTTGTGATCTGCCCAACTTTTTCAGCTCATCAGCTATCCTTATTGTTAGTGTATTTTATGTGTGACCAAAGACAATTCCTCTTCTTCCAATGTGGCCCAGGAAAGTCATAAGGTTAGATGCCTCTGCTTTAAAGGTTGTTAGCGGTTCCATTAGCAATGAGCAATTTCTGCCTCTCATATGCAACTATTGACACAAATGATCTTTAGATACTGTATCTGTAAAGGGGTCACTCTTCTCACTGACCACTAGTGTAGGAAGCATCCATCCCAGTGATCATCATGCTAATAATCTGTGGGGTTTCTTTACTAAAGCTGAAAAGTACACAATCAGGCTCACTTCTGCATAGAAACCAATCAGCTTCCAGGTTTTATTGCCAAAGCTTAATTAAACAAGCTGAGGTTAGAGGCTGGTTGGTTTCTATGTGGAAGTGAGACTGATTTTGCACTTTCCAGCTCTAGTAAATAAACCCCTTTGAGCTGTAGGTGTAGTAAATATTGTCAGGGGTTCCTTGAGGCCTGAAAGTAATTTCCAGGGTTTATTCATGTTACAAAAAAAGGTTGAGAAAAGCTGCCGTATCCAGGGAGTATCCAATTGCCATAGACCAGTGTTTCTCAACTCCAGTCCTCATGGACCCCCAACAGGTCATGTTTTCAAGATTCCCCTCAGATGAAACAGCTGTGGTAATTACTAAGACAGTGAAACTGATTAAATCACCTGTGCAAAATAATGGAAATCCTGAAAACATGACCTGTTGGGGGTCCATGAGGACTGGAGTTGAAAAACACTGCCATAGACGATCAGGAAGGGATTTTTTTCCCCTGTTGCAGTAAATTAGACCATGCTTTGAAATAATTTTTACTTTTCTCTGGATCAGTTGTTTAGGAGTCTATGAATGCAGGTTTGTAATTTATTTTTTTGTTTGTCTATTGCTTTAACTCAACCAAGCGATATAACAGATAGACTGGAAAGCTTTGAAAAAAATAAAGTTTTTTGATTGAAATAGATTTATCAGAGTGAAAGAATAATAATAATTAGAGAAATAGAATAGAATCAAAGTCAGGATCAATTGTCTTTGCATCTCCTAATATGCAAATAAAAATACCTTGTGAGATCCCAGTGAGCGTGGTCATGAAGCAAGACAAACAGTGTGTGTGGATTCTGCATGGCTTTTTGTAGGAAAGATTTAAATTTACTGGGAGCCTCTGTATCCAACTTCATGATGTACTGCTCCAAACAACTTTTAGTGAGCTGCTTCCTCTCAATGCCAATTTCTGCAAGAACACCTGTATACGTAAAGACACAATATTTTACAAAGACAATGCAGTATCTTCATCCAGACAGGTCCCTATTGCTCAAGTGTGGAATTATTTCATGAGTTAATATTTTATCTTACAAAGTTCTATGATATTGCTCCTAAATTATCTCATTGTCCTGATTTCCTCCTTGGCAATTAATATAAAGTTTTAATTCAGCTTGTCAGAGGATATTGGCATTTTAACTAGTTCGGTTCTAGAGCAAATGTTTTCTTTTTTTATACACATGTAAAAATCTTCATTTTTCTCAATGAAATTGCCTAAACCCCCAGAACATTACATATTTTATGAAACCAGAGGAGAAGCATGTCACGTGATATTTGCGCAACTGTTTATCAAACACACGTTTTCAGTAAAAAAAAAAAAATTAAATTAATTTTAGTGCAAACATGCGCAATGTAATAACCATGCTTTAGTCAAATATAAAAGATGAGCTTGTGTCGAGTAGATAGACATCAAACATGATAAGTCTTAAAATTGCGTGCACTCGTGATATTGCAAAAAGCTATGGTACCCAAAAATCTCCATAGATGAGGACTAAAAAACCTTTACAGCTCACCAGTTTAGAGGTAACCAGGAGCTCTTGTGCTAGAATTATTGCTCTCCCTCTGAAGTTCGAGGTGATATGTAACACATGTGGGTCGACTTTGGTTTACATACATCTCCGCTACCCTTCACACCATCTAACTGAGCACAGATCTGCTCAGTTAGATGTACCCTTGACTATACCAGCCAGAAAATGGAGGATCTGAAACCAGAAGAGATGAAATCATCATCAATTCCAATTTCTTTGTTTACAGGTGAGATCAAGGCATGCATATGTCTCTACCAAATTAAAAAAGAAAAAAGCGCCACTTACAAAAAACACTAAAGTGTCAGCAGCATATCCCACCCAAAATAAATTTTGGCAACAATAATCCTAATTAAAAGGTATGCGCTAATAACCAACTTATACAAAGGTGTATATCATCATCCAAAAAAAAAAACATTTAGTGTTTTAAATAAATAATTATAGTGACCAAACATAAATTAGTGTCCAAAAAATATATATTAGTGTCCAAAAAAAAAAAATATATATATATCTTCAGTGACTTGAACCAATTGTGAAAAATCCACCACCAAAGGAGATTAAATGAACTCACCAGAGCTAATGGCTGGTCAGCCATTATAATCTGACCAGCCATTAGCTCTGGTGAGTTCATTTAATCTCCTTTGGTGGTGGATTTTTCACAATTGGTTCAAGTCACTGAAGATATATATATTTTTTTTTTGGACACTAATATATATTTTTTAGACACTAATTTATGTTTGGTCACTACAATTATTTATTTAAAACCCTAAATGTTTTTTTTTTTTTTTGGATGATGATATACACCTTTGTATAAATTTGTTATTAGCGCATACCTTTTAATTAGGATGCATATGTCTCTGTCTCTTCCTGCTCGCCATCCTTTGGTTTGTGGTCCCAGGCTCCTGGAAACCATAGGGGGAAGGGGGCACCGATCTGTGAAAGTGATCAGTGGCTATAGAGCCGGCGCCTTCACTTTGCAGCCTGGAGCCAGCCGAACAAACAGAGCACTAGCTGATTGCTGAGATAGCAGCCATCAGCTTGCGATTAACAGTTCACTCTTTGGACATACATAGTAAAACAAGGGTTGCCAGTGCTGAGCTCCTTTAAAAAATACTAGTTGCCTGCCTGTCTTTAGCTGCTATAGTTTCTGAGAACTTGACCCAAAACAAGCACCCAGATCAAGAAGTCAGAAGGATGTCACTGAGAACTTGACCCAAAACAAGCACCCAGATCAAGAAGTCAGAAGGATGTCACAACTGTCTTTCTTTCAGATCTGTGCCTCAGAAAGAAAACACTGGATAAGCATGATAGATTTTTAAAGGGGTGGTCAACAATGGCATCCCATATTCTCTTAGTACTGGTTTCTTTTATGGAGTGATAGCACATTAGTAATATTTGTGAACTATCTTACAAAATAATGCATGAAGTGATCATTTAATGTGCATAATATCTACAGTAAATTAAAAATATGATTTGCAGTGATGCAAATTACGATAATTAAAATCATGCATGCACTAAGTTTTAATGAATAAACCATTATTCATGTAAATGATTGCATCCATATTCCTGCATTTTAGAGTGTTGCAAGTGTAATGTGCTAATAAAAACCCCATGAAACGCACCTTTGATAGTGATAAATGTGCTAAAAAATGCACCGCTCCTGTCAAGCGATGGAGTAAATGTAGTTTAATTGTAATAGTTGCCTAAAAGTAATTTTTAACAATCTTGTCATATTTTCGTTACTGTATTCCTTATACAAGTTCATAATTTCTCCTTCTAAAAGAAATCTGCATATCTGACAATGTAAGCCATTTTGACATCAGAGCATCGAACAAATCTAATAACATTATGAGTGCCAGACTGAGCTGGGATCGTTAATGAGGGGAGCTGAGAATCTGTTGTGCACAGAATTGTAGGCTTGGGATGAAGTTTTCCCAGAATACGCAATTACTGCCAACACCTGTGGTTCTCTAACAATGTCAGAATTAAAAAAAAAAAAAAAGCACTGGCTAGGAAGGATGAATCTGTACATGTATTTCCATAATGCATTTTGACTTTGGCTGCAGAAAAACTTTAGCTAAACCTTTTCTATGACAAAAGTCTGACTATTCTTTACCTGAATTCCACACGTGGGAAAGTGTTTGCTGATAAGTGACTTCAGATGGAGGAACACAGATTAGAAATTCAACTTTCTCAAATGAGCCCAGGTCCAGGTTCTGAGTGCTGGAGTCCGCGATGGAGCACACATGTGACAACAGCTTCTGTGCCACAGCCAGCTGGGAGGGACGGAGCTGATGCCACTCCAAATTATAACCTGCAATTAAGAACATTTGCTTTCTGTAATATAATCACATTGTATGAGTTTTAGAGAAGGGCTGAAACTAAACTGCTTGAATGGAAACCAGAGATCCACATTATCTCCTTCTTACCAACAAAGGCTTTAGGCCTCATACACATGGACGCCTGGGACTGTATGATTTAAAATTCAGAGGTATTTCCCCTCCTGGAAACAATAGGTGCTGCATACAGCAGTCCAAGAAATCAATGTCTGTATGGCAGGTATATGCTGGTTCTTGTATAAACACATGTACAGATATACAACTCTGGACACAGAGGAGGGATGAGATTTACTGAAACTGGTGCACTCAGAATCTGGTGCAGCTGTGCATGGTAGCCAATCAGCTTCTAACTTCAGCTTGTTCAGTTAAGCTTTGGCAATAAAACCTGAAAGCTGATTGGTTTCTAAGCAGAGCTGCACCAGACTTTGCACTCTCCAACTTTGGTAAATAAACCCCAGACTGTCTTTTCATACTAGATCTTATTTATCTGTAACCATACTTTCCCAAGTATTTCATAACCAAAAAGTTATTGTTCTGTAATCATGCTCTCACAAGTCTTATAATAGATCTTATTTATCTGTAACCATGCTTTCCAGGTTTTTCCTACTAGATCCTATTTATAGGATGTAACTATATTCTTCAAGTTTTTCATACTACATCTTATTTTTCTGTAACCATGCTCTCCCAAATATTTAATAGTAGATCTTATTTATCTGTAACCATGTTTTCCTGTATTTTTTTCTACTAGAGCTTATATAAATTGTTCTTACTAGATATTTTTTTTTACTGTAACTATACCCCCCCCACTCCCAAGTATTTAAAACTAGATTTTTTTGGAGCTGTAACCATACTCCCCAAAGTATTTCATACTAGGTTTTATTTTTATGTATCCATACTCCCCCAAGTATTTCATACTAAATATTATTTTTATGTATCCATACTCCCCCAAGTATTTCATACTAAATATTATTTTTATGTAACCATACTCCCCCAAGTATTTCGTACTAGATTTTATTTTTATGTATCCATACCCCCCCAAGTATTTCATACTAAATATTATTTTTATGTAACAATACTCCTCCAAGTATTTAATACTAGATTTTATTTTTATGTAACCATACTCCTCCAAGTATTTAATACTAGATTTTATTTTTATGTAACCATACTCCTCCAAGTATTTAATACTAGATTTTATTTTTATGTAACCATACTCCTCCAAGTATTTAATACTAGATTTTATTTTTATGTAACCATACTCCTCCAAGTATTTCATACTAAATATTATTTTTCTGTAACCATACTCCTCCAAGTATTTAATACTAGATTTTATTTTTATGTAACCATACTCCCCCAAGTATTTCATACTAGATTTTATTTTATGTAACCATACTCCTCCAAGTTTTCCTTACTAGATTTTATTTTTATGCAACCATACTTCTCCAAGTATTTCATACTAGATCTTATTTTTCTGTAACCATACTTCTCCAAGTATTTCATACTAGATCTTATTTTTATGTAACCATACTCCTCCAAGTATTTCATACTAAATATTATTTTTATGTAACCATACTCCCCCAAGTATTTCATACTAGATTTTATTTTATGTAACCATACTCCTCCAAGTTTTCCTTACTAGATTTTATTTTTATGTAACCATACTTCTCCAAGTATTTCATACTAGATCTTATTTTTATGTAACCATACTCCTCCAAGTATTTCATACTAAATATTATTTTTATGTAACCATACTCCCCCAAGTATTTCATACTAAATATTATTTTTATGTAACCATACTCCCCCAAGTATTTCATACTAGATTTTATTTTTATGTAACCATACTCCCCCAAGTATTTCATACTAGATTTTATTTTATGTAACCATACTCCTCCAAGTTTTCCTTACTAGATTTTATTTTTATGTAACCATACTAGATTTTATTTTTATGTAACCATACTCCTCCAAGTATTTCATACTAGATTTTATTTTTATATAACCATACTCCTCTAAGTATTTCATACTAGATTTTATTTTTATGTAACCATACTCCTCCAAGCATTTCGTACTAATTTTATTTTTATGTAAGCATACTCCTCCAAGTATTTCGTACTAGATTTTATTTATCTGTAACCATACTCTCCTAAGCATTTCTTACTAGATCTTACATTCCTGTAATCATCTTCTCTCATGTATTTGACAGTAGATCTTATTTATGTGTAACCATACTTTCCAAGTTTTTCATACTAGATCTTTTTTAGCTGTAACCATACTCTACTAAGTATTTCATACTAGATCTTATATTTCTGTAACCATGTTCTACCATGTATTTGATAGTCAATCTTATGTATCTGTAATCATGTTTTTCCTAATAGATCTTATACCGTATATCTACAGTATAAGCATACTTTCCAATTTTTTCTTTTCTTTTTAGCTGTAACCATACTCCCCTATGTTTTTTTATAATAGATCTTATTTATCTGTAATCATATTCTGCTACATTTTTCACTAAGCTGCCTGATATGTACAGTCTCTCTCCTGCAATATTTTAAATCCTCCTTAGCGCTAGCCATGCATGCATGCCACAAACTTTACTTCAACAGAAAGTCCATCCACAATCTGTCAGCCTGCTGATGGACTTTCCATTGAAGTCTAAGGTGCACATTTGCTTAGCACATCACAAGATTCAGAAATTTCAGGGTAGAAGCTGTGATGGGCACAGTGAGGTTCTCAGAGAAGGGGTTTACAGGTAAATAGGACATTTTTCAAAAGGGGAAGGGAAGTCAAAAAAGGATGTGTGCACTAATAAAGCACTTTAAGTCATTTTTTGCTAGAAAATTACTTAGAACCCTCAAACAATTATATATTCTCTGAAAGCAGAGGCCCTGGTGGCTGTTGCAATTTTTATGTTGCATGATATTTGCGCAGCTGTTTATCAACTGCATATTTTCAGGACAAAATACACCAAAATGAATTTTCTTGCACACAAACAGAAAAATAAATATTTTGGCAAAATATAGAATATGAGCTTGTGTTAAGTAAATATATAGTAAATAGTGTTAAGTAAATAGATACCAAACATGTTAAGAGTTATAACTCTGTGCACCCGTGAAATGGTGAAAAAACAACATTGACAATTCTAAAGCCTTTACATGTTATCAGTTTACAATTAACCATGAATTATGCCTCTAGAATTACTGCTGTTACACTGACATGATACCTCCATTGTGTGTCGCAATCACTGTGCGTTTGAATTTTTAAAATAATTGTATATTTATTAAATTTTACTTTTTTTTTTACACTTTACACTGCACCTATCAAGCTCAGATTAAGCTTGATTAGCTGCTTCCCTGACTATGATAGCCAGACAATGACAGCTCTGAAACTGGAAGTGACAGAATACTCATCGGGGTTCATTAGTCACAGAGGACATCCATATGTTCCTCATTCTCCTTTGGATCTAACTATTGGGGTGGCAGCACTTCTCACTGCGGTAAAAGTGTTTAGGAGAATGGAGACCACTGGCTAAAAAAAATTGGTTTTAACCACTTTAAGTCTAGGACATTTTAAACGTGCCTAAAGGCGTGAAGTGGTTAAACAGTTATATAAAACAAATTAAATTAGTTATATTTTAATTAGAAATATAAGGAAGTATTTGAAAATAAATAAATGTAACGGGTACTGACAATCAACATAAACACAGACTGGGACATGTTTTAGCAAATTGTTTTGCACATAAAACAACAGTATAGAGGAGGCTGGTTTTTAATACCTGATAGAAACTCAGTGGTTTTTTTAAGTGTCTGAGCTCCATCTGATGGTAATATCTGAAAATGCAGGAGGATGTTTTTATTTATTTATTCCAGGTATTTATGTAGTATTACAAAGCAACCCTCCAAGTAAATCTAATTAGGACTATAATGGTACTGCACCCATACTTTTTTTATTATATTACTTTTTTTACGTTTTTATGAAAACACTAAATTTTATTCCATCATTAAAATGTATCATTGAGAACAACAGTCCATTGCACATGTTGATAATGTTACATAACTCTTAACTCTGTCACCCCTTACACAGTTCCAAAGATGGAAAATGGGGTCTTTGCATGTAATGCATTTCACAGGTCAATGCCTTCTTCTTTAGGAAAAACACAGAATTTATTCATATCTCAAAATCATAATAACAGGTAAAATGTTAAAAAATAAAAGCAGGAGGAGCACTCCCACAAACAGGTGGAACCTGGTATCAAAGGCTCAGTTATAGAAAGAGGAGGAGTCCCACAGCATCATATAGTATCCAAAAAGCATCTCATTGGTGCTGGTCATGCCCTCCATCATAGGTGACAGTAGCCTCCTCCTATGTGTATCAATCTGTGGCAATGCAGTTAAGGATGTTGTACCTGTAATCTATAGGATGCGTTAGGCATATATTTGCCAATATTCCCCTATTCGTCATATTGCTGTTCAATTTATTTAGTACTGGCAATTTACGCAATGCTTTATATACTGTACATTCACATCAGTTCCTACCTCATGCTAGGGTCAGTTTAGACAGGAGCCAATGAAAGTATCAGCACATCTTAGGAATGTGGAAGGAAACTCACAAAAGCAGTGGGAGAACATGCAAACTCTATGTAGATAGTGTCACGTTTGGGATTCAAAGCCAGGGCTGTAATGCAGAAGTGACAACACATACGTATACATATATATATATATATATATATATACTGTGTATGTGTGTGTATGTGTATATATATATATATATATATATATATATACTGTGTATGTGTGTGTATATATATATATATATACACACACACCATTTCTCAGAATCAGAAGTTGAATCAGAAGTTCTGTCTAGGGCCTTGAGCCTGGAGGCTTTGTAGAAGTAGGAAAAAGTCTCTATTCCTAATTTCACAACTTACTGGTAGCCAGACCTCATTATTAGTCTCAGCGGTCCACAGGCATATATATATATATATATATTTATTTATTTCAGGTACTTATATAGCACCATTCATTTACGCAGCGCTTTACATATATTGTACATTCACATCAGTCCCTAACCCTCAAGGGGCGTACAATCGAAATATATATATATATATATATATATATATATATAAAGCAAGTTGATGCTCAGGGCTCTCTCTGCTGTACAAGCTTACTGCTGAGCAAAAATAAATGACTACTGACAGAACTTTAAAAAAAAGTAAAAGTGCTGCTTTTTTTTGGTAAAGGTGGCATCCTGTTACTTAGGAACTGATATAGGTTTAGTTAGTAGCTTAGACGAATCCACTGGAAACTGTCAGATCACGTAAAAATGGGGAGAGGATGCTAATCACATCATTGACCTAATATGGCTACAGCCGCCCCTTTGCAAACGTGGCAACTGTGGGGTGGGGAATCTCCTGCCCACAGCTTATTGGCCAAAGAATGTGGCCATCTAGGTCACTTCCTGTATGAAGCAAATTTTTAAAGAATGTTTGTAAGCATCAGTTCTTACAGTTTCTAATAAAAGTTTTATGAAGATGTCATGCAATGCTTGTGCACTGTTTGTCCTATAGTGTTTTAAAGGAAAGCAACAAAGTAGTGGATTACAATCACAGCATCAAAAGAGAACATTTTCCTGGAAAACACATATTCATTGTTTCCTTGCAACAAAAATGTATCCTTTTTTTTACTTGAGCACCAACTGTTTGTATGTAAAGGCTTGTTCATGTATGTGGCAGCCCTTGAGCCCCTATGAAAAGCAATCCACAGTAGATCGCTTTACAAAGGCATTTAACAATCAGTGAGGAAGCCATATATTGCCTCCTCCTGCTTTAACCCTGAACATTTCAACTCACAGTGCCTCAAGTGCATTGCAGGGCGGTTGCGGTGCAGCCCCTTTCACTTGTATGGCTTGCATTCAGTAGCAGTACCGCCATTTGAACGCAGCATGCTGTTTAATTTTTGGCATGGTGGCAGCATGTGTACAACCCTGAGTAGCTGCATGATGTTGTTTAATGTGGGTGGTCAACGGGTGGCAAAATTGTGTCTCAACCCCCATCATTTTTACCGCCCACAAGCCACCCTCGAGAAAGATCCCTAACTAAGAAATAAAGCTGGCCATACATGGGTCAGTTTTTTCATTCAACCAGCGGGTTGAACAAACATACTGACCCGATTTCCCCACCAACATATTCAAGATGGATGGGGGAATCCCCCCCACTGCATTGTTGTATTCTATTGTATTTCTGCAGCGTTGAACGAGTGGCTTTTTTTCAACAGGGGGGTTGAACAGAATTTGATTGGAAAAACGACTTCTGTTCAACCACAGTAGCCACACAAGGATCAAAAATTTAGTCATTTCCTACTGAACAGGCCCAATTTCAATTTATGGCCAGCTTAAGTTGTATAATGAGAAACATATAACTATAATAAAGAAAATGCTGTGACTTACTAGGACATGTAGCTGGTCTGAGATCTACGTTGTTTTTTTTCGTTGTTGAAGAAATGACGCCAAGGTTTTCGTGATGATATTTGTCCAGCAGAACATCTATGTCCCCATCTACAGATAGAATAGATAACCAATTAAATCAAGTAAGACTTACAGCACACTTTCCATATGAGCCTTGGACAACCTCAGTATTTACATACCACAAATAGTAGGGGTTTATGAATAGGTTATTTCATTAAAATATGAAAAGATTAGGTGAGCTAGTAGAGAGTTAAAGCTATCTTGTTTCAAGACTAGAAAAGAGTAGTATTCAAATAAAGAACAAGGAAAAAACTTTTCACTTTATACATTTATGTTTGACTGTATTTATTTTTTCCTGGAGTTCTCATGTACACAGACAGGTCTACAATGATGCATGGTTATCTGGAAATACCTGGACACAGATTGCTGAAGAAGGATCCTAGAGATTCCACCTTGCCACTAACCAGCTCATAGTTGACCTCTTTCAGGAATTCTGCTGGAGTGTACATACTTTCCATTAACATCCGGGATTGATATTTTCCTGAAGGGGTCAAAGGATAATGTACATTAAAGTGATTCTAAAGGATATTTTTTTAAAATCACAAACATGTTATACATACCTGCTATGTGTAGTGGTTTTGCACAGAGCATCCCCAATCCTCCTCTTCTTGGGTCCCCCGCTGGCGCTCCTGGCTTCGGCCCACTACTGAGTGCCCCCATAGCAAGCCTCTAGTGCAGGCTCGTTCTTGAGTCACACTATGTGTGTCTATTGGCACATAGTGTGCCTTAACCCCGCCCCCTTAACCCCCCCCCCGCTCTCCTCAATGGCTGCAATTAACAGCAGCAGAAGCCAATGTCTCCCACTACTGGCTCTTTGTCCAGTGAGAAGAGAGAGCCTCTGCTCTCGCGTGCACTGCTGAATTGAGATCGGGCTCAGGTAAGTATAAGGGGGGCTGGGGAACTGCACAGAGAAGTGTTTTACCTGAATGAATAGTATGCATTAAGGTAAAAAAAAGTTTACCTTTAGAACCACCTTAAAATAGGAACACAATAAGTTTCAGGGGTTCAAGATGACTTCTCCTGCAGAACCCTTCCATGAACATATTTTTCTTTGCATATCATAAATAAAATGCCAACATCCCTTTCTCACATCTATTCCAGATGAATAGTAATAGTAACTTTGTAATAGGTGATATTTAGAGAACATTTGGAGTAACAGAGAAAGAAGAGAAACAGTCACCCCAACTCCTGAGTTAGCCATAGACTGTCAGAAGTTTATCTGCCCAGGGTATTAAAAAGACAGTATTTACCTTTTTATAAAATAATAAACACAACTATATACTGGTAAATGGACAACGCTGCTAAGAGTTAACTTGTTGTTAATCAATTCTTAGCCAATTCAACTTAAAAAGATGTTGGCTATAAAAGCAGAGTCCCCAAATGATATAAATGAATCCAAGGTAAAGCTCACCTAAGTCAGTCAAGACTTTCAACAACCCAGATTCAATGCATCTTCCAAAATGGAAATTTGACTCTGTGAGTGCCAGGATTCAATCAGCAGTGGTCATTTAAAGGAAGATATTATGATTTAGCCAAGTCAAGATGTGTTCGCTCTGAATTCTCAGTCATGTGCAGAAATTAAAAAAAATAAGGAATTCCCTTTGCACATGACTAAACGGTCAATATGAACCCTCCTTCACTGAACTAAGTCAGAAATGCACCCTATTAGTAAATCAGCTACAGTGAGTTCACTTGCTGCATGTCTATTCACTAAGATACTTATTTGCAATGGAATGTGCTCAATTTTACACTGCAGGGTGGCTTGCGACATCTTACAGAGTTCACTTTTTGTCTTAACACAATAAAGAGAACTCGGTGATTAAAGAAGAATGTTATATTACTATGACAGGTCACCTGAGTGGGTTCTCCTCCCATTTTCACTTTTTTCCAAAGCATTTATATTGCACTCTGCCCACGTGGAAAAACAATCTTCAACTCAGAAACTTCAAAAATTATAAACATTGTCTATCAAACTAAGTCTAAGTGTTGCTTTACATGTAATTGATGTATCCACATTAAAATCCCATCAAGTTAATCCACAAAAACTTAAAATAAAGCTTTTTATAAAGATCCCTCTGTAACAATCATGCACACAGGGAGAGGTGCGGTTCTTCATTTTGCTCCAAACTTCTGCATTTTGGTATTTCTCTTAAATTCCAAATCAGTCTCCCTCCTCCGATTTTCCCCCTCCCTCAGGAATGCAATCAGTGTATGATGCTGAGCCCCCTGCCTAACAATCCTTTTACCAAATAAGGCAATTGGCTTGCTGTTGTAAGAAGATACCAGTTAATTTTGGGTAGAAAAAGGGGCTGTTATGTTTTGTGTGTAGACAGAGAAGTGTGGACCTTCTGCGTTTTAACATCTAGCAGACAGAGAGAAAGGAGAATCGCGCTGTAACAACAAAACTGAGTGCGAGACCAGAAATCCCTTTTGAACTCATCAGTCTTGAAACTGCTTAACACCAGGCATCTCTCGGCAAGTACTTATTTACCTAAACTTCTTTCTGTTATCTGTTTGCTGTGCTGTTGTGCTCTGTATATTTATATATATATATATATATATATATATATATATATATATTGGTTACATCTTTTTTCTGTAAATATTTCTACTGCACCCTTTTGACCTTTTAGTAATAAATCTTACTTTCTGAAAGTGTTGAACTGTTTTGATAGCCCTTTAATGTGACTTACGAATGCCTGCCGCTGAGGAGCGCTACTATGAGTGTTTAACCCTCTGTATAACCTGTCCGCGGAGATAGCGGTATACCGACGATTAACCAATCATCCTAGTGTATTGCTGAGTTTCCTCTTTCTCTATACAAAAAGGAGGTGGTGGCAGTGTGAAGGGTTAATTGTGGAATTAACCTGACCCAGTAACAAACGCTCCCAGGCTGCAGGTACATCGATTGTGGTCCAATTAGCTGGAAAATCATTGTGCAGGGTATAGCTGGGCGTAGTATTGTTATGCACGGGACATCGCGGTTTTAGATTGGCTAGTCCTTTGGTCACGAGTTTGGTGAGAAGGTCAGGGGTCTGACCTGCACCCGTCACACCCTCCAAATCAATACTGTTAATGAGATGTCAATAGATGATCCAAACTACCTGTTATAGCAATGCAGGAGTCTATGCAATTGGGTCTTGATGTGCAGATTATTACCACATAGTTGGTCTTGGTCAATTTTCCATCCACCAGCAGTTTAAACATCTCAGACAGCCCTTCTGCTAAGGAATAGCTGCATTCAATGATCTTCACACTTTCATTGCAAGAGCTGGCAGCCAGACCAGCCAACCAGGGCAGTTGAGATGCAGTCACTGACGTAATCGGGCTCGGGAAGTGAGGAAAGGCCTGTGACATGGTTTGTTGGTACTGACGAATTTCAGCAAGGTGTGTCTCCCGCCAGGATCGCATGAATATCTGTTCTAGATCTTCTATAAGAGGCACCTGGTCTGGAGCTGAAACAAGAGAATAGCATAATATATTTACAGATTTTCTGTACACGTTTCGAAACATGTTTAGAAGTACAAGTAACAGCGCTCTGACCAACACTCCTGAGAATTAAAGCTGAAGGTGATAAAACACTTAATAATGTACTTATATATTTAATAATACATCTATAACTGCAGTTTTTAAGGCAACCAATGTAAGCACCTGATATCAGCATCTTTTATACCCCTGTACAGCAGCACTCAAACTGGGAGATGGAGAAGCAGCATTAAGAGTTAATCAGGTGTGCTGTATGCAAATATACTGAAAAGGAACATACTGATTGATAGACCAAATAAAAGCCAAAAATGTAAACCGTGAGTGGCGCCCATTCAACACAGGGAATCTCTATATCAGCGGGACATACTTATCTCCACCATTGTTGAGACTTCGCAGCCTAATGATCCAGCAAGGCTTCGGCAGATCTTGCACCATCAGCCATGAGGGTCCGGTAATTGGAACCACTCACATTTTACATTTTTGGCTTTTATTTGGTCTTATACTGTATATCCTAAAATAAACGCAAATGACTGTGTGACGTCCCCATAGTGTTTCTATAAAGAGTTCCATTGGGAAACTTTTTCTCCAGTGTTCCTGAGTGCTGTGTTCTTTTGATTTAAAGAGTGAACAGAAAGATGACCTTATCTGCCTAATGCTGTTCCTTTACTGACCAATCAACAGTCTGGGGACATGTCATCAGAATTGTAACTGAAAGTGAAAGAGACAGTGTACTGAAGACATTAAAAGCCTATTGCCCATTAATTATAGTTCACAGCATTTGGTGAGTCTATCCATTTTGGAGGGAGGACTCAGCTGTTGAATATTAATTTTTAGAGCACTCTTGTAGAGGATTGACCATGTTTTAATCACTAAGCACTGAGGATATTGTTGGACACTGATAACTGTGAGCATTTAATTATTGGGATCATTGTTACAGATTTGAGGGGCTTTTATAGCTTATTGTTATTTTATTTGTGATATTTAGTGCACTTTAAGATTATAAAGTTATTAGGTAGATGTTATTTCACTAAAGCAGGCCATATATTAAATAATATTCTTTCCTGCAACCATAGGTTTCAGGAAAGAAAATTGCTCAATTTCCATATAAACACATTCAGTGTTAATGGGGAAATCCACCCCACGGAGCTTTTGTACTCTGATAGGAGGCAATTTCCCAGATGTTAGAATACAAGGATCACTGCTATAGCCGCCGGCAGTGATCAAACAGAAAAAAAAACAGACAGGTTGGTTTTGCTGAATTCGATCAATGGATTGACTTAAGCACAACCAGCCTGCCCATACATGGATCAAAATCTGGCCAGTCCCTGCTAAACTGGTTGAATTTTGATCTGTCTATGGCAGGTTCAAGCTGCTATATAGTGTGTTGAAGGAGCACCGGAGTGTGTTACACAACAAATACAAACTGCAGACTAGGAGCACTGGGCTGAGCCTAAACATGCTGAAATGATAATGGGTCCTTACTTACCGAGCTGGACAAGATAATAGACAGTCAGCAAAAGCTGCATTTCCTCTGAAATGGGCTGAATGGTGGTAGGCCCATATTGTTCGTAGGTCTTGGGAATTGACTGGGAGTTCTTGTAGCAGTTATATAAGAGAGGGCTGACAATAACATCACTCACATTACCACAAAGGTAAGGGAAGTTCCCATGTCCTGCAAAGCCATAAAAACAAAGTTAACATGTGTAGCTTTTACAATACGTCAACAATAACGAACAACTAAACGTAATTTGTTAAGTTTGGAGAAAAAATAGTACAAATCGCTGTCAGATTTTCTGTCTGTTTTTTTTTTCCTGTCTGTGTCACTTTAGTCAGATTTTCCTTAAAGTTGAACTTTAATCAAAATAAAAAAAAAAAGTGAACAGGTATGCATTTTAATACAGAAGAGTCAAGCTATGTCTCTTCTGCAATAAAGTATACTTACTTGCCTGTTCGGACTGTACACTGAGCTGTGCACATGTAGCTCAGTGTATAGCTTCAATATCTGCCATAATGAATGAACTCCAGAGCATGTGCAGGAGTGATGTCATTCTGGACAGACTATTGAGAACATCTGAATATTGAAACCTGAAAGAAGATTTCAGCAGCCAGCTGGGAGCCCCAGGACACTGCATCATTGAAGTGGAAGGCAATACAGTTCTACTTTAATTTCTTCTGTTAAGACACAAAAGGAAGGGTTAGAGGAGGTTCCTCCAAGGAACCATAAATCTTCTCACTAGAAAAGTGTTCCTATTGGAAAATTTCACCTTTGTTTTATGTTAAAGTGACAACCTAAAATTATGGATTTTCTCTCATTTTCAGTCCTGGTGACAGGGGTTACAAGGACTAATAGAGAGGGTGCATCTCGCTAACAGGGACACAGACAACAATAAAAACGAGACCAGGGGTGTCCAAACTTTTGACCTTCTTTGGCCACATTGGAACAAGAGAAATTGTCTTCGCCCACACATAAAATGCACCAACAATAAAGACAGCTGATGAGCAGTTCCTCCTTCGGTTCTCAGTGGTAGGTGTGGCTGCTGGGCCCATTCACTATATTAAGAGGTTGCAGGGGGCTGCACCTATTCATTGGCTCTCTGTGCAGCCAGCGATTACCTGCGGTGAATGCTGCTGGATGCAGACAAAGTGCATCCAGCAGTAATCACAGCAGGTAATTGTTGGCTGTGTAGAAAGACATGAATAGGAGTGTTTGCTGACAAACTGTCATTATAGTAAATGGGGCGGTAACCGCACCTACCTGCTGGGAGCCAGAGGAGGAACTGCCACTACAATTCGCACCAGCCCTAATTGCCAGTGTGATTGTAACCAATGTTGTGGTGAGAAGGTAGAGAGGTAGTTGTGCGTGGGGGTCTTTGGGGGGTGCAACCAACCCCAGCACCCCCCTAGATCCGGCCATGACGTATATACTTACTTGGCACCCCTGCATTCCCTGCTACTGTTATTGCAAACATGGCAGCCCCGGAATCCCTCCAGATGTGCATTTAACTGACTTATACATGTAGGCTGCTATCTTTGCACAGCATTCCCAGTGTCCCTACAGCCGTGCATGGGACAGGCTTGTCTGTGTCGGCCGTTATGGCTGCTGTGCTTGCACAGCCATTCTTGGCATCCCCCCAGACATGCCCAGGCCACAGGTTGGAGGCACCTGAATTTGACAATGGGTCTAACCCACAGTATGCAAATCCTTAAAAAACAGTTTTGGCTTTAAGTACACTTTAATAACACATGTATATCACATTAATGGTCTGTCCTTACAATCTCAAAATTATCAACATTTAACCAAGTCCGACAGAAATCTTCAACAAGCCAAGTGGTCAAACCATATTACTCTTTCAACAAACTGGTTGCAAATGTAATTAGGTTCTGATATTTTCTAGGGTATGTTTTGAAACTCTAAAAGACCTGAAGTTATTACTTAAAGATCTACCCAAAAATTTTATTTTAGCTATAGGGGTCAGTCCCTGGATCCTTATATATCTTGGATATCTGAACAGTGATATTTCGCTACCATAATTCCCAAACCTGTTCCTGTTCACCTGGAGGTTACGGATGTTCTTGCCCTTTTTTGTGTGTTCCACATCCTCTTGTTGCATTATAAAAAAGTATAAAATAAATAGGATAAATGGGCTCCCTCATGATTGCCACAGTAGGTATGCACACCAGGGTACTCATGAGCGGATAATTTACCTGTAGAATCCCCAAGACATATATGAGAAATTGGCAGGTGGTTTAAAATTTCAGGCTTAGTTAGATGCCAAAAAGTTACCTATAGGTTAACTTACCCTTTGTAAAAATAATCCCTGCAACTCAAACACAGGCACTTAGCAAGGCCTGCCCATACGTTTAGGTCTCTTTTTGATCACCCATGCTTCCTTTAGTTGTCTAATATGCAAATTCCAACATTTTCCAGAAGCTGACCTTGCATTACCTGAATCTTTTGAAGGCTAGAAAAGCAAGGGTAGCTTTCACCACTGCTAGGGAGATTTTGCAGTATGTGTTATTTGATATTAGAGAACATTTTAGCCCTCATTCCATTTAAGGGAGAATATTCTACTGATAGGTGTACTTTAAATCTGTGGAATACATACCTTTAAATATGACTGGAGTGATCATACATGACTTAAAAAGGTTGTCAGGGATGGAGACTGGCTCTCCTGTAGGCACCAGAGGAGAAGAGAGTACGTTCCCAGGAGTAGATGGTGGGGCACAAGGCTGAGATAAAGAATCTAAAATATAATAAGGAGTATTTAGAATGATTTGTTAAACCATATAAAGGAAAAGCTACACTAAGGCCTCGTTCACACCAAAAGTGCAGAAAAACTGACGCGCAGATTTCACTTGCAGAGATATCAGTTTACATCAGTTTTCATGCACACTACAATGAGTTTTATACACACTGCAGATTCCTGTGCAGAAAAAATCCACACGTGATACCAGTGTTGTTGTGTGAACAGGGCACATAGAGAACAATTGATTTCATAGTGCCCTTGCAGAATGCATGCAGAAAAACTAATGGCTGTGCCCCATGGTGTGAACGAGCCCTAAGAGCTATGTGTACTTGGACAGACCAGATAATATTATCTTAACATAGCTTCAAAAGAAAAAAAATATTATCCATAACTGAACATCAAATATAGCCCCAGTGCAGTATCAGAAAACAACAACCCTGGCTCTAATAATTAGGGACATGTAGAAGAATTAAAAAAAAATAGAGGCTATGTGTGGTCTTTCTTTTTTCCCTGTGTGTTAGCTGACCAAATCTGAAACACGAAAGAAAAAAATCAGCTTTAGGAACCAGTAGATCCTTTCATTCCAGGGCTTCAAGTCACACTCAGGTTGATTAAACGGAGGTACAGGCACAAACACAGTTTTTTCCCTTTATTCCCAATGATCTAAAACTTGTAACAAACTTTCAAAAACAAAGTAATACTGCAGCTACTGTATATCAGTGGCACGCTACGGTGCCACATCCTCTTTAAAGTGCCAAACTTTGCAGGTTCCCTTTAGAAACCCAGACTTCCGATTATGAGACAACTCTGCCATCTCACAGTGAGGCTCAGACAATGTCACGTGATTGGACATGCCCAGTTTATTACAACTTTCGGAAGGTTTTTGGGGGCTAAAGGAGGTCACTAGGGAGGCAGGTGGATGATGTAAAGATAAAATGTCTGCTATACAGCTGCAGTGTTACATTGTTTCTGAACAGGTTTTCCGTTAAGTGAGGACTACATTATTTTGAGTGTCTGGCTAAGGAGATTTTCTCATTTCTATGTTAGAAGCCCTGCCTGTTTCAGAAACATGAGTGTAAAAGTTTATATTTAAAGGTCTGATCTTAAAGGAGAAGTTTGGTATTAATAAAAAAAACACATTTGCATCCATGTTGCAGTATATATGTGACAATGCAGCTGTCCCACACCAGTTGTAAGACTGAGAGCTGACAAATCACATGACCACTGATCAGTCTGCTCTCGGTCTGCTTAAAGTGGAGATCAATGACTGCCAGTCACTTTTTCCTGCTCTGCTCCTCCATTGCTTACTGGTGCACCAGGCTGGGGAAAGAGCGGGTGTTGCTGGCTCTCAGTCGTGTGCTAAAAGGTGAAACCAGCTGTGCAAAAGTTCTGCCCAACAGTTGATAGCTGCCAACTGCGCACTGGGTCATAGGAGTACCTTAGTAAGTGTACACCTGTGGCCAAAAAGAAAAATTCTGCCAAAATAAAGGTTTGGCTGTAGATCTTTTTTTTTGCAGAATTCTTTTAAGTCATACTTTCAATAATCTGTAAAAATAAGCGTGGGCTTTTCTGCTTCCACCCCCCCCCCCCCCCCCCATTTCCTTTTGCATGGTACCTCGCAATGTAGGAAGGCATGTGACCTCTGTGGTACAGAGGTATGGGCAGAAAGTTGGAGGAAGAGTGTGCAGGTGCCTAACATTGTACTCGTGACCTACTGTTCATAGGTACAATGTTTTGCAGGCTCCTGTGAGAAAAAATAGTAAATGCACATTTTTTTCCTGCAAAAATATGTGCATTTATTTTTTCCATAAATGTGTACTTAGCCTTTAATGCATCCCCAAGTATGTTATTTAAAGCTTTTGTGTTTTTTTAATGTTGCCCTTTAAAGTGGCTGTAAACCTCTGACATGAAATATGAACAAAGCATTGCCCTCTACAGTGTGTACCAGGGCTTTTTTTTTCAGCGGGAACGTGGGGAAATGCAGTTCCAGCAACTCCAGTACTGAATGTATGTAATGGCAAGGAGTGCTGAGGTGTGCTGGAGGATCTATTGTTGCTGGCTGCTTGAGGAACTATTGTCACTGAAGGGGATCTATTTTTGTGTGGTGGCCAAATGTTGCTGGAAGGGATCTACTGTTGAGGGAGGGGTCTATTGTCTGGTCTATTGTTTCTCACTGCTGGAGAGCCTATTGCTGATGGCTGCTGGGGTCTTTTGTTGCTGTGGTGGTATTTTATTTTGGGGGTCCATTGATGCTGGAGGAATCTATTGTTTCTGGAGAAGGGCGGTCTAATGCTGATGGCTGCAAGGGACCTATTTTTCTGCTTTTCTTTTATCATTAACAAAGTCCATACAAATTTTTTAGCATCACAAAATGTTACTTCGCTCTGTATTTTCTAAAAGGAGAAGTACTGGGAGGTGGATAGGTGGTAGAACCAAGTAACGGTGCTTGGAGGTGGGTAGGGGGCGGAGACAAGAAGTGACTCAGAAGGGAGGAGTTCCTGCACCTATTTTTTGAGAAAAAAAGCCTTGGTGTGTACTTGTCTCTATCCAGAACACTAGGTATCATTTCTGTCTGCTGCCTCTTGCTCTGCTATCTGCATGAATCAGTTCTCACAAGTTTGCGGTGTGCTATGGGAAGGGGCATGTCCCTTTCCTCCAATTAGCTCTCACTGAGCCTGCGGAGTGTAACTTTAGCTCCTCGCCCCCTGCTTTCTGAAATCTTAGACAAACTGTGTAAAAATTCTGCACTTTCAACGGCTGTAGTGAAAAGGAGACTGCAGATAAACAAGTACAACTTATATAGGAGGATTTATTTCATCTCTGTGTATCACCTGAGACTATTATAAATGTAAGTGATACTACAGCTTCAGTTTTTTTTAAAAAAAATAACAAACATGTCATACTAGCTCTGTGCAATGGTTTTGCACACAGAAGCCGCAGTCCTTCTGTTCTCGGGTCCATCGCTATCACTCCTGGCTCCTCTCCCTGCTAAGTGCCTCCAGAGCAAGCTGCTTACTCTGGAGGCACTCATGTGTTCTCGCTCCTGAACCATCTGTGTGTGTCCATAAGACACACCGAGCACGGATCTGTCTCGCCCCTTTGCTCCCTCCTCACTGGCTGTAATTGACTCCTGTTGCTGTGTCCCAGCCAATAAGGAAGGAGAGGCATATCGTTGAATTGAGATCGGGCTCAGGTGACTATGGGGGGGCTGCACAGTGGAGGTTTTTTTACCTTCATGAATGGACTGCATGAAGGTTAAAAACCTTCAACCTTTAGAACAACTTTAAAGCTGCATCCTCTCTCAGCGGAATAATATATATATATATATTTATTTATTTCAGGTACTTATATAGCGCCGTCAATTTACACCACGCTTTACATATGTATTGTACATTCACATCAGTCCCTAACCCTCAAGGGGTGTACAATCTAAGGTCCCTAACTTACATTCATACATACACATACTAGGGCCAATTTTAGACAGGATCCAATTAACCTACCAGCATGTCTTTTTGGAGTGTGAGAGGAAACCTGAGAACCCAGAGGAAACCCACGCAAGCACAGGGAGAACATGCAAACTCCAGGCAGGAGGCGCCATGGTCAGGAATTGAACCCATGACCCATTTACTGCAAGGCAGACGTGCTAACCACTAAGCCACTGTGCCGCCCCATATATATATATATATATATATATATATATATATATATATAATTTTTTTTCTTTTTTTGCACTAGTACATGTCTCTTGTGGCAGTGCTCAGTCCTTTTTAACAGTAGCTTGCAAATTATCTTGAAAAAGGCCAGAAAAGTATAGCAAGATTGGTATCCTATTAACTTCAATAGGGTTCAGCATTATAAATGTGTGAGTTTAGCGAGCGCACCAATAAAAAGCTGCTGATGCACAAAAAGGAACCACAAAGCCTTTCTAAGAATATGACATAAAAATAGGGTGTGCAGCGCTATATAAATAAAACACACTGTCTAAAGTATGACGAAATATGACAGAAATGGAAAAATCCCATAAACTGGATGTTAAACAGTCCAAGGTAATATAATATCAGTCCAAAAAGGTATATTCCAGTGATGGAGTATAAACGACTTCAATCCAAATGGGTATATTCCAGCATCCTAACATGAAGGTGTAGAAAAATTGCCCACTCACCGGAAGTGCAATTTAATGTGCACATAGAAATTCCATGAAGCCGGAGGTCCCATGAAGGTATAGCCTGATGATAAAGGTGCCCTCTGGTGGTGGATAGGGTGACGGCTGCCAGAGAAGTTGATCTGGACCAATTTCCCAAATTGTCCTGCCTGGGTGGACTCCTAGAATGCTGGGCTGAGATGTGGAGGCTCAGTGCCAGGTAGTAGAGATGAGAATGCTCATAGTGTAGTATTGTAAAAAGTATTTATTGAGTATATATCATTAAGATAAAACAGTAAACGTACAGGGTTGGAGTACCTATACAAGTATAGTGTAAATGAGCTCTTAAATACACTGACCAGTGAATATAGATGATGGCCACCGGACCTCCTGATCCGGTGGCTTAACGTCAAGGCGTGCAGAGGCTCCTCCTAGACGCGCTTCGTGTAATAACACGTCTCCTGTAGGGGTGATATCCACCCAGGCAGGACAATTTGGGAAATTGGTCCAGATCAACTTCTCTGGCAGCCGTCACCCTATCCACCACCAGAGGGCACCTTTATCATCAGGCTATACCTTCATGGGACCTCCGGCTTCATGGAATTTCTATGTGCACATTAAATTGCACTTCCGGTGAGTGGGCAATTTTTCTACACCTTCATGTTAGGATGCTGGAATATACCCATTTGGATTGAAGTTGTTTATACTCCATCACTGGAATATACCTTTTTGGACTGATATTATATTACCTTGGACTGTTTAACATCCAGTTTAAGGGTTCAGCATTATGTTTTGAGTTTGTGGACTTCCTGCTTGGTTTACTGAATCTCCTGTGAACCAAGCTTTGCCCAGTTCACTCATCTCTACATATCACAAGCAAGACAACCAAGTTTTCCAGACACTGATAAAAATAAAGATCGTGAAAGGTTATTTCATAACAGCAAAATACTAGTATACATTGTAGTATGTCAACGATATATCTTCATCTAAAATAGATGGAGACTAAAGTATATCTGTGTGTGTTTTCTTTTTCCAAGGAATAAATCTAGGAATCTTAAGATCATACCCTCTTTCACATGTTAAGCAAACAGATCATTTCCTAATGGTCCTAGAAAAATAAAAATACACAATTGTTTACTTACCGACTTTTCCACCAGTAACTGTGCTGTTCTGGAGGAAGCCTGAGTCTGTGGAGGAAGGGGACTCCGGAGACCAACCTTTATGCCTTTTTTTTGGAGGCCCAGAATTTGTCACATTTCCTTTGAAGTAAAGTAATAAATTATCAGAATGTTGAACACCACAGACAAAGTGATATCACCATTTTAACGATTTATCCAGGCCTTGTAATTAATAGATAACTATAGATTTAAGGTGATTAAAGAAGCTTTCCTCTTTTATAGAAATTTAGAAAAACGTTCATAGAAGAATAATGGTCATCAGTGAGAAAGCCGCCGCTCTCAGGCAATGACCTATTAGCATCAGCCTTGTAGGACTCAAAAACAGTGGGTAGGAGTTTGTTTTGTACCCTTAATCACCTATTAACTAAAAGACACTTCCCACCTTTTTCAATACAACATGAAATTTCATTTATTATTAATATTATTATTATAATATAAGATTTATGTAGCGCCAACAGTTTGCTCCGCGCTTTACAATATAATGGGAGACAATACAGCAACAATACAGTTCAATACAAGAGGGTTAGGAGGACCCTGCTCCTTGGAGCTTACAATCTAATCATTTATAAGTACAGTTGCTTACAGCATATGTAAAACAGTTACATATAGCTATATGTATATTTATTGACTTTTATACTCTAATTGTAAAAATTTCAAGATCAAAGTAGCAGCGTTACTTTCATAGAAATACAAATTAAAAATATAAAGAAAGATGAACATATATAATTCAAAATACTTGCTCTGAGAAAAAGGGAGGCTATGCTGATCACCATCAGAACATCCTATAATGCTGCTGTACACATGGTGGCAGCAGAGCAGTTCTGGGTGAGATTTACTGGCAGCCAGTTTGGTAGCATTCTATACTGAGTTACCACTGATTAACCACTTGCCTACTTGGCACTAATACCCCATTCCTGCCCTGGCAGGCACTGATATGTGGCATTGATGAGCACTGACAGGTGGCGCTGCTGGGGCTACACTGATCATCAGTGCCCTGATGATCAGTGTACATGTCCCCTCCAAGGAATGCCGATTACTGGCTCTCCTCTCCTCTCGAACTGTCAGCGTGACAGCTCGTGAGGAGAGAAATGCAGATAACCGGCATTTCCCTATTTACATGCGATCAGCTGTGATTGGACACAGCTGATCACATGACCGAGCCAACGTCTTCGGCTCTTTCCGTTGATCGGTGATCCGCTGTGTCCGAGGGACACAGCGCACCACAGATCACCGCACTGCATGCCCCCGGAGCCACACATGTACGGTTAGAGTGGAAGAACGTCATATGATATCCTCCCAGAATGAGAGAACCGCCTTGCGCCCGTCATTTCCTTATATGACGGGCGGGAGGCGGTTAATGTAGAAAGTTTGATGTTTAAGTGATACCCTTTATTGGCTAACCTAAAGTATAACTAAAGGCAAAACTTTATTTTTTTTTAGTTTTGGATAAAGTGCAGAGGGAGTAGAACACTTGTCAGTTTGTATTGCTGTCTGTGCCTCCGTTAAGGAGATTCCACCTCTCTATTGTTCTGTTTGCCGTTATCATTGAAAATGAAAATAAAAGAATCCTAAATTTTGGGGAAATCTTTCAATGGGGACACTTGTTCTGGTGACCTGGGGGTCCCCAAAAGATTTGCAGGGATTTCCTCTCATTTCCTGTTTGGCTATGGGACAGGAAATGACCGGAAATGCGACACAGATGCCGAAAAATAATCTGGACGGGGTTATAACCCTCCCTTGCTCTATCCAAAATGAAAAAAAGTTATGCTTATAGTTTTATCTTAAGTTATTACAGATTCAGGCTGTTGGGATGCCTTGATCCCTTTGTCAGGCTTCATAGAATTCTTTACGCATCCCAATAGATTGTATCTTTAATAAATTAGTTTAGCCAATAAAAGGTATCACTTGAACTGTAAACTTTCTTGCAGCCTTCAAAGAAAAGGAACGTCATGGTACACACAAACAAGGCAACTAATTACCTTTACAGTGCAAAAATGTGAGCCAGTATTAATAGTGTTTAACTTAATATCTTGAACATTTGCAAGTAAATAAAAAATAAATCCCTTTTCCGAATCATCTGGGTTTATTTACACATGTTCAGCTTTATATCCTCATGTATTGACCGATTTAGCGCCACCCCATAGCAAAAATACTGCTACAGGGCGGCAGCGGTGCGCAAAATCACATATATATGGGCAGCACAGTGGCTAAATGATTAGCACCACCTGCCTGGAGTTTGCATGTTCTCCCTGTGCCTGCGTAGTACTCCAGTTTCCTGCCACACTCCAAAAACATGCTGGTAGGTTAATTGGATCCTGTCTAAATTGGCCCCAGTATGTGTATGTATGAATGTGAGTTAGGGACCTTAGATTGTAAGCTCCTTGAGGGTTAGAGACTGATGTGAATGTACAGTATATATGTAAAACACTGCGTAAATTGACAGCGCTACATAAGTACCTGAAATAAATAAAAATAAATAATATATACGTGATTTTGCATTTTGCGGCCGCAGCTGTCAATCACTGGGTCCTGACCGGTGATTACTCGCCGGCGCCCGGTGATTATCGAGGTTCTCCTACAGGGGGAGAACTGTTAGTAAACAAAGTAGTTCTCCCCCCTGTCAGCTCCTGCATACTGCTTTCCATGGCTGTGCACAGGTGATCGCCCCACATGTCAACCATTTCGTGCCCAGTGCCATTACTACAGTGTCAGTGCTTTTTATTAGCACTGATCACTGTATTGGTGTCACTGGGGATGTCAGAATGCCTGCTGCAGTCCTGCTATAAGTCGATGATCACTGCCATTACTAGTAAAAAAAAAAAAGCCCAGTATATACAGTATACCGCCATTTGTAAACGCTATAACTTTTATACAAACCAATTATTTTACACATATTGGGATTTTTTTTTGCAAAGACATGTAGCGGAATACATTTTGGCCTAAATGTATGACAAAATTTTTTTTTTTTTTTACTGGACATTTTTAATAGCAGAAAGAAAAAAAATATTGTTTATTTCTCAAAATTGTCAGTCTTTTTTTTTTTATATAGCGCAAAAAATTAAAAACGAACAGGTGATCAAATACCACCGAAAGGAAGCTCTATTTGTGGGAAAAAGAGGACGTAAATTTCATTTGGGTGCAGTGTTGTAAGACTGCGCAATTGTCAGTTAAAGTAATGCAGCGCCATAACGCAAAAAATGGCCTGGTCAGGAAGGGGGGTAAGTCCTCTGGAGGGCAAGTATTAAAGCGAATCTGTCATTATTGTTCACACTTCCCATGAATCAACAGGGCGCATGTCAACTTCACCAAATTGCAGTATTTTTGGAAGGAACCCCCTTTCTTGTCAAGAATATAGACAATGCACTCACCTTCCTTCTGTGAGCCTAAAGCCTAGGAAAAGGTAAATACGAGCATAGACATGCCACTCATTGGAAAAAGCAGAAAGTCTATTCTTAACCATACAGACTCTGTCCAGTAAACCTCAGTAAGATATGTAGAGCAAGACACATTCAGAAAGAAGAGCCTGAATATGTAATGAGAAAATATGAAATATATACTGTATATTTCAAAAGGATGGAATTCAGCATAGGTTTTTTTCTTTTATTAACTTAAATCCACACTAAAGCAATAAAAGAGTCCTATTGTTCCAGTGTGGAATTAAGTGAATAAAAGAAAGTTCAAGACTACCTGTGCCACGTCCCCTTTGTTTGAATTTTATGTGTCACTGTGAAGGATGAGAGAACACTGGGTGGTTGTGGTGGATGGGAGAACACTAGATAGTTGAAATAAGTCAAGGGTGCTCAACCTGTGACCCATGGGCAACATGTGGTCCTTGGAGCCTTCTTATATGGCCCTCGACCTCAGACTAGGGATGTGCATGCCCAGGGTCGGCAACCCATTGAGACTTGCCATCCCAGTGCATCAGAGTACATTAAGCTGGTGCCAGCAGTGGAGGCAGTGGGTGGGAGCAGGAGTCACATAAGCAGATGCTTCCTCTGTAGCTCCAGCTCCTGTCCAAGGCAGAGTGACACCAAGTGCACTACACTCAAGGGACCTTACTAGCAGCCTGTAGACAGAGAGAGGTAAAACCCCATAGTTGAGATGTGTTTTTACCAAACCACCCCTGCACCCACTGGTGTAGCGTCAGGGGTCGCAAGAGACAGTATGATGCCCTGGCACTATGTCAGATAGTTACAAGGGACCTGGAGTTCTCATCGACACAGATTGATGGGCTACATGGAGTGCTTGGTATGGAGGAAACTGGTTGTTCAGTATCCTCTTGGATTAGTAAATCCTGGTATGGTTTCAGGAGACCAGAGGCTTTGTGGATACTTGGAATACTGAAGTCTCCAATCCTGGGTCCTTATTTTGAGAGTAGTCAGAATCCTGATTGGGTAGGTGTGCACAGACCTTATAAGTTGAGTATTTGCAATATTTCTGGATTCCTCCCTCCCCAAGGCCTCTGAGTGGCTGCAAGGGAGCAAACAATTGTTAACCATATCCTGCATTTTGCATGAATTAACATGTAGTAAACCTACCTAATACCATTGGTTTGGCAGCAGTTGGGTTCACTTTATTTGACTGTTGGGTACATGTGCCATTCACATTTTGATATGGCACTCCGGTTGGTGCCTGCAGATATCCATTATCACCTGTATAAGAAAGAGATATCAGCATTGTGCCATTCTACTAATATAACCTATAAGGAATCACCAAAAAGATGTTAGGAGCTATTGGCATTGTACCAAGTTACGACCTGTAACATCACTATTATTAGTGTTGGTATCACTATCACTATTCAAAATATTTTTATTTTACTATATTTTCATAGGGTTTATCTGCAGATTTCCTCTCAGCTCAATGATTACAATTACTATTGCCATTATTATCATTACTATTGATTTTATTTCTATTTTTATTATTTCTATTCTGATTATTTTGATCATGATCAGGAACTCTTGATTTATATATATATTTTTTGTAATAAATATATATATATATATATATATATATATATATATATATATATATACATATAGTATTTTTAAGACATATTTTACCTTGGTATTTTTGCCTCTGCATATGCAACATAATTTTCTTTTATATATATATATATATATATATATATATATATATATATATATACGTTTTTTTTTTGGTTGTTTTTTTTTTTTATGTACATACTGTATTTTTTCTTTCTCATATATTTGTTTTTCTGTATGTTTTACGGTACGTATCTGTTTAATAGCCCTGAAGAAGGGAGAGTCTTTTCTCCCTAAAATGCATTGGCTTGATGTACTTGTCTTTACTCTCAATAAATGCCTCTTAATCTACCATCAAAAGTGCATTCTTTTGGACATTGGGCGCTCCTTCTTTTCTGTTAAACCAAGTATACAACCTGTAACATGTCACCTTCACAATAGAATTGTGCCATATTATAACCTATATCACCTATAAGACAGAGCTATTAGTATTCTGTCTAGTTATAATCAATGAGACAGAAATACAATATCAATATTGTGCCATTCTTCTGCTGCAACCAACAGTATATCGCCTATAAAATAGAGACATTATCACTGTGCTATGAAATAGCCTATATAATCTATAAGATAAGGATATTATTATTATCATTATTATTTCTATACTACAATATTTATATAGTGCCTACAGTTTCCACAGCACTGTGTGCATTGTGCTTTTCTACTGGTGTTCTTAAAGGATCAGTATAGACAAAACACAATTTCCCATTACCATACTGGAATGTGTAATTTATATACTGTATATGTGTGAGTGCGTGTGTCTGTGTTCTTTTTGACATTCAGGACTACATCTACTGTTTTCGTTTACGCAAACTGGCCCTAGTACATGTGTAAGCATGCAAGATTGTAAGCTCCTTGAGGACAAGGACTGATAAATGTACACTATATAAAGCGCTGACAGCGCTATAGAAATACCTGTATTGAAACAGATAAATATTGTGAATATAACTATTTAGTCAAATTAGGAAGACCCACAGCAACCAATCAGGCTTACTGGAACCTGTCTAACTGGTTGACCTCACTGCTTTTTGCACTGCCTTTATAGCTATTACAGTGGAAGTATGCAGAGCTCCTAGCTTGTCTTTTACCTGCTGGAGAGCTGGTGCTTGTCATTTGTGGGGTGGGGTCACTCAGTTTGCTCGCCATGGGATTTGTAGTGTCCTGCAGAGCTAACCCGGTGCTAGAGCACATACTGGATGAAGAGTGCCGGCTCCTCACCTCTTTAAGAAGATAAAATGAAAATTTTTTTTATTATTTCCAAGTTCCAATGACAGCATAGACTTTCAACTCTCAGAAGACTGGTTTAAGATGTCAAGATGTGAAAACATAACAGTTCAACAAGACATGAGAAAATGTGTGCCCGAAAAAAACATTGCAGAATTTATGTAAGTGACACACTGATAGCTAGACAAAGCCTCAATATTATTGTACAGAGAAAATAAATAACATACAATAAAGAACAACTTCAAATAAAACTCCAGCTCCAGCTTTTTTATATAAAGAAACATTATACATTCCCTTAAAAGCGTAAGTAAAGGAAAAAAATGCAAAGGGATCCAACGCCCTTTCTACGTCCCTCGGTCCCTGCTGTACTTACCTCTGGGGTTGTTGATCTCCCACAGCCAGTGCAGCCGTCTGGGGGTTTGGAATCCTTGCCCTTCCCCCTCTTCTCCATGCAGCGCTCCCAGAATGGACAAGATCGATTCACTGTGCAGGGCCTGAGCAATCAGAATTTCTCAGGTCTGTCCCAAAAGCGCTGCACGGAGAACAGGGAAAAGAGCAGGGATTTCAAATCCCCGGACCATTGGACCGACTGCAGGGGAGCTGACAGCTCAGCAACCCTGGAGGTAAGTACAGCATGGACCAAGGGGCCTGGGAAGGTGTTAGTTCACCTTTACATTTTTTCTGTAAAGCCGAATTAACACTTTAATAGGTAACTCCACTTTCATGAAAAAAATATAGCAAATTAAAAAAAGTAATATAGCACATACAATTGGTACTCAAGCCATATTGCAATTTAATGTTATTAAAAATTACCTTTCCTTCTCAAACTGCAGCACTGCAATTTTCTGTAAAGTTCAATTCAGTATGGCAACCTAAAGGTGTTCTATACACCGTTGGTATACAGAACTTACTCAGAAATGTAATTTCCTGCTTGTGTGAAGAACTCTGCACTAAAATACAAGTCAGGTTTTAGGCATCCTCTGAAACAAAAAAATGTCATTTTTAGTGAAATACTCCCAAAGAGTTAATCACTTCTAAGGGAATGCAGACATGGCAACTTTTCTAATCTGAACCATGAAAGTGGACCAGCTGATTAAAATAATTAGTCACTCCCATTCAGAATCAGTATCCAAAAGAAAAAGTTGAACAAACAACTTTTTCTTCAGAGTAAAAACTGGTAGGACTCTGCAACAAAGTTTGTTAAAATCCTTACAATGTACATTGATCACCCAGAGGATGTTTTTTTTTCAACAAAAGTGGAGTTACTCTTTAAGCATACTTTGGTTCTGACACTGGCTCACCTGTACCCTTCCAGGATATCAGAGCACCCTTTGTCAGGCACCCCTGGGTATTCCTGGCCAGATAATACTTCAAGTGTTTCTGTTTTTTGGGCTGGGTGGTCAGCTTGAGGTTAATGTGATTGGAAAACTCGGTAAAATAGCGAAATCCTTTTTCTCCACATCCAACACAATTTCCACTAAATCCTGTATAGGAGAGAAAACCCAGAAGATATATGACTATCATTTGTTCCAGAATATTACAGTGAACAATTCTTCAAAATAATACAAAAACATGTATATACACATTAATCAGAGGATACCCTGTTCCAGTTGCAAAATGTGTTTTTTTTTTAACCCACATGCACACAGGCATATAAACTTGCTTCTTTATAAAGCAGCATAAATTGTGGTCCATTGAGCTCTGCATAGCAGCAAAAGGGTATGCCCACCTAAAAGTGATATTTTAGATATAAGTGGAGTTTGCAGGGATGAGTAATCTATTTACTTCTTACTGTATATCTCTTGAGGACTCTAGATGTGGGATTTCCCTGCTACAGTTCCTAGCTCTATGTGTACAGCAGCCTGTTTGACAGAAGGTGGTCAAATGTCCAGCTTCTGTGAAACGGGCATGACCTAAAAACAACTGCCGATCAGCATTCGGATGCTGATCGGCAGTTGTTTTTAGGTCATGCCCGTTTCGTTTCGGTCAGGACTCACAGCCGCTGGCATTTCCCCTGTCAGAACACAATAGTTCAGCAGATAGATTGCTGTAGTAACATTGCATAGTTTGTACACAGTCCTCGTCGTAAATGCCTCAGTTTTTTTTTTTTTTTTAATTTAGCCCAGCCCAACTCATAGTGTGTACCAGGCATTAGGCCATTTGGAGCTCCTCAGAAGCCTAGCTGAACAACTCCCAAGCTACCAGTTAGCCATCCCAACGTCCCCTTGTTGCTCACTCCTAGCATTTCAGCAACAAGGCAGGACTGTAGGGATTGCCAACTGAGAGTATTTCGGCATATGATTTTCTTCTACTCAACAGACCGCAGGTTATATCATCAGGAGGGATGGTACTGATATTTCCAGCCAACCAAACAGTATGCAAATGCTTCAAGAAAATCATAGGACATCCAAAGGCTGATTCTTGGCTATACCTTTCGAAAAAAAGCGCTTTTTGACCACCGTAACAGGGGTCAAATAGGTCTGGTGAGTGAGAAATTCACTTTTATCCTATGAGCACATGGTGAAGACATAAGAATTAATGGTTTTGGCACTTTAAGGAAAAGAGACTGTCATCTATATTGGTCACCAAGTTTATCACATGTCCACATTTTTCAAGATTTTATTTTGGGAAAAACAGCATATGTGTTTGCATATTCTGTTGGTTGATGTACACATTGAGGATTTATATTTCTTTGTTTTTGTTCCGTTTGTCTTTGGTACAGTCTAGACACTATATTAACCCCTTCATGCCATCGCCTCCCTGCCCTTTAAGGGTTTCAGAAGCCGGGAGGCGGGTGGGGTTTACGGTCATGTGACCGCCATGACACGCCATCACGGCAGTCACATGATCGGGAAAGGTCCCGATCGAAAGAGGAGATCGGGACCTTTCCGTGAGTACCGGACATGTGTGCTGGGAGCGCTCAGGGTGCGTTCTCTCAGCATATATGTTCTTTTTTAAAAGAATGCAAATGTGTGGCCGCTTGGCGTCTAGGCCCAGATGACGGGAGGCCGCACATTTGTGTTCAGCTGGCGTGAAGTGGTTAAGTGTTTGATCACAGCGCCTTTCTATTTATCCATATCATCTACATATAAGTGTTGGTCCACTTTATAGGAGCAGCTGTACATAACATTGGTGTTTGGAATTCTCCAACAGCAATGTCACTTATATATTGATTTATCTGGCGCCATATAATTTTATATTTATATTCATTCACCACATTTGTCCAGGCAATCACTCAGATCACATTTTCCACCATTCGTCTGACACCTGTATTTCCCATTTTTAATGTATTTATAATGTGGAAAATGTGACACTTGTTGGACCTGATTGCTTTGAAATATTGCTGTTTTTCAATGGTTAACAATTATTTTAGAAATCTGCTGTGTTCAATTCTGCATACTAGTCACTGCATACATCTGCTGTACTAGAAATAAGGATTTCAGCCTAAAATACCAATTTGTATGGACTGGAATATGTCCCTTGAGCCCAGCACAGCAAAATGTTATAATTTCTGTAAATACCAGGGTTAACAGATGCCCAGTGAATGAAGTCCTATTTCCAATGTGCTGTGTCTGTCTGTTTGCAGAATACATGACACACAGCAACAGCTACTGGCATATCAGAGGATAAGCATCCCCTCCCACATCTAATCTATAGCTTCCATTATCTAAAGTATATGTAAACCCTATAGGCGGCCATACATGGATCGAAATTCAGCTGGTTCAGCAGGGACTGGCTGAATTTCGATCCATGTATGCGCAGGCTGGTTGTACAGAAGTCAATCAGCCAGCAGCACTAATCAGTGTATTCTGACGGCAGGGAAGTTTCCCTGCTGTCAGAACCCAAAAGCACAGCGGGAGTGATTCCCCATCCACATTTAATGTGTGGATAGGGGAGTCGGGTCATTTTGTTTTCGATAAAAAATATGATTAAAGCGGAGCTCCACCCAAAAGGGGAAGTTCCGCTTTAAGGATTGCTCTCCCACTCCCCATTAAGGATTGGCACCTTTGGGGGGTGGGGGTACCCAAATTTGACTGGTACCCGCTCCCACCTCCTGTCAGATCACCTAGGCGATCGGAAGCGGAAGGTGTCCTCCCTCCCTGTAGTCTTTTGGGACATGTGACAGGTCCCAGAAGACTGCAGGACCATTCATGAAGCGCAGTGCTACTCACGCATGCGCAGTGGGTACCCGGCTGTGAAGCCGCGAGCTATCACAGCCGGGTGCCCACACTGAAGATGCCGGCCTCCTGGTATACAGGACAGCCGGTGAAATGAGCTGCGGGGGACACACCTCGGGACCAAGGGACAGGTAAGTGGCTGTTTTTTAAAAGTCAGCAGCTTCAGTTTTTGCAGCTGCTGACTTTTTTTTTTTGATAGGTTGAGTGGAACTCCACTTTAATGTATGGCCAGCTTAAGCTCTCTTATCTGCTCCCTTTTAGTTTGACCTCAGTGGGTGAGTTTACAGGCAGTGCCTCCTGTCAAGCTCAGCGTACAAAGATAAAACTGCCACACTGCGAATCTAAGGATTGTGGCCGAGGCAATGTGTACTCACCTGATCCAGAGGTGTGCAGAAAAAATACAAATCAACTGTCTGTTTTTACTGCCCCTCTGCCACCCGTGTGAACCTAGCCCAAATGTCAGGATCATAAATTGAAAAGTAAAGATACACTATCGGGCATAATTATGAAGCAGTAAATCTGACATTCATCCTTATAAATCTTCCTGGTGACAATCATTTATTCACCAAAGGGGAATGTTTGATGAGAGTCACATTTACTGCCATATAAATATACCCCTTAAAAATGGAACTAAACCCTCATGTCCTTTGCATTCAAGGAAGCTGCCATCTTAGCCTCTGTTTGATCTGCAGTTGCCATGGTGCTGCACATGTGATCAATTACGACACCAGCCATTTGATGGCTTGTTGGTTTGGTTAAGCGCACGGGCAACTGTGACAGTTATCATTCACAGCAGGCCTAGAATGTATCTGTTTTGGAAAACAGTGCAATTGATGGATTTTTTGGAACATGCTAACCCCATATTTGGAGTATAAAATGTAACATGTTCCTAAGCACTCCTATGACAGCAGGTGGAGTTCCTCTCCTCTGCAGCTGCTCTCACATTTAAAATTGACATGGCTAAGTGGAGCGGAGATCTGTAAATTAATACACTACAAGTCCCATCTTCCCCTGCAGCAAACACACGTACTGTAGCTTCAATGGACCACGAGTGTGGTAATCAGCTCATTTGTAGTTCATTCACTCTTCCTCCAGCTCTCCAACTGAAAGCCTGTACACAGGTGCAGGAGCCTGACAATCATCTACTGATTGCGGATGCAATGCTTTGCAGGCTCCTGTTGGAAAAAATAATCAATGCAATATTTTCCTGTAAAATACATGCATTTATTATTTTTTCTTAAAGGTGAACTTAGCAATTATAGGATAGGTTCACTTTTTAACAAGAAGATTTAAAAGGGCACATTTTTTGCAGGTTAAAAAAAAAATGTGAATTTACAATTTTTTGCTTTGGGAGCCTGCACCTGTGATCATCAGATCTCTGGCGCCACGCAGGACTCCCGCAGATTTGTCAGTGTATCTGAGCAGGGGCCAGTCCTTTCATAACATGTTATACCCTGAATATGGGTGAAACATGTAATATGTTACGAAATGAAGGTGAACTTATGCTTTAAGTTCCATTCACTACTGAGTTTAGAATAAAGAAGTGCATCCCTTTAAATACTGGACAAAATAGGCTCAGTTTTGTTTTAACTAGGTGGTGCATCCCTTTAAATACTGGACAAATAGGCTCAGTTTTGTTTTAACTAGGTGGTGCATCCCTTTAAATACTGGACAAATAGGCTCAGTTTTGTTTTAACTAGGTGGTGCATCCCTTTAAATACTGGACAAATAGGCTCAGTTTTGTTTTAACTAGGTGGTGCAGCCCTTTAAATACTGAAAACAGCAATTCAACTAAGTCAAATCTGAAAACACACTCTGTACTTCATTTAAAAATCAATGTATACCGAAACACGGAGGTGCTTTGATGCTTGCGTCTTCATTTAGATGGTATTTTAATAGATTTCATTCATAGAGCAGCCACTCTGGTTTCTATGGGTACCAGGCAGTGCTGGAAGCATTAGCGGATGAAGGAGGTAGCATCACATGTTATGTTATACAGGTTGCTACAGGTCACAGTGACTTCTTAGGTCAAGCCAACCCGACACAGCAGAACAATCCGTGGTGCTAATCAAGGTATTTTCAGCCATCTGCTTAAAATCCCACAGAAAAGGCTGCAGGAGCTCGTGAGCCTTGTGGAATATTATATCTGAATACCGGGTCATAAAATAAAAAAAACGCAGAACTGTGAAATCAAATCATACATGCTGACATAAAGATTAACTGTGCTTTACAGTGAGGAAGGAGGTAAAAAATAAAAATACTACATCTGCAGTTCTACAGCAGGCTGCAAACTTTTGAACAGTTCTTAGAAAGCCAGCCTGTGGTTTTTTTTTTACAACTTTCATAACAGAGATGACAGTTTGAAACTAACTGGTTGCTATGGGGAATGTATTCTTTTCTCATTGGGTTTATACATGCTTCACAAAACAGAAGGAACGCATATTCTTGCAGTTCTGAGCTATCTGTTTACCCTCATCATCAAATGCAAATCTGCAGCAGAAGGAAAATGTAGGGGAGGTACAGGTTGGGTCATGTGATGTCTCATCTGTGCGGGTGGTGCCACTGTGGATCCGCATAAAAATCCGTGCAGCCGCACTACCAATGCGGACCCACGGGCGGGTGCCATTAATTCTAATGGCATGCCGCCTGCACCGGAAATCACAACTGTACTGAGAACCGAGGTTCCCGTGCAGGCTGTGTTGTCAGAAGAAGTGCAGGAACTTCTTTCCTGCATGTCCCGGGGCACGGGAGTCCATTCAAATGAATGGGCTCTCGTGCCCGTGCAAAACACGGACCGCAGGAACGCGTATATGTGAACCAGGGGTAAAGCTGGATCTATGAGGAGTGCATTTTGGACGGTTGCTGATGAACCATCCAAAATTTGCTCAGGAGGTAGCGGTGTCGACCAAAATCAAAGATCTGGATGGAAAATTGTCAGCCAAACTGCGCCTGCAACTAATCAGATGCAGTCACTGTTCTGGTATTTTGATAGCTGGTGGGACATTCACATTCTGTCAAAATATAATAGCTGCAGCGGGAGATTTGCCTATCTGCCCTGTATAGCATGGATGAATGAATGAGTTCAGTTTTTTCTATTCTGCCTGCATGCTGGACAGAAACAATCTCCATGTGTATGGACTGCTTAAAGTGGACCTTCACCCAAAACTTGAAGTGCCTTTTATCCTCTGCCTCCCTCCTAACCCCTAACTAAGTTTTAAACTTTTTTTGACAGGTACCCCTTTCAACTTCCTGAATTCTCGCCTAGGTGAGCTCCATCACCCTGCTGCAGATTAAAGGGACATGTCACATGCAGGACAAGTCTAACAGCACCGCATGCTCTTGTGCATGCTCAGTGGGGACCCAGCTGTGAGATATCAGAAATTCGCAGCTGACTCCCACATCCAAGATTGCAGCACCGGGATCCAAAGCTCAGTGAAGAATTGGCACCGGGGAAGACAGTGTAGACTACACAGGATGGTAAGCACATGTTTGGTTAAAATCAGCAGCTATGTTATTTGTAGCTCTTGGCTTTTAATATGTAAGAACCCTGTGTGAAGTTCCTCTTTAAATTTGGCCTTGCAAGTGAGATGAAAGATTCAGGCATTAGGTCATTTATAGATCCTGATTGGTTGATATGGAAAACAAGACATTTGCTTGTTAAAGTTGGCCATACCTGGCTCAAATTTAAGTTGATTCTTGCTGAATGGGCTGAAATTCAAACCATATTCAGTTTAGTGGAAAATTGTCGGCCAAATAGTAACTGCATCCTATCAGATGCAGCCGCTGTAGGGTATTGAAGCAGCTGTGGCTGCTTTGGCTGTCTGAATACAATAACCGGCATTGTAGATTCCCCTATCAATGTTGGGGTGGGGCTAAGCCCTTCAGACTATAGGGGGACCAGACTGTGGCCAGTGGGAGTAGAAAATGCTCCGGCGTCAGTAGGGTAAACAAAGCCTCGGGCTTGGGAGTCAATGGCAGTAAGTAAATTACAAAGTCCCCCATCATTGGTGTCAGTGGGAGAAATTGGGAATAATTATTGGTGTCAGTGGGAGGAATCGTGCCTCACTGTTGGTGTCAGTGGGAGGAATCATGCCCCATTGTTGTTTTCAGTAGGAGGAATCATGCTCCATTGTTGTTTTCAGTAGGAGGAATCATGCTCCATTGTTGTTTTCAGTAGGAGGAATCATGCCCCATTGTTGTTTTCAGTGGGAGGAATCATGCCCCATTGCTGGTTTCAGCGGGAGGAATCATGCCCCAATGATGGTTTCAGCGGGAGGAATCATGCCCCACTGCTGGTGGCAGTGGGAGGAATCATGCCCCACTGCTGGTGTCAGTGGGAGGAATCATGCCCCATTGCTGGTGTCAGTGGGAGGAATCCTGCCCCATCTTTGGTGTCAGTGGATAGGACTAGATATCGTATGTAGCCATTTGACCGCACTGACAGGTGGAACACCTTGCTTGCCGTTGTGGCCATCTTCTTAATGCAAAAGCTTTTTATACATGCTTTGTCTGTGAGTATGTTTTTGTCTTTTATACCTTTGAATAAACCTTGGATAATGCACTAGGTGTGTGCGCCATCTGTTTACTCTTTATCAGTGGGTAGGACGCATGCCCTATTCTTAGTATCATTGGAAAGAATTGTGCCCCATCCTTGGTGCCAGCGGAAGGAATCATGCCCCATCCTTGGTGCCAGTGGAAGGAATTGTGCCCCATCATTAATATCAATGGGAGGAATAGTACCCCAATGTTTGTGTTGTGCCCTGCTGTTAGTGTCAGTGAGAGGAACAGTGCCTCCTTTCTGGTGTCAGTGGAATGAATAGAGCCTCATATCAGTGGAAGGAAGTGCCATAAGGGCCAGATAAAGGCAAGCAAAGGGCCACATCTGGTCCATGGGCCACAGTTTGGAGATTACTGCTTTACAACTTTGTAACCATGATTAGTGGATCACGGGTGCAAGCTCTTCCCTCAAGCCCATACAAAGGTACTAACCACCAGTTATGAGGTTGGAGTAAACAATGAACTACATGTGCAGTGACATCAACATACTTGTACTCCATTGAAATCTTCAAGTTCCTCTGCCTCAGTGGCCCTATTCAAAGATCTCAATGAATGGATGTGGCTGTGCCAGCAGAGCCATGCCCAGCCATGCTAAAATAAAGTGAAGACAGCAGAGTACAGCCCTATGGATTGGGGGTGCAGTTTGAGGGTAGCAGTTGGGGAATGTGACCATGTTTCATTTTGCACCCCAAATATGGGTATAATATAAAACATTGTCAGGAAAATGGAGCATGCTTTTAAAAAAATTACAGTATGTATCAGAATTGTCTCAAAGATGCAACACAATTACACATGTTTCACAATCAACAGTTTGCTCTCACATGGAAGAGGTCTTCATTACCTCCAATTTCCTTATCCCTGATATAGCTGTATCTTTTTATGAATCTGTTGCAACAATAGCACCATACAATAAAAGTCCACACCAAAGCTCCAACAGAGAAAAGAGGAACCGCTCAACACATAAAAACCTCACGACAGTTTTATTGCATCTTCCAACGCACAAACCGAACTATTGGGTATGTAGAAGCTTACATATGGGGCGTAGACTGTGCTAGTGGCTGATGACAACAAGAACCAACTCTGGGATTTTGTGCCTGAGTGTAACATTTCTGTACAACCAGTAAAAGTATCTCAAACAAGAACTACTTGAGTTTGCTGAACGTTGGTATGAACAATGAAAATGTCACACGGTTTTTCTGAACTGTGTTAAAGTGGAAGTAAACTCCCACTGGACACTTGTAATTACAGATGAGCTTATAATAAAGCTGACCTGTAGGTACAATGAATATCTCCGACCTCATGTGGAATATGCAGTTCAGTTTTGGGCACCAATTCACAAAAAGAACATTGGGGAACTGGAGAAAGTACAGAGAAGGACAAGCAAGCTGATACAAGGCATGGAGGAGATCAGCTATGAGGAAAGATTAGAGGAACTGAATTTATTCTCTCTTGAGAAGAGGAGATTAAGGGGGGATATGATCAACATTTTACGTTTGGAGGAAAAGAAATGTAATCTCCAAACACGGAAAGGTTTCTTCACAGTGAGAGCTGTGAAAATGTGGAATAGACTTCCTCAAGAGTTGGTTCTGGCCAGCTCAGTGGATTGCTTCAGAAAAGGCCTGGATTGTTTCTTAGATACACAGAATATAACTGGATACTAACATTTATAGGTAAAGTTGACCCAGGAAATATCTGATTGCCTCTCGAGGGATCAGGAAGGAATTTTTTCCCAGTAGGTGCAAATTGGATCATGCTATGCTGTTTTTTTTTTTGCCTTCCTCTGGATCAACTGTGGGTATAGGATTATAACTTTTCTTTGTTTTTTTTTTCTATGGTTGAACTGAATGGACTTTTGTCTTTTTTCAGCCAGACTAACTATATGCATTGTTTAGAAGATATTCATTGTCCGTGCAGCCAATGATGTCACTGGTGCATGCACTTTGAAGGAACGGTATGCCCATGCCGTTCCTTCAGAGTTCTGTGCCGTGACCGAGACTCCATTGTGCATGCACGGGAGTGACGTCATCATGGCCAGGCCAATAAAACGGCCCACAAACCAGGAAGGAAGACCAGGTGAAGATGGAAGCCCTGTCAGCGGTGACAGCGTGCTGCTGGAGGGCTTCGTTCTAAGGTAAGGTTTTCATTATGTGATAGTATGTGATGCATACTAGAACATTATGATATTATTTTGTAGGGGAATTATTTTTTTGTGGAGGTTTACTACCGCTTTTAAAGGGCCTTAATGAATCACCTTCCAACACATGTGTATCACTGTGGTGAGGATGTTGGATCATATGCATTTCTTGGGTAAGGGATTCATGTGAAAAGTTCTCTTCTGAGGAGAGCAACCAAAATCTGAAGCAGCTGCATATGATGACCAATCAGCTTCTATCTTTTACAGAAGAAACAAGCTGAAGATAGAAGCTGATTGGTCACCATACACAGCTGCTTCAGATTCTGTCTGCTCCAGTTTTGATAAATTGCCATTTTTATATACAGATACATTTATAGAGCTATCCAGCAATAAACACTGTAGACTCCTCACTAGTGTCCAGATGTTGCTCAGTGTTTACAGACACTATCTTGGCTGCATACCTTGTCAAGCATTACCTGGCCTATCTATCCCAGTCTGGAATGCAGACAAAGGAACCAGCAGACATGTTTATTGAGGAAGTGAGTGGGATAAAAGTCTGTCTAAAGCTGTCTCATTGGTGGCCTGCCTCAGACTATTCCCCATTATTGCTCTTTTGTGTCTCTGTTTAAGTGCAATTAATACAAATACTTCCTTAACACTAATTGCTGTCTTTCAAGTCAGAGACTGATCTGGGTTTCACTTGAGTTTTATTATCTACAGCAGAAAGGGGAAGAGGACATAGAATACAGGATCAATGCTGACTAGAGAAGTGATATGTAAAGCTAAGTGTACCTGTACCTGAAGTCTTTGCATTTTAGAAATGTTCAGGCATTCAAAAGATATTTTTCATGCACACAGAAGGCATTCACGTGTCTCATTCCATCCCATTTGCTACAATTAAAGGGAATCATTTTTTCTTATTTTTGTGATATGTGATGGAATGAGACATGTGAATGCCTTCTGTCCTAAGAAAGCTTTATTGTCCTATGCACTGATTAGAGGGCTTTTTGATTTCTTTCCCCTTCCCTTCTCACCATACTCTATATGGTTTTACTATCTTGTTTTGTTTTTCATTAAAAATGAACATCTACTTGCTACTGTGTTTGGGGGGAGATGAGGATTTTCCAATGATACTCTAAAAACAGAACCTATTAGGAAATACAGTTGTGACCAAAATTATTCAACCCCCAATGCTGTAAAGGGGTTTAGGGACTATAGTGTACATTTGGAATTGTATTCAGAATCAAATCCTACAAGGACGTTGTAACTACCCAAATGCAACTAAAATGACATCAATTGTTTATGTAATACAGTAGTAAATGGTTCTTATGTGGTTTCTTCATTGCCACAATTATTCAACCCCTTAAAGACTACCACTCTGAAGAACAGAGGTTCATACAGGTGCTTTCCATCAGGTATTGAAAACACCTGTGGATGTCACCGAGCAGCAATCAAGCATAATAAGCACCAATTAGGCAGCTTTAAAATGACTGTGATACTCAGCTCCTTCTAGACATTTACTGGTGTGGTTACAAACATGGTGAAGGCAAGAGAATGGTCCAGGAAGACAAGAGAAGAGGTGATTTCTCTTCACAGGAAGGGCAATGGCTATAAGAAGATTGCAAAGATGTTAAACATACCAAGAGACACCTTAGGAAGCATCATTCGCAAATTCAAGGCAAAGGGCACTGTTGAAACGCTACCTGGTCGTGGCAGAAAGAAGATGCTGACTTCGACTGCTGTGCGCTACCTGAAGCGTAGAGTGGAGAGAAGTCCCCGTGTGACTGCTGAGGAACTGAGAAAAGATTTGTCAGATGTGGGTACAGAAGTTTCAGCCCAGACAATAAGACGCACACTGCGTAATGAAGGCCTCCGTGCCAGAACTCCCAGGCGTACCCCCTTGCTGTCTCCAAAGAATAAGAAGAGTCGACTGCAGTATGCCAAAAGCCATGTGGACAAACCACAAAAGTTGTGGGATAGTGTTCTGTGGACTGATGAAACAAAATTAGAACTGTTTGGGCCCATGGATCAACGCTATGTTTGGAGGAGGAAGAACAAGGCCTATGATGAAAAGAACACCTTGCCTACTGTGAAGCATGGTGGAGGGTCAATCATGCTTTGGGGCTGTTTTGCTTCTGCAGGTACAGGGAAGCTTCAGCGTGTGCAAGGTACCATGAATTCTCTTCAGTACCAGGAGATATTGGATGGAAACGTGATGCAGTCCGTCACACACCTGAGGCTTGGGAGACGTTGGACCTTTCAACAGGACAATGATCCCAAGCATACCTCCAAGTCCACTAGAGCATGGTTGCAGAGGAAAGGCTGGAACATTTTGGAGTGGCCATCGCAGTCACCAGACTTAAATCCGATTGAGAACCTCTGGTGGGACTTAAAGAAAGCAGTTGCAGTGCGCAAGCCTAAGAATGTGACTGAACTGGAGGCCTTTGCCCATGAAGAATGGGCGAAGATACCCGTAGATCGCTGCAAGACACTTGTGTCAAGCTATGCTTCACGTTTAAAAGCTGTTATAACTGTAAAAGGATGCTGTACTAAGTACTAAGATTGAATGTCACTTGGGGGTTGAATAAAACTGATAATGCTGTGAGCACAGAAAAGACATTTGTGGTTATTTCATTATAACTGTTATGTTATATTTGTCTGACCTACAAGTGCCTCTTTAATGTAAATGTAAGCAAGATGACTGAATGATCAAAAGCAATGTCAAACTGGCCAAAACACTCAATTTCAGTGGGGGTTGAATAATTTTGGTCACAACTGTAAATCACAGGGTAGTATTTTCACTCTTAGGTTAGATTATTACAGGTACAGGTAGTGCCGTCAATTTACACAGTGCTTTACATGTATTGTACATTCACATCAGTCCCTAACCCTTAACCCTTTGAGGACCGTAAGATTTTGGAACGCCAAAAGAATCAATTTATTTGTTTTTAAAGTTCGTACACTTCAGTTGCTGTAACTAAGCCATTTCATGAAATATTTGGCAAAAAGCTAGATCCTTTTGTTGTTTGTTGATAAGAACTAATATTTTGACTCAAACCAAAAAAAAAAGAGTTTTAAGTTCTTAATCAGATGATACACGCAATTAAAAACATGGGACAAATACGTCCCTTGGTCCTCAAAGGGAGTAGGTATACAATCTAAGGTCACTAACTTACATTCATACATACACATACTAGGACCAATTTAGACAGGAGCCAATTAACCTACTGGCATGTCTTTGGAGTGTGGGAGGAAACCAGAGTACCTGGAGGAAACCCACGCAGGCACAGGGAGAACATGCAAACTCCAGGCAGGTGGTGCCATGGTTGTGATTTGAACCAGTGACACTAGTACTGCCATTTAGGCACTGTGCTGCTCACAGATTTATTTCAGGTACTTATATAGCGCCATCAATTTATGCAGCGCTTTACATGTATTTTGTACATTCACATCAGTCCCTAACCCTCAAGGAGTGTACAATCTAAGGTTCCTAACTTACATTCATACATACACATACTAGGGGCAATTTAGACAGGATCCAATGAACCTACCAGCATGTCTTTGGAGTGTGAGAGGAAACCGGAGTACCCGGAGGAAACCCACGCAGGCACAGGGAGAACATGCAAACTCCAGGCAGGTGGAGCTGTGGCTGGGATTCGAACCAACAACCCTAGTACTACCAGGCAGAAGTGCTATCCATTTAGCCACTGTGCTGCCCTATAGATCCCTATAGAAATTAAAGTGATTCTAAAGGTTGTATTTTTTTAAAAATAAGAAACATGTTATACTTATCTGCTCTGTGAAATTGCACAGAGCAGCCCCGATCCTCTTCTTTTTTGGGTCCCCCGCTACTGGTCCTGGATCCTTCCCCTCTGCAAGTGCCCCCAACAGCAAGCCTCTTGCTACGGGGGTACTCGACCGGGCTCACTTTTGACCATTGGATTCAACTAAAAGACTTCTAGAGCCATGCTCCTGTGAATAACCATTGTTCATTCACACACAGAGTGCAGGTCAGCCCCACCCCTGCTCTCTCCTCATTGATTCATTGACAGTGATTGACAGCAGCTGGAGCCATTGGCTCCTGCTGCTGTGTGAGCCAATCAGGAGGAGGAGACCCGGGAGAGCCGTGGCTCCCATGCTGGATCGAGATTAGGCTCAGGTAAATATAAGGGAGGCTGGGGAGCTGCACCCAGAATGTTTTTTACCTTAATGCATAGAATGCATTAGGGTAAAAAAAAACCTTCTGCCTTTAGAACCACTTTAACCGCCTCCCACCCGCCATATAGTCCAATGACGGACGAAAAGGGGTTCTCTCGTGCTGGAAGGACGTCATATGACGTCCTCCCATTCTCATCGCGCATTCGCGGCTCCGGGAGCGCACAGCGCGGCGATCGTCCGTGCGCTGTGTCCCTCGGACACAGCGGATCACCGATCCACGGAAAGAGCCGAAGATGTCGACTCAGTCATGTGATCAGCTGTGTCCAATCACAGCTGATCGCATGTAAACAGGGAAATGCCGGTTATCGGCATTTCTCTCCTCATGAGCTGTCACGCTGACAGCTCGAGAGGAGAGCAGAGCCGGTAATCGGCATTCCTCGGAGGGGACATGTGCACTGATCATCAGAGCACTGATGATCAGTGTGCCCTGATGATTAGTGTAGCCCCAGCAGTGCCACCTGTCAGTGTCCATCAGTAAAAGCTCTCAGTGCTCATCAATGACACCTGCCAGTGCCCATCAGTGCCACATATCCGTGCCTACCAGTGCACATCACTGTCACATATCAGTGCCCATCTGAGCTGCCTTTTAGTGTCACCCATCAGTGCCAGTCAGTACCCCCTATCAATGCCAATCAGTGCCACCTATCAGTGCCAGTCAGTGTGCATCAGTGCCGCCTATCAGTGCCGGTCAGTGCTGCCTAACAGTGCCAGTCAGTGCCACCTATCAGTGCCAGTCAATGCAGCCTATCAGTGCCACCTATCAGTGCCGCCTATCAGTGCCATATATCAGTGCTGCCTTTCAGTGCCCATCAGTGATGCCTGTCAATGCCCATTAGTGCCACCTCATCAGTGCCCATCAGTGCCACCTATCAGTGCCCATCACTGTAGCCTCATTAGCGCACATCAGTGAAGGAGAAAAATCACTTATTTACAAAATTTTATAACAAAAACTAAGAAAAAACGTTTTTTTTTTCAAAATTTTCAGTGGTTTTTGGTTTGTTTAAGAAAAAATAAAAAACCCAGAGGTGATTAAATACCACCAAAAGAAAGCTCTATCTGTCACAAAAAAATGATAATAATTTCATATGGGTACAGTGTTGCATGACTGTGCAATTGTCATTCAAAGTGCGACAGCGCTGAAAGCTGGAAATTGGCCTGGGCAGGAAGGGGGTAAGTGCCCGGTAGGCTAGTGGTTAAAGTACTTGTATAACTATTTTTTGCTCTGTAGAGTAAGAAGGGCTTTACTTTCTGTCCTGGTAAGGGGGGGAGGCTATAGGAAGTAAGACGAAATCTATAGGTGAGGGGAGTTCCCATCTATGGGCTGTTTCTGAAACAGATATCCTCACTGGATGATTTTTCTCACCTCCTGTTTAAGTTAGAAAAGTAAAAATGTGGATTTTACTTTCTGTCCCAGTTACAGGGGTGGTGTATGGTGACTTTAAGGCTACGTTCACACTAGCTTTGTCAGCAGGCGTCAGACAGGCGTTTGGGAAGTGTTTTTAATGCCTATGAAAATTCTGCACATGGCAGCACACAGTGCTGTTCACACTGAAGCATTAGCGTCGCGTTGCATCGTGGCAAAACTGACACCTCCTGTCCAGTAAGAAGAAGTTGAAGCCTCCCATTCAAGTCTATGGGGCTGCTCCTCAACCGCCTGGCAGGCGTTTGCGATGGGGCTGCGAGGCATTTGCGGAGCGTTAACATTTAACTTCATTATAGGAGTTTGTGGTGCGGTTTTAACGCTTGGCAAACGCCTATCAACCACCTCAAAACCGCGCATAGGGCATTTGGGGAGCGTTTGAGGAGCGTTAAAAAACGCTTCCCAAATGCCTGTCAAATGCTATAGGGGCGTTTGGCAAGAGATAAAAATAAAGTCAAATGTGAACGAGCCCTAAGACTCCTCTTTTGTCAGTTGTTTTGCCTGACTCAAACCAACTCATACACCCTCTACTATGGCCTTGATTCATTAAGCTGCAACATCACCCAGGGAGTGCTAAATAATACTTACAGCACACTAGAAATCACGTCCATTAGTATTGGTTTAAAAAGCCACTTTAGCTTGCCTTTAAGGTGTCATACATGCCATTGCAGTTTGATAAATCAGGAGAAACAGTATGTGGCTGTTTGAGGAACTTTCAGTAAGCATGGCTACTGTCTGACATACAGCTTGATACAAAATCCACAACTCTGTATATGAAAAGCCATTATAGAAATGCAGCTCAGAAACCATGTAAAATGATTTTCAGCTACACTTTCCAATGATTACCAAGACGTGTACTCAACTTAAAGCTGAAATCCAGGCACATATAACAGTTTAAATTAAAGTGGTTCTAAAGGCTGAAGTTATTTTTGTACCTTAATGTATTCTCTACATTAAGTTAAAAACCTTGTGAGTACAGCTACTCCTCACCCCCAGCCCCCCTAAACTTACCTGAGCCCGATCTTGATCCAGAGCAGCGATCTCTCCACTTTCTCCCTTCTCATAGGCTTAACCTCCCTAGCGGTCTGATTATGTCCATATTTCTGTGCTCAAAGTGGTACATTTTTTGCATGGAAATATGTATTTTTTTTATTGTAGGCCTGTAATTTTTAGGAATAACTCACTGAAATCTGTCCGTACAAGAGTCTAATAAACATTCCGGGTATGTTACAATTTGAAAAATGAAATCATAAATTATAATTTATTAAATAATCATAAAAAAAAATAATATAATAATAAATTTAATTCAATAACATAATCAAACCAAAAACACTGAAATTTGAAATATAGCGCCAAGTTCGCACATCACTGAGCAAAGTCGCAAAAATCGTTTTCAGTGTCTGATGACGAATTTCCCCACGAATCATTATCACTCAATTCTGCAAGTGGTTCTGATTTACTATCACTGTTCTCTAGCTGGTCCAAAACCGCTTTTGACCTAAAGGGACACTTTTTGGACGGCATGGACATTTCTCAGTTTCCAGGCAGAAAGAACAGTAAAAATGCAGGCAGGGCACAGGACAAAGCACTCGGGACAAAATGTATGTGAAATGGTTTCATACAGTAATGTTTTACTATGTGATTTTAGTGAATTTAATGAATGTCACATTTTGTCATTTTCAAATTTCCCGCCGGTTCCGTCCCCCGTACGTCCTGACGCTCGCAGGGGACGGAACCCAGATGACAGATGCCGGAATCGGCCGGATTACATTGCCAGGGACACTGCAGGAGGGACATCACGGGAGCGCAGGACAAGGTAAGTGAAGAACAGATCCCGGAGCAGCGCCGCATGGTAAGCCCGAGTGTAGCTCGGGGTTACCGCTTGTGGTACTGAAACTTTATCCCGAGCTACACTCGGGAATACTGCCAGGAAGGCTACAGACAGCAGCAGGAGCCATTGGCAATTACAACCAGTGATGACAGAGCAGGGGGGATCAGACTGTTAAATGGATGAGTACCGATTACTCATTGTGTTCATTCAGGAAAGGAAGGGGCTGGTAAATGTGACATATTTACAGGACCCTTCCCCTACTCTCCATCCTGAAGGATCTTATTGTGTGTTTGCAGCTGAGGATGGGAAGGAGAGGAGGGAAGCCGGCAGCACTGCGGGGGTAGGGGGGACACACAGGGAGTCCTGCGCAGCAGGGGGAAACATATGGTGCACGGGGGGGGGGGGGGATGAATGGTGTGGTGGTGGGGGATTACTGGAACCGATCCCCTGTATTACTCTCTCTGCAACAGCTGAAAGCTGGGGGGAGGGAGAGGAGAAGCAGCCAGCTTTTAACTGCTGCAAAGAGAGTAATACAGGGGATCGGTTCCAGTAATTGCCCCCCCCAACACACACACATGCCGATCACCCTCCCTGCCCACAACTTATTCATTCAGCTGCGCTTGGGCCCCATACAGGAGGACCACTGGTACCCCCTTATTTACAGCCCTGCCTCCTATATTAGACAGGGCTATGCTTTATGGCAGAGCTGTGTAAATCTCAAGACTGGGTGGACAGAAATACAACTCCTATGACAGGTAACAGAGCTCCCTTCACTGTATTTCACGTATACAGTTAGCTAATTTTCTGGAGTTCCGCTTTAGGGATAACACCTGTAGTATAGAGCAAAAACACCACACAAACACATGTATATAAAAATATAGATGCACGCACATAAGTCTCAGTGGAGGTAAATAATACAGGTCATATATTTCAGTCAATGTCTCCAAAGAGCATCTCTTCTCTATTATTGCACATTCATACTCTCTGTATCTGATCTTTTTTTAGCTGTGGCTGTGTCTCAGGAAGAGGTCACACTGCCCTAACTTCCCACTGCACTCTAATCACAATATGTTACCAATCAGCAGCCATCAGGACAAATCACTCTCAGCAAGTCAGATACATATAGAGCATCCAGTCAATGACATACCGAGGAGAGCATTGCGACCGTTGTCATCGGGGAGAAACCTCTTATCCACAGCACACACTAGAATATGGTCTGGTAAACTAGGGGACTTGGCACCAACCAACAGAAATCCGGGAGGCACTTCAAACTGTTCTGTACACACAGTTGCCAATCTCAGGTCTTTACCGGCCTGGCAAAAGCCTAAAACAAGAAACAAGATTTAGTAAACTGCTATATACAGTAGTATATATATATATATATATATATATATATATATATATATATATATATATATATATACACACACACACAACTGGGTATTTGGGTTACAGTGCATTATTGAACATTTAAAGTTAGACAACATAGTACAGTAGTCATTACAATAGGATTGGCTATCTTTATACATACGATTAACTAATGGTTAGTACATAAAGGTCTGTAGCACTTACCATCTGTTGTACAGCAACCTTCAGGGGGAGGTTTGTTCTGATATGAGTGAGGTGAACTGCTTGATTCAGACCCATCATCGTCTTCCTCTTCATCATCATTATTATCCAAACGACCACCTTTCAAGAACACAACACATTATAAACAGCTCTTTAGAACAGCCTTTCTCAACCAGGGTTCCCAGGCACACTGGAGTGCCTTTAGGTTTCTTCAGGGGTGCCTTAGCAAAATGTCTAAAAATTGCCCAAAACTTGTATACAAGCCAGCGGGTGGAACAAGCCTGCCTTTTAGTTACACAAAGCCACAGGTTCTAATTGTGCACCATTATGACCTTCTAGCCACCAACATCCTGACAGCCAATAACATCATCAGCTGATAAGGAGGAAAGGATGTCAGCTGCCTGCACAGCATCCTAGTTTGACCCTCCCCTGCCCCTCTTTGTCAGTGCTGGGGTCACATTAGCTAAGTGATGGATAATAACTGAGGAAGAAAAGAAACATAGGAATACTAGTCAGTATCCAGTGTGCAAAAGTGTATTTGCTTTGGAAGAATAAATCACCTCTAATGTTGAATGTCCTATATGTGTGGTTGTTGCTGTGTTATATACAACTATTAGAATGGTTTTTCACATTTTAGAATGGGGTGCCTCGAGACTGTCCATAATTTTAAAGGGTGTCTTGGGACTGTCCATAATTTTAAAGGGTGCCTTGACTGAAAAAAGGTTGAGAAACACTGCTTTAGAATATTAGCACTAACAGTAAGACAGCCATCTTTTAGCATTTATATCTTCTGGATGGGACATTAGGTTTTTGCTGCACCACTTTCTGAAGAAGGAGATTGTGTACCTTTGAAATAGCTTTGCAATATACAATAATCATAAAAATTTCATGTTTGTAGACTCAGTAAGTCCTATTCTAATTTTTTTTATTGTAGATCAGTTGTAGCCTGATCTTCTCTCCTAATGAAGAGCTCATGTATTAAAGGACCATCTCCCGATGCTAGTGGAGTGACAGCTGATGTTGCCCCAATCTTGCAGCTGCACCAAGCAAATGCTGAAACCAAAAAAGTCAGAACATTCTGAGATACTCACATGGGATCACACAAAACTACAGTTGCACAAGGGAGCAGATAAAGGGTCACACACATCATTTTACATTACATCACTGCCATATATTTGCTAAAATGTTAGAACTCTGAGCTGTGATGTAGGCTTTGGAACAAAAACTTTTTTCTGCAAAATTTTTACCATTGAATTTCCAACTTTAATCAGGCATCTCCCTAATATTGAATATGAGGACTGAAAGGTGCATCTGCACCATGAAGGCTCCTATGAAGACAGGAACTTGGTGCAGGCTTTGTAAAGAAAAGGATAAAACTGTAAGTAGCTAACAAGACAGTGTATGAGGGAAACATGTTAGACCAGTCCTTCTCAACTTTTTTAACAAAGAGGAACCCTTCGGAATAACGTTCCAGTCTTAGGGAACCCTTGTTACAGCTCATGGTACATTAGTGTGATGTTCACGGGGAAGAATGCTCCTAAGGCTGGCCATACGTCTTCTTATTTTCGCTCAACAAACAGGTGTGTGGATGGCAGAATCCTTCCCGCTCTGCTATTGTATTCTGACAGCAGGGAGACTTCTCCGCTGTCAGAATACACTGATCAGCACCACCAGCTATAGTGCTGAGCCTGACAAAGTTTTTCAACAGGCTGGCTGTACACAAATTGTTCAAAAGATTGACTTGTGCATAACCAGTCTATTCATACATGGGTCGAAATTTGGCTGGTCCCTTCTGAACCAGACAAATTTCTATCCCTGTTTGGCTGGTTTTACACTTGTCATTAGGAAGAGTTCCCCCTTTACAGATGGCTAAGAAGATTATTGTTTTCAGTAGTTACTTATTTGAGAGGCAGAAATTGCTCAATACTCAAGGAACCTCTAGCAAGCTCTGGAGGAACCCTAGTTGGGAAAGGCTATGTTAGGCAATAAAGGTCTGAAGAACACAATTCTGCTGAACGGCTACAATTACAAATTGTTACAAATCAAGTATTATAAAGAACTGATACTGATTATTCTAGATTTTAAAAACAAATATTTGCCACATAAGACTAGTAAAATAATGATGGAGAAACTAACTAGATTGCCGTGCAAATGAACAGAACACTATATATGAGCAGTTATGTGTGGTAACACTGTCATAGTAATGTTTAATAATACAACATTATTAATAGCTATTTCTTATAATCATTTATGTAGAGTAGATGTAGTGGTAGAATAGTATCTGTTAAAAAGAGCCTGGCATGAAAATACATTTCTCATGTCATTTTTTCTTGTTGCCCAAATGTTGGTGAGGAAAGGAAATTCACTATAAATTGTTTTGTACTTCTGCTCAAGGCTGCAAGAATTGCCTGGAAGTATACATGTATCAATTTTGCTTTAGATTTATTCAGCTGGGAGTTTTTATCTTATTTGCACATATTTTCTTTTTTCAGTTCCATGTTTCCTTGTTATGTTTATACAAAGTGCATTTTGAAATTGCAACTATTATAACTATAATGGGCATTGCTAGCTTTTTTGTGATGCTTTGGTTTAAAAGATTATTTTGTAGTACTGAAAAACGTCTAGAAAAAAATTAAAAATGTAAAGCTACTCATCGTAAAAAATATTCAAAGAAATAAAAAAATGCTTATGAGTGCTTGGATTTTTCTAGGATACAGTTAGGATATACAAAATGATTAAAGCAGACCTTCACTCTTTCAGTCAACATGGACTATTTTTAAATTATGCTGCTAGCATTAGTAAATAGATAAGAAATTATATCATATTTACTTATTTAAACTTTTTTTTTAATATTGTTTTTCCAGTTACTTCCTGGTTTCCTTGCCTAGGAATATGATGGCATACACCCCAGGAGTCTTCAGGAGGGGAGGGAGGGTTCTCTGCTCAACCTATGCCTGAGCTAAGGCAGATGGATTCCAGGAATTAAATGATACATGAATCATCTGCCCTGACTCAAGATGGCCACTTCCAAAAATATATATCTTAATATTGGACGGCACAAATGGACGTATATACCACTATTAAAAATTCCTAAATTAAAACAAAAAAAGCAGCAGCTCTCTAATTACTTGGAAACCAAGAAAAATGCAGTGTAAACAATATTGTCATCCACAAAACGTGTGGGGTGGGGCTTTGGAGGTGACGTCACCACGTATGGGTGAACTGCCAGTGTCCGTGGAGACAGGAGCTGATCCGATTGCTGTTACTGCTGGTGTCGACTGTGACACTTTGCTCTGTGAGTGTGGTTTATACTTTTTAATGGAATAAAATTCTTTTAATGGTGTTACGCTATGACGCTTCCTCTTCTCTCCCTTTCACATGGTATATACATGCATGAGGATTTATCCATAGAGGTGTAGAGGCTGTTGTCATCCCTGCAGATCGTTGCTACCAGAGCCACTGTTCATTAGCTGGTTTATAATATTACCAGCATAGAGCTCTGGTAAGTTCATTTAATTTGGCTGAAGGTGGATTTGTCACAGTGTGGTGATGTTTTGATAAGAAGCACGTATGTTCATGAAGATAACACAAAAAAGAGATATTTTGCATATTTATTTATAGATGTTTAAATATATTGATAATATTGCATGGACACATTGTCAATCACATAAAGTAGTGGTCACGGATATATGCTATAGATGTGATAATATTTGTTTTCACGTGTTATGAGACATAATTTTGTATGTTTATTTATATTTTTTTGACATATTAAGGTACGGAGAGATGGTCTGCTTTGAGATGTGATAATACTCACATCCTGAGTAGCGCTTGTCTAACTATTTTTTACACATTTTTCATGGTTTCCAAGTACTGTATTTTTCGCTCCAGAAGACGCACCTAGATTTTAGAGGTGAAAAACAGGAAGAAAAATATTCTGAACCAAAGGACTGCAGACATAGTACAGGAGATGACCAGAGACTGCGGACATGGTACAGGAGATGACCAGAGACTGTGGACATGGTACAGGAGATGACCAGAGACTGCGGACATAGTACAGGAGATGACCAGAGACTGCGGACAGTACAGGAGATGATCAGAGACTGCGGACATGGTACAGGAGATGACCAGAGACTGCGGACATGGTACAGGAGATGATCAGAGACTGCGGACATGGTACAGGAGATGACCAGAGACTGCGGACACGGTACAGGAGATGACCAGAGACTGCGGACACGGTACAGGAGATGACCAGAGAGTGCAGACACGGTACAGGAGATGACCAGAGACTGCGGATACGGTACAGGAGATGACCAGAGAGTGCAGACACAGTACAGGAGATGACCAGAGACTGCGGACATAGTACAGGAGGTGATCAGAGACTGCGGACACAGTACAGGAGATGACCAGAGACTGTGGACATGGTACAGGAGATGACCAGAGACTGCAGACATGGTACAGGAGATGACCAGAGACTGCAGACATGGTACAGGAGAGGATCAGAGACTGCGGACATAGTACAGGAGATGACCAGAGACTGAGGACACGGTACAGGTGATGACCAGAGACTGCGGATACGGTACAGGAGATGACCAGAGACTGTGGACACAGTACAAGAGATGACCAGAGACTGCGGACCTTTGGGGAGTGGAGGGGGGGGCGGGTACCCGAATTTGACAGGTACCCACTCCCACTTCTGCGGAGTTGTCCTCCCCCCTCCTTCCCCATAATCTTCTGGGACACGTGACAGAAGATTACAGGGCCATTCACAAAGCACGGCGCTTCTTGCACATGCGCAGTGGGCATCCGACTGTGAAGCTGCAAGCTGTCACAGCCGGGTGCCAATGCCGACATCGGGGAAAGAAGACTGAGGACACCGCTGGACCGAGGAACAGGTAGGTCCGCTTGATGTCTGCAAAGAAGAGCCGAGCGGCCGGCCTGGTATTCTAACACGGGGGGGAATACCGGGCCAGCCGCTCGATATTCGCTCCATAAGATGCACAGACATTTTCCCCCATTTTTTTGGGGGGAAAAGTGTGTCTTATGGAGTGAAAAATATGGTAACTAGAGAGCTGCTCCCTTTTTTTTGTTTTAATTTGGGAATTTGTAATAGTGGTATATATGTCCATCCATTGGCACTGTCCAATATTAAGATATATATTTTTTAAAGTGGCCATCTTGAGTAAGGGCAGATGATTCATGTATCATTTACTTCCTGGATAATATTTTTTACACTGTACTTCCAAAAATGCCAGAGGGTTTTTTTCAAAATGATTTCTCAGCAAAATGAAGCATGGAGACATGGATGGATGGGTGAGTTTGCTTTTGAATAATAAAAAGGAATTAAATAGCATTTTTGGTTTGAGGTGCTCAGATGCCGTGTAGTTCCACTTTAAGTATTTGAATGTTAAGATGGAAATTTGTTTGTCTTCCTAAAGACACCAAATTCTGGTTTATAAAAGAAAATTCAATTTAAATATATGGTAACTCAAAAGAGTACCTTCCATTGCTCTCAGCCGTCTCCAAATCTCTTTTTTTCTTTCTGTGATCTGGATTTTTGTAGAGGGTGGCATTTTTTATTCTCCGTGGTCCCAATGCATGTAAAAATTTAGCCACCCTTTCTTGTTTTTTATTGAGATGGACTGTGGACGAGGAAGTTTGCAGTGTGCATACAGCAGTGCACATGACTGCAACTAAGGTGCACTGTTCATTCCAAACAAATGGCAGTGAGGGAAGAGAAGGTTTCGGAGCTTGTGGTGGACGATATAACACAAAGGCACAAAAGCACAGTAAGAAACAATTTCATGAAAAGTAGATTACAGGGCCATTAAGTAGTGCATGTTTTAGAATTATTTTTGGAGAATAGGGATATAGTTTAATAGAGTCACCGTAAAGGTGTCTATACAATGCTCATTTAAAGGAAGCAATCTGACCAATTCTTGCATCATTTACAATGATCTGGTGATAACTAGGCAGGACAGGGGTTAACTAGGTAGCTGAAATGAGCACTTAGAATGTGCTTGCTCCACAAACAGTTTCTTTCTGTATAAATGAACTCCCAAGACAAAAGGGAACGAGCCTTTAACTACATGTATGTCACGTCTGAATGTCTGCCAAGACATGCATGGAGGGTATAGGAAGTGCAGTAGTCTAAGCAAAGATAGGCAAATCTCTTCCTACTTTGGTCGTCCATATATAACTAAAGGAGGAAACAGAAACCTCCAGACACCGCTGACAGCAGCAGATCAAACACCTGTAAAAATTATTGACATGGATTTGCCATCATTGCTCATTGGCCAAAATCCTTGATGGATACCAGCTTGCTTGATTATGGAAGAACCACACAAATATCAACAGCAGCTTGCTTATCTCCTAAAATCCAGCCACCTTATACTAATAATACTATGAATACTACTGGCCATAACATCCTAAAAACATTACAATTCAGAACTTTGTTATGGTATAATGCTAGTCTATTTTAAAGTGTTTAGTGGAAAATGGTCAGTAAAAAGGCCTCACAAGCTTTGTGATTAGACCAGGCTCTTGAGATCTTAAAGAAAATGCTAATTCCAGCAGCTCCTAAAACATATACTGAGAGGAGGGGGAAGCCAGTGCCGGGTGTTTTGAAAGCACAGAAGCATATAAAGTTTTTTGTGTCCACAGGAAGCCTTCTTCAATTAATTGTTACAAAACACTGATCACAAGGCATAGTGTTCTTTCTTTCTGTGGTCGGTTATGTCAAGAGTTATTTAAGAACTGGTCTATTCCGGCTGCTTGCAATGGGCTTAAAAAAGCTTAGATAAAAAATATATTATAGATGCAAAACTATGAAAATAAACAGTTCAGGATATATATAAAAACAGTCATGGTGTACAAATGCCAGAAAGGACCTAGCTGGAGGGCTTTCCATGTAAAAGTCTTTCACTGACTCTCATGAGTAAGGGCCCTTTTACACGTTTTCCAATCAGGTCTGCCTATTGGAAGCTCCATGTAGCTCCATTAGCAGGCTGATGTAAACGGACACCTGCCTACCTCCGAGTCCATCCAGGTCCCAAAAAACAGAAAAAGGACTGCATCCTGTCCTGTTTTTCTGGACCTAAATGTGACAGATTGGGGGTAGCCTAATGTAAAAAGACACTAGAGTCTGTTTAGATCTGGCCACCCTTCGAGTTATCACGGGTCCCCCTTGTCCGCCGGACACAAACTAAATGGGCACGAATGTAAAAAAACTGACATCTGTCTTATTCAAAAGATTAAACAAACACATATCTAGCAGGGACTTTTACGGCACATATACAAATGATTGTGGTAATGAGATAGTAGTACAGTTAAAAAGTTACATCTTCTTTATTAAATATGGATAAAAATCATACACGGTGACCAATTTGTATATCTTATGCCCATATGATCTATCAGTAACATGGTTCATTTCTTAATTACGCATAATTCCTATTAAAGGATGACAGAATCCACATAAAAAGACTCAACATGTTTCAAACACTTTTCTTCCCCAGGAGCTCATAAACTTTAAGTCACTGGTCACACCACTGCGATTTAAAAGGCTTTATTGCTGCTTGTGAAATTTTTCAGCGATTTCTTGTAATTTGCAGTGTGATTTCCATTATATTCTATGTACACTATATTGCCAAAAAATATTGGGACACCCCCCCAAATCATTGGATTTAGATGTACCAATCACCTCCATGGCCACAGGTGTATAAAATCAAGCACCTAGGCATGCAGACTGCTTCTACAAACATTTGTGAAAGAATGGGTCGCTCTCAGAAGCTCAGTGAATTCAAGCGTGGTACCGTGATAGGTTGTCACCTGTGCAATAAGTCCATCCATGACATTTCCTGGCTACTAAATATTCCACAGTCAACTGTTAGTGGTATTATAACAAAGTGGAAGCAACTGGGAACAACAGCAACTCAGCCACGAAGTGGAAGGCCACGTAAAATGACAGAGTGGGGTCAGCACATGCTAAAGGGCACAGTGCGCAGAAGTCACCAACTGTCTGCAGAGTCAATAGCTAAAGACCTCCAAACTTCATGTGGCCTTCAGATTAGCACAACAACAGTGCATAGAGAGCTTCATGGAATGGGTTTCCATTGCTGAGCAGCTGCATCCAAGCCTTACATCACCAAGTGCAATGTAAAGTGTCGGATGCAGAGGTGTAAAGCACACTGCCACTGGGCTCTAGAGCAGTGGAGATGTGTGCTCTGGAGTGACGAATCACACATCTCTGTCTGGCAAGCCAATAGAGTGTCTGGGTTTGTCGGTTGCCAGGAGAAAGGCAAGTTACACCTGGAATCGCACCGGTATGACCGGGCATTTAACCACAATGATATAGGTAAACATTATTCCCCTAAGGTCCTATATTATGTTTTTTAGAGATTCAGACCATATGGGTCCTGATCAGAGGCGGACTGACCATTTGGAAACTCGGGCACTGCCCAAGGGCCCAGGGTCAGTAGGGGGCCCCATGAGATGCCCCTGGTACCTTTTTCATAGGCTTTTTGAGTTTGGGCAAGGACACAGGGGCCCCATGATCCCCTATTGCCCGGGGGCCCCATGAGTTGTCAGTCCGCCCCTGGTCCTGATTGTTTGCTTTTAATCTTTGTATATATTCTAGCTAATGACCCTCCTTCATCCCTGTGTGCTTTACTCATAAAGAGGACACACAATTAGGTAAATATATTTTTAATATCAGTATAGATATGCCATCGTACAAAGTAGCTTTAATTGAAATAAAGTCTTTCACATACGTGAAGTGAAAAGGCTTTGTTTTCCTATACACCTTTTGCTTTACATAGAGTCTATTTGATGGCTTTTTGGGAATTATTTGTGGCTGCTTTCTGCTGGCTGTGAATTGCGGGGGGGGGGGTTCCATTCTATATCGTGGAGGTGATAATCCATACAGATTTGAATCTACAGTACTGTGCAAAAATCTTGGGCAGTCAAATATTGTAAATACTGTAAGAATGCTTTCAGAAATAGAAGTGTCAACAGTTTATTTTTATCAACAAAATGGAAAGTAAATGAACAGAAGAGAAATCCATATCAAATCAATATTTGGTGGGATCACCCTTTGCATTCAAACAGCATCAATTCTTCTAGGTTCCCTTATGGTACGGCATGACAAATAAGTGTCTGCCCGTATTTTTCTGCAATGACGTCACTATTGATCCTGACCAAATCTCAATTTACAGACATGGAGCCCCAAACCTGAAAGGATCCTCCACCATGCTTCACTGCTGCCTGCAGATACTCACTATTTTATCGCTCTCCAGCCCTTCACAAACAAACTGCCTCTTACTACAGCCAAATATTTCACATTTTGACTCATCAGTCCAGAGCCCCTGCTGCCATTTTTCTGCACAGTTCCAATGTTTTTTCATGCATAGTCGCTTAGCCTTGTTTCCGTGACCTATGTGGAGGTTACATCTTTTTTCCTCCAGACATAAATAGTGCTCCTTGTCCTCTGTATTGACCTGAATAACTCTACACCAAGTTCACTATATGGACCACTTATGTATTTATACATGGTGATCAGATTCCCCTCTTAACCATCTCTTCTCACAAGAGAGTAAATTCAGTTCATCTACTCTATCCTCATAGCTGAGTTCCTCCGTGCCTCTTATCGGTTGGGAAATTCCAAATAAACTTGAGCCCATCAGAGTTCCCTTTACATCAAAGTCCTCCTTACATTGGGGTCCCCATTGGAGTACTCCCTTTCTTTGGAGTCCCCATCACAGTCCCCCCTTACACCCAGGTCCCAATCAGAGTCCTCCTACACCAGAAAGCTGCATAAAACCTTACAGCAGTCGGGATTCGGCCCACAAGCCTTGCTTTAAACATTTAAACATGAATTCAGTTCTGTACAAGAAAATATTTCTCATTATGATCAATACAGTATGCCTGTTAAAGCGTATCTATGGTCAAATCATTTGTAAAAAAGTAGTGCAGCGCTCAAAACAACTACAACTCAAGAATAATACAAATGACAAAAAAAATCAACAGTGATATATATTAGTGCCAACCCTTAAAAAATAAAAAATTAAGTGCCAAACCATGACCATAAACATAATGTGCATACATTTAATAAATATTGCTTCAAAAAAATTGTCCAATAAGGAAAAAAACTTTAGCAGTGCTCACAAAGTGCCACACAAATAAAACCACATATGTGTATAAATAAAGAACAATGTCCTTTCGGTGAAAAGAAAAATATATATATTCATGCGGCGTGCAGCTGTGATAATGAATAAAACCGTGACTGTGCCAAACTCCTTCCGTAAATGGCTAAATTGCCCCCTCACCTCCTCCTACTGACCCCGAAGGGCCAACAGGCTTGCAGGATCACCTGGATCCTTATTTTGTTAAGGCCAGCAGCTTCCTTCCTTCCCTGGATCTCCTCAGCAGGGTTCCAAAGAGCCCCTATTCAGTCAGGGCAGTCCTGAAGAGTAATAGCTCACCAATCCAGTGAGCCAAAGAAATACTCTCTAAGTGTAGTATTAAATCCACTTGTTTTATTTTCAAAGAGTAAAAAAGGATAACACTCACATTGCAGACAATCTTCCCTCCTCACTGATGTGTGGGTGTACTGCATGCGAATGGGACCTCTTGGGTGTAGCAAGATGGCGTCTCACGCCGGAAATGCGTCACCACGCACCGGAACTACGAACTCGCGTACCTACGCGTTACGTCACCGTCTGCTCGTGACTTCATCTGGGTCACGAGCAGACGGTGACGTAAGGCGTAGGTACGCGAGTTTGTAGTTCCGGTGCGTGGTGACGCATTTCCAGCGTGAGACGCCATCTTGCTACACCCAAGAGGTCCCATTCGCATGCACTACACCCACACATCAGTGAGGAGGGAAGATTGTCTTCAATGTGAGTGTTATCCTTTTTTACTCTTTGAAAATAAAATAAGTGGATTTAATACTACACTTAGAAAGTATTTCTTTGGCTCACTGGATTGGTGAGCTATTACTCTTCAGGACTGCCCTGACTGAATAGGGGCTCTTTGGAACCCTGCTGAGGAGATCCAGGGAAGGAAGGAAGCTGCTGGCCTTGACAAAATAAGGATCCAGGTGATCCTGCAAGCCTGTTGGCCCTTCGGGGTCAGTAGGAGGAGGTGAGGGGGCAATTTAGCCATTTACGGAAGGAGTTTGGCACAGTCACGGTTTTATTCATTATCACAGCTGCACGCCGCATGAATATATATATTTTTCTTTTCACCGAAAGGACATTGTTCTTTATTTATACACATATGTGGTTTTATTTGTGTGGCACTTTGTGAGCACTGCTAAAGTTTTTTTCCTTATTGGACAATTTTTTTTGAAGCAATATTTATTAAATGTATGCACATTATGTTTATGGTCATGGTTTGGCACTTAATTTTTTATTTTTTAAGGGTTGGCACTAATATATATCACTGTTGATTTTTTTGTCATTTGTATTATTCTTGAGTTGTAGTTGTTTTGAGCGCTGCACTACTTTTTTACAATTTATTCACACTGCTTTTGGTATCAGTTTTGAGTGCTGGCAGCTAGAGAAGAGGTTTAGTAGTTCCATTTGTATAGCGCAGGAGGATTTCGGATTATTTATGGTCAAATCATATATTCATTTCCTCACTGTGTTTCAATTATTTCTAGCCTACTCCTATTAATCTGAATGAACTTGAAGTGTGAAGATCCCGCACATTTACTTCCTTGAATTCTGTGACACGTAGCCATTATGCCTGCTGTGTCACACATTTCACAGAACCTGCCTTCTGAACCACAGAGGTGCTGACAGAAGGAGTTTCAGGAAGTGGAGTCAGTACAGGAATCAAGGTACCATGGGACGTATTTCTTAGAAATGGAGAAACTGCAAAGCATGCAGGGAATCCAGGAAGTTGTGAAAAGAGATGGCCAGTGGACCTGCAGCACTCACAACAAGAAAGGAGATTTTTCAAGTAATCTTTTGTTGCATGCTGTGCCAATAGATATCCTTTAATCACACAACATCAACTTCTTTATATGTGTTTTAAAATATTATAAGTTCCTCGTTGATTTATAGGTACTTTGACCACTTCTCGACTGTGATATAGCCAAAAGATGGCTACAGTGCAGTTGTCAGTTCATCTATGGATGCCCTTCCAGAATCCTGACACTGCTCGCTCTCGGGGTGCACATTGGGCACGCTCTGTGATCAAAAATCGAGGTAATGGGCCAATCACAGCTGATCCCATGTAAACAAACTTGCCGGTTATCTGCATTTCCTTTCCTTGCGCACTATCGACGTGAGAGGAATGGAGAGCAGATAATTGGCAATCCTGACAGGACAGATTTACACTGGTAATAAGCGCACTGATCATCAGTTTCCTGCTTATCAGTGCAGCCCCATCAGTGCAGCTTATTAGTGCCCATTAGTGCAGCATATCAGCGCCTATCAGTGCCCATCAATGCTGCCTTATCAGTGCAGCCTCATCAGTGCCCATCATTGCAGCTTATCAGTGCCCATCACTGTCGCCTCATCAGTGCAGCCTATCAGTGTCTATCAGTGCAGCCTCATCAGTGAAGAAGAAAAATTACTTATTTGCAAAATTTTATAACATCAAATTTTTTTTTTTTTCAAAATATTTAGGTCTTTTTTCATTTGTTTAGCAAAAAATTAAAAAACCTGTGCTGATTAAATGCAACCAATAGAAATCTCTATCTGTCGCAAAAAAAATTATAAAAATGTAATTTGGGTACAGTGTTGCATGTCTACGCAATTGCAATTGAAAGTGCGACAGCACTGAAAGCTGAAAATTGGCCTGGGCAGGAAGGGGGTGAAAGTGCCCAATGTTGAAGTAGTTAAAGATGAATTCCAGGCGTTGATATGTTTTACACAGGCACATTTGTCCAATGTCACTATGTATATATCATCTATACATGGACGATGCCACTGGAAGTCATTAAAGTACACACTGCTTTTCCGGTGATCTCTGCTATCTTCCGCCTTCCACGTCGAATAGCTGCACTCCTACATTCTGAACACAGGCGGCCAGCCACTTGGCACAGACACCATTCAGAGAATGCTTTTAATTTTCTCAGTGTATGCAAAGCATTGCCTGATTGGACAAGGTAGAGAGCATGACACCACCGCCACACCTGCCATATTTTCCTCATGACAGGTTTCCGTAAGTCAGTTCAAACTCAAAGAATACAGGATTATGTTAGGTGAGGTTTATTTATTTATATATTTATTTCAGAAAGAAGCAATTGCACTTGGATATGAAATAGTCTTTTGGTAATGACATGAATGGCTCTCACTCTGGGGGGTCCTTGTCTGTTTTTGCCTTTTAGTTTCTAGATAGGTTCAAACGGCGTTTTTAAGTTGCATCTCTTTTTAGCTCATGGTCAATGTAATATATTATTAACATTAGAATACAGAATTGTATTAATAGCACAGCTAGGAAATTCCAGTAGAAGGAAGCAGATAGCAAGTCTTATGCGGCAAACCGATGATAAGAGCAGTCACATGCAAATAGTGCTTTTGCCAGCCCTGGATGCAGACAGTTTGCAGGGCTGGCGGTAGTAATGGTCCAACCTCTATGTGGCCATAGCACAGTGCACTGCTGCATCCAGAAATTTAGCCACGTCTGAATGCTACAGTCTAGGCATCCTCATCCCTCTGTCTGAATGATGTCTAAGAAGCCAGAGTCTGATTACCAAGCTCTACCGATAACTGTAATATTACTTTTGGTTGCTGCAAGTGTAATGTGCAGCAACTATGTGCAAAATGCAGTAAACTACTGCAACTAGACGTTAGTCTATTGTATTGGGTTCATTAAAATGCTTTAAAAATCCTTTAAGGAGTATGATTTGGACAGATATTATTAAAGAGGCCCAAACATTAGACCTCATCTTAACAAGCTTGGAGGGAGCATCATTCATAATACAATGAAATGGTGAGCAATTATATCTCAAAAACACTTTCTAGGACAATATGACAACAAAACAGATCATGGGAAGATTTCAAGTCACCCAATAAACTATTTTACACTATTACACTATTCTACAAAACTAAGGCCAGTCTGGTGGAAAGAACTTTTGGCAAGTCCTGGTTTCTGCATGGCAACAATCTGCATGAGGTTTGTATGTTCTTCCTATGTTTGTGTTAATTTTTTCCTCAGCCCAAAAACACAAAGGTATGGTATTTACCTCATTGTTGGTGCTATATAAATCTTATATAATATTATTATTATAATAATTAATAATAGTTACATACTTAATTGGCCTGAAAAAAGACAACAGTCTATCCAGTTAAACCATAAAAAAAAAAGTTATAATCCTATACTCACAGTTGATCCACAGGAAGGCAAAAAAAACCAGCAAAACACTATCCAATTTGCTCCTTTAGGGAAAAAAATTCCTTCCTGATCCCCTGAGAGGCAATCGGATATTCTCTGGATCAACTTTACCTATAATAATAATATAACTGTTCATATCACTGTGTTAGAAAGATTAGAGTTTAACCTCATTGGGAACAGAGAACTATGTCAATAGTTTAACCCATTCAGTAACCTTCCTTTAGATTGTAAACTCTAACAAGCAGGGCCCTCTGATTCCTCCCGTATTGTATTGTAACTGTACTGTCTGCCCTCATGTAGTAAAGGCTGCACAAGCTGTTGGCACTATATAAATCCTGTATAATAATATTATTATTAATAATAATAATTAAAATAATAATCATTTCTGATGTTATACAAGTTATTAGGTGTTTGGAATAGGCGTAAGTCAAATGCAGTAAACAGCAATATTTAAATCTAATGTGATAAAAGCTGTACTCTCTGAAGTCCAGGATATTATTAAGAAATAAAACCTTCTACCTGACATAAACACAAAGGGAAATTATGAGCTGGTAGACTGGGTTCACCAGAGAACAAATGTATTATTAATAACCATTGTAATAAAAAATGATTTTACAGCATCAGATATAGCTGTTAGAGCCATTTTTAATTATTTATTCCAGGTATTTAAAAAGTGCCTACAATTTTTACAGCTCTTTACATACTATACATTCACATTAGTTCTTGCCCTCAAGGAGCTTACAATCTTAGGTCCCTCCCACATGCATACATACACATACTATGGCCCATTGACCTTGTAACATGTCTTTGGAGCGTGGGAAGGAACCCACACAAACATAAGGAGAACATACAAACTCCAGGCAGATAGTGTACTGGCCAGTGCTGCAAGGCAGAAGTGCTAACCACCAAGCTACTGTGCTGCCATCACACCAATTCATACAATGGGTCATCATAACTGCTGTGTCAAAGATTACAGGATAATGTGTCCTTTGGGACAGATGAGTTTTCTGTGTGAGAAAGAAAGAAGAAGGGGGGAGAGAAGACACAAGGCTGGCTGGGAGTGTGGGCGGGGCAAACACAGGAGGAGAGGGCAGGAGGAGGAGGGAATGGGATATGCTGACAGATCCCCGCAGTGCTCCAGGGGATGAGGGGGGGCCGCCACGGGGAGGCATACAGGAGCCCAGTGCATGCAGGAGATGGATAGGAGAGGCAGCTGGGTGGATCATAGAGGAACCAAGAAATGCACGGTCCTCTATGTTCCACCCAGCCGCCTCTCCTGTCCAGGTGGCCCCGGCCCAATGGGCAAGTGCCCGGTGTGCCCTATGGCCAGTCCGGGTCTGATTGTGTGCATGTGACAACAGTATCACAAATTGTCCACAAATGTGGCTTTATTGGGAGGGTTGCGAGAAAAAAGCCACGCCTCAAGAAACGCCACATGCAGTCATGACTTCCGCCTGGCAGTACTAGGGTCGTTGGTTCAAATCCCAGCCATGGCACCTCCTGCCTGGAGTTTGCATGTTCTCCCTGTGCCTGCGTGGGTTTCCTCCGGGTACTCCGGTTTCCTCCCACACTCCAAAGACATGCTGGTAGGTGAATTGGCTCCTGTCTAAATTGTCCCTAGTATGTGTATGTATGAATGTGAGTTAGGGACCTTAGATTGTGGAAAAAGGTGTAATGGTCACGTGGAAAAAGGTGTAATGGTCTAAAACTGAATTATTTGGCCTCAACACCAAACGATATGTATGGCGGAAATCCAATACAGATCACCATCCAAATAACACCATTCCTACAGTAAAGCTCAGAGGAGGTAATATCTTGTTATGGGGGGGTTCTTTGCAGCAGGGACTGGAACACTGGTCAGGATAGAAGGAAAAATGGATGTGGCAAAAAAAGGTCAAATTCTTGAGGAAAATCTGCTGCCCTCAATAAGTTGTTATTGGGAAGAAGGTTTACCTTACAACATGACAATGACACAAAGCACACAGCAAAAATGACCACACAGTGGTTGAGGGAGAAAAAGGTGAATGTTCTTGCTTGGCCTAGTCAGAGCCCAGACTTAAACCCCATTGTAAATATGTGGAATGACTTGAAGACTGCAGTCCACAAACAATCTCCATCAAATTTAACTGAACTTCAGCAGTTCTTCAAAGACGAGTGGGCAAATATTGCAAAGTCTAGATGTGCAAAGTTAGTAGAGACATATCCTAACAGAATAAAGGCTGTAATAATGCAAAAGGTGGTTCAACAAAATACTGATACAAGGGAGTGATCCTTTTTCCAACTCAGTAATTCTGTTTTTGATTTTTTTTTTCTGACATGTTTGTGTTATATCTTTCATGAGCTGCACTGAGTAAATACAGCGGGATAAAACAAAAACTGTGTCTGATTTCATTTCATTTCATTTCAGGCCACAAAGCAACAATTAAGCAATAATCATTTATAACAATGATTATTCTAAAGGGAGGTGATTATTTTCTATACCCACTGTATATATATATATATATATATATATATATATATATATATATATAGGGCTTTGTTTCAGCGGGAACGCAGGGGAACGCTTTTCCAACACCTCCAATACTTAATGGCAAAGGGTGGCGGGTGTGCTGGAGGGTCTATTGATGCTGCCTGCTGGGGGATCTATTGACACCTGAGGGATTCAATCATTGTGGGTGGTCTATTGTTGCTAGGGGGGGTCTATTGTTGCCTGGGGGTCAAAGGTTGTTTGTCGAGTTGATCTGTTGTTGCTGGGGAGATCTATTGTTGAGGAAATCTATTTTTTTGGGGGTCTATTTTTGCTGGCTGCAGGGGATCTATTTTACTACTTTTATTAATAATATATTCTATACAAATGACAGCCCCAAATAATGATACTTGTTTATGTATTCTTTAAAAGGGGCAGTACTGGGAGTTCGGCAGGGGTGTAACCAAGGGAAGGTGCTAAGAGGTGGGTGCGGGGATGGCGACAGGGGATGACTTGAAAGTGGGAAGTACCTATTCCCTAAGAAAAAAGCCCTGTGTGTATACGTATGTGTGTGTATATATATATATATATATATATATATATAGTATATAAAATCTAATAAATATAATAGTATAATAGTATTGTCCCTTGCTCATTTGTCTTCTATTTCTTTAGTCTTTTACTTCTTTTTCTTCTCAGTCATCTTCCTTCTCTTTTACTTTTAGCTTTTCCTGTACTACTGCATATTACATATTATTATTATACAGGATTTATATAATGGAAACAGTTTGCTCAGCACTATACAATATAAAGTGAGATAATACAGCAATGATACAGTTCAATACAAGAGGTTGTAAAGGTCAGGGCTTGATACTTTGTGTAGTTTGAGAAGCAAGTGAGTCTAGTGTGGAATAAAGTGAATTGTTGTAGACAGCAGTTGCAGAGTAGAAAAGAGAAGGTTTTAAGTTGTGAAGGTTTCTGTGGGTAATTGTTTGCTGCTTGTGTATAAGTGTTTGAAGACAACACTGTGAAGGTGATGAGATTGTGATCAGAGAAAGGAAAGGGGGCGTTTGTGAGGTTGTAGGGAGTGCAAAGATGGGAGAAAACAAGGTCTAATGTATTCCCATCAGAGTGAGTGGAGGACTGTGTCCATTGTGTTAAGGCAAAAGATGAAGTTAGGTTGAAGAGTTGGGATGTAGCTGGGTTGTTCACATTAATGAGGATATTGAAATCTCCAAGAATAATAGTTGGTATATTACATATGAGTTTTGTGCATGTTTTTAAACACATTATTTAAAGCGGTTGTAAAGGCTCGAGGTTTTTTACCTTCATGCATTCTATGCATGAAGGTAAAAAAACCTTCTTTGCGCAGCAGAGCCCCCAGCCCCCTCAATACTTACCTGAGCCTCATCGCAATCCAGAGATGTGAACGATAGCCTCGGCTGTCCCGGGTCTCTGCCTCCTCATTGGCTGAGACAGCAAGCTAGATCAATTGGTTCCCGCTGCTGTCAATCACAGCCAGTCAGCCAATGAGGAGAGAGAGGGGCGGGGCCAAGTTGTGACTCCATGTGAGAATGGACACACAGAGCAGCGGGTGCCCCCATTCCAAGCTGCTTGCTGTGGAGGCACCCGACAGAAAGGAGGAGCCAGGAGAGCCTGCGGGGGACCCGAGAAGAGGAGGATTCGGGCTGCACTGTGCAAAACCACTGCACACAGCATGTAAGTATGACATGCTTGTTATTTTACAAAGAAAAAAAGTATTGCTTTCACTCATGATATAAAGGAATTTTGTTTGATCTGCTCTGTGCAGCATTTTAAATCTTTCCCATTTCACAGACATGTGGATGGAAAACGAACTGATTTTATTCCACTAAACTATATACATTTCACAGTGCCTCGTTGTTTGTGACAGTTTTTACAGCTTGTTTACATTATGTGCAGTGACTTGAATTTTTCCTCACTGGATATACGCATGTCTCTAAAAGGGCACACAGAAAATAATTGTTTTCAATGTGCTCCATTCATACCACAAAGCTGGTGTGATGTGCAGTGTAAAAAATGCACATGTAAAAATGTCTAAATTTCTCCACACTGCACTCGATGGCACCACAGGTAACAGTGCTGGTGTGCAGTGACATGAACGAAGTGTCATTATGTGATACGTCAAATAAAGTTGAAAAACTTTACACTGTACCAGCTTTCAGAGTAAAACGCTGTGTTTTACCATGCAGTCTAGTGCAAACCTAGCCATATGCTTACAGTGGTTCTAAAACCACAAGGTTTTGTACCTTAATACATTACATTAAGGTAAAAAAAAACCCTTTCATTAGTTGTTCCCCCCACCCCCCTCCATAAATACTTACTTGAGTTCTGTATCAGTCCAATGCTGTGCTTGCCTGTACCAGCAGTACTGCTTCTCTCTCTCCCCTCTCACAGGCTCAGAGACAGCAAGACAGCCATTGGCTCAGGAGCAAGCCCGCAGGTGTGCTTCCACAGGAAGTGGTTTCCTATAGGGGCACACCAAGAGGAAGAGCTGAGAGCGCTGGCGTGTGACCCCAGAAGAGCAGGTTTGGGGTTGCTCTGTGCAATACCAGCAGGTAAGTATGCCATGTTTGTTATTTAAAAATATATACAGTGGGGAAAATAATTATTTGATCCCTGCATTTTGTAAGTTTGCCCACTTACAAAGAAATGAAGGATCTATCATTTTTATTATTGGTGTATTTTAAATGATAGAGACAAAATATCAACCACAAATCCAGAAAATAACACGATACAAATGTTATAAATTGAGTTGCAGTTCAGTGAGTAAAATAAGTTTTTGATCCCCAAGCAAAACATGACTTAGTACTGGTGGAGGAACCCTTGTTGGCAAGCACAGGTAAGAAATTTCTTGTAGTTGGATACCAGGTTTGCACACATCTCAGGAGAGATTTTGGTCCACTCTTTACAGATCTTCTCTAAATCCTTAAAGCGGAGTTGCAGCTGAATCAAAAAAAATAAAAGTCAACAGCTGCAAAAACTGTAGCTGCTGACTTTTAAAATACAGATACTTACTTGTCCCTCAGTCCAGCAATATCCTCACTGGTTTCACCGTTCGTCTTCTCTTCCCGATGCCGACATCTTCAGTGTTGGCACCCGGCTGTGACAGCTTGCGTCTTCACAGCTGGGTACCCACTGCGCATGCGTGAGTAGCGCTGAACTTTTTGAATGATCCCGTAGTCTTCTGGGACCTGTCACATGTCCCAGAAGACTACAGGAAGGGAGGGGGGAGGACAACTTCCGCTTTCGATTGTCTCTGGCGATCACAACGGAAGTGGGAGCGGGTACCTGTCAAATTCGGGCTCCCCCTGTTCCCCAAAGGTGCCAATCCTTAACAGGGAGCAGGGACAAAGCCTTAAAGCAGAACTTCCCCTTTTGGGTGGAGCTCCGCTTTAGGTTTCTTGACTGTCGCTTGACAACTCAAAGTTTCAGCACCCTCCACACATTTTATATAAGATTAAGGTCTGGAGACTGGCTAGGCCACTCCATGACCTTAATGTGCTTTTTCTTGCTTTGGCGGTATGTTTTGGGTCATTGTCATGCTGGAAGACCCATCCACGACCCATGTTCAGTGTTATGGCTGAGGGAAGACGGTTGTCATCCAAGATTTTACAACACATGGTGGCGTTCATTGGCCCCCCAGTGCTGCAAAGTCGGCCTGTACCTTTAGCAGAGAAACAGCCCCAAAACATAATGTTTCCACCTCCGTGTTTGACTGTAGGGATGGTGTTCTTAGGGTCATAGTCAACATTTTTCTTCCTCCAAATATGGCAAGTCGAGTTAATGCCAAAGAGCTCAATTTTGGTCTCATTTGACCACAGCACTTTCTCTCAATCATTTAGATGTTCACTGGCAAACTTCAGATGAGTCTGTACATGTGCCTTCTTGAAGAGGGGGATCTGCAGGATTTCAATTCATGGCAGCATATTGTATTACCAATCTTTTGTTTGGTAACTGTGATCCCAACTGCCTTGAGATCATTCACAACCTCCTCCTGTGTAGTTCTGGGCTGATCCCTCACTTTTCTCATGATCATCCTTACCCCATGAGGTGAAATCTTGTATGGAGCTCCAGCCTGAGAGCCTGATTATTTTGTATTTCTTTCATTTGCGAATAATTGCTCCAACAGTTGTTTCCTTCTCACCAAGCGTCTTGCTGATAGTCCTGTAGCCCATTCCAGCCTTGTGCAGGTCTACAATCTTGTCCCTGAAGTCCTTTGACAGCTATTTGGTATTGCCCATGGTGGTGAATTTTGAATGGAAGAAAGAGATTCTGTGGACAGCTGTCTTTTATACACATAACGAGTTGTCGTTAGGAGCACCTTCTTAAATTGACAGGACTAATCTGTATACCACATGAGCACATAGCCAGTCTGGGAGACAGAATTATTGTTGGTTGGTAGGGGATCAAATACTTATTTTACTCACTGAACTGCAACTCAATTTATAACATTTGTATTGTGTGTTTTTCTGGATTTCTGGTTGATAGCCTGTCTCTATCATTTAAAATACACATATGATAAAAAATATAGACCCTTCATTTCTTTGTAAGTGGGCAAACTAACAAAATCTGCAGGGGATCAAATAATAATTTTCCCCACTGTATATACACTATATTGCCAAATGTATTGGGACACCCTCCAAATCATTAGACTCAGGTATTCCAATCGCCTCCATGGCCTCAGGTGTATAAAATAAAGCATCTAGGCATGCAGACTGCTTCTACGGACATTTCTGAAAGAATGGGTTGCTCTCAGAAGCTCACTGAATTCAAGCATGGTACGGTTGCCACCTGTGCAATAAGTCCATCCGTGAAGTTTCCTTGCTACTAAATATTTCACAGTCAACTGTTAGTGGTATTTTAACAAAGTGTAAAAGCAACTGGGAACATCAGCAACTCAGCCATGAAGTGGTAGACCACATAAAATGGCAGAGCGGGGTCAGCGCATGCTGAAGCGCACAGTGCACAGAAGTCGCCAACTGTCTGCAGAGTCAATAGCTAAAGACCTCCAAACTTTGTGTGGCATTCAGATTAACACAACAGTGCGTAGAAAGCTTCATGAAATGAAATACATCCAAGCCTTACATCACCATGTGCAATGCAAAGCATTGGATGCAGTGGCGTAAAGCACGCCACCACTGGGCTCTAGAGCAGTGGAGACATGTTCTCTGGAGTGATGAATAATGCTTCTGTGTCTAGCAATCCCATGGATGTGTCTGGGTTTGGCAGTTGCCAGGAGAGTGGTACTTGTCTGACTGCATTGTGCCAAGTATAAAGTTTGGTGGAGGGGGGATTATGTAGTGGGGTTGTTTTTCAGGGGTTGGGCTTAGCCCCTTAGTTCCAGTGAAGGGAACTCTTAAGGCGTCAGCATACTAAGACATTTTGGACAATTTCATGCTCCCAACTTTGTGGGAACAGTTTGGGGATGGCCCCTTCCAGTTCCAACATGATTGCGCACCAGTGCACAAAGGAAGGTCCATAAAGACACGGATGAGCAAGTTTAGGGTGGAGAAACTTGACTGGCCTGCACAGAATCCTGACCTCAACCAAATAGAACACCTTTGGGATGAATTAGAGTGAAGACTGCAAGCCAGGCCTTCTCGTCCGACATCAGTGCCTGACCTCACAAATGCGCTTCTGGAAGAATGGTTAAATATTCCCATAGACACACTCCTAAACCTTGCGGACAGCCTTCCCAGAAGAGTTGTAGTTGTGATTATTGTTATTATACAGGATTTATATAGCGCCAACAGTTTGCTGAGCGCTTTACAATATCAAAGGGTTGGCCAACTCAATATTGAACCCTACGGACTAAGACTGGGATGAAATTAAAGTTCATGTGTGTGTAAAAGCAGGCGTCCCAATACTTTTGGCAATATAGTGTGCGTGTGTGTGTATATATATATATATATATATATATATATATATATATATATATGCCTATGCCTTTACAACCGCTTTAAACCTTAGATTGTAAGCTCCTTGAGCGCAGGAACTGATATAAATGTACAATATACTGTGTGCAATATAAAGTGCACAGCTGGAGATAATTACTCGGGGATTCTTCTTGGGAAATTACAACTTGCAAGTCTGTCTGCCAACTTAACTTAACCTTTTTCCTAAGGAACCCTTGATATAATTTTCAGATTTCAAGAAACCCCCACTAAAAATAATTGTACCCACAGCTCATGGTACACTAGTGTAATCAGTAGGTTGTAGAGAAGTAAAATAATAAATAATGGGGTTTTCTTAAACCCCCACACTCTATATGACAAAATGACCTATAGTAATAATCCTGAAATAAAGTGAATGGTAATAATGGCCAGAAAAGAACAGTAAAAATTGTAATGACCTCCTAAATTGATGGTCATTGCAGTCAGAAGACCAATCTGCCATGCCTTTCTCCTTAAAGCAGTGTGTGTGTTATATAGTATCACTATGTTAAAAACAATTCACTACAAAATAATATGTATATTATTGATTTTATAGGCAGAAGATCAATTGCCCATTGCTTTCTTATCAAGGAACCCCTAGCAACCTCTGGAGGAACCCCAGGGTTTCATGAAACCCTGGTTGAGAAAGGCTGATCTGGACCCTTGCTTGCATGATCCCGACATAACACACACTCGTTAAAACCAATTCACTGCAAAATACAGATGTGCCTATTACTACTTTAATTGATATAAGCAGTCTAAAGCATAAATGAAATATATTTTAGAATCTTTAAACTGTAAAATGACAGCAGCAGTGTGCACAGGCTCTCGACCTCTTACCTTCCAAGCAGGAGAGGTGCTGTTCAGCTTCCAAATACAGCTGTGAAAAGATGGGTCGGGGGACCAAGTTGTTCGACCTCAGAGATGCCTCAATTGAATTGTGCAAAACTTCCTCAAAACGCGTCGTTTTGAGCTGCCCAGCGTATGAATTCCCCATCTTCCATAGGAGTAGAAAAAAAATAAATAAAATTAGCTTTCCCAAAAAAAAGGTAACAATTCCAATGGATTTAGACAAAAGAATGTAACTATTCCAGTGGGTTTAGACAAAAAAAAAAGTTAACAATTCCAAAAGATTCAGACAATATATAATCCTGTAAGGTCACATATAAGGGTGCCAGTTAACAGTTTTCATAGTGATAGCCGGAGATAGAGTGATGTGAGCAGGAACACTGCAGTAAGAGTCTGCAGTGAGGATTCCTCCTCTTTTACTGTGTGATCTGACCCTGTGTGGTTTGATATATTACAGGAAACAGCCTGCCAGCAGCCACTTCCAAGTCACCAATGACCACAGGCTGACACCTTATAAAAGACATTAGATTGCCTGTGATCCTGGAGGCTCCCCACTGTTTACAAGCTGTACAGGAACATCACAGTTAGAACTCTGTGTCACACAATACACTTCCTATTGCTTCTAAAGCAGATAGCGGTCGATTTGCGCAGACACACAAAGCTGGTCTTTTTCATTAAGAGCCGACAACGTCATTGCTACATCTGCGATGAGCCACCGTAATTGCTGGGTGTCCTATATGACACAAAAGCCTATTTATCAAATTGAAGTACTTTTCTGAAACAAAATGTTTTTTTCTTTGCACTTTCTTTTCTGTTCCATTGAATCAAGAACAGACGTCTGCATGATATTTAAAGCTGAACTCCAGGCAGATATTAAAAAGTAAAATAAAAAACAAAAAACAATGAATGCAGTTATATATGTATTTATTACAAACCATTACTTTAAATGTAGCTGGTTTAAATACTTGAATTTTACCTGATTTTATCTGTTTATAAGGGTAGCCATACCTGCTTTAATTTCTCTTGTTCAGCGCCACAGAGTGAATAAGTGAAAACAATAAATTGCCCCATCCATGATAAACAGCACGGATGGTGGAATCTACACTGTGGGCTGTTGTATTCAGACAACCACAACACCCATGGCTGCCCAAATACCCGAACAGTGACATTTCATAGAATGTAATAACGGTTGGGTTGCAGTTTTCCACCTGGCTCCTTGAAGACTGAAATTATTATTATTATTATACAGGATTTATATAGCGCCAACAGTTTGCTCAGCGCTTTACAATATAACGAGAGACAATACAGCAACAATACAGTTCAATACAAGAGGTATAGGAGGGAGGGGCTAGTGGTACAAAAGGTAGCAACTGTGGGGGATGGACTGGTTGGAAGAGTAGAAGATTCCATTATTAGCTGAGGGCAGGATAGGCTTCCCTGAAGAGATAGGTTTTCAGAGATCGCCTAAAAGTGAGCAGAGTAGGCGATAGTCTGATAAATTGGGTTTGAGTGTTCCAGAGGATGGGGGAAGCTCTGGAGAAGTCCTGGAGACGAGCACGTGAGGAGTAGACAAGGGCGCTAGGGAGTAGGAGGTCTTGCGAGGAGCGGAGAGTACGGTTTGGGTGATATCTGGAGACAAGATCAGTGATGTAATTTGGGGCAGAGTTATAAATGGCTTTATATGTGATTGTTAATGTTTTGAATTTTATCCGTTGGGCAATGGGAAGCCAGTGGAGGGATTGGCAGAGAGGGATGGCAGATACAGAACGGTTAGTAAGGTGGATGAGTCTGGCAGCAGCATTCATGATAGACTGAAGAGGGGATAGCCTGCGATTAGGTAGGCCAATGAGGAGGGAGTTACAATAGTCAAGGCGAGATATAACAAGGGAGTGAATAAGTTGCTTAGTGGTTTCCGAGGTTAGGAACGGGCGTATCTTGGATATGTTGCGGAGGTGAAGTCTACAAGATTTGGACAGTGATTGGATTTGGGGCTGAAAGGACAGATGGGAGTCTAGGATTACACCTAGTACCCTGGCATGAGGGGAGGGACTGATGGTTGTATTATTGATCTTGATGGAGAAGTCAGGGGAGGGGGCACGGGCTGGGGGGAATGCTAAGAGCTCAGTTTTGGAAAGATTGAGTTTGAGGAAGTGGAGTGACATCCATGCCGATATGTCGCTTAGTATGTTAGTAATGCGAAAGGAGACTGAAGGGGTGAGTTGAGGGGTCAACGGTTGTTGAGCCGGGTGGCCCCAACAGGGCCACCCAAAGCTCATAATTGGTCCAATTCATTAAGGATTGTTCAAAATTCAAGTCGGCTTAGCCCCTTAAGGCTAGGTTCACATCTGTGCGGGTGGTGCCGCTGCGAATCCGCACCAAAATCCATGCAGCCGCACCACCTGCACAGAGAAATGCGAACCCATGGGCAGGGCCATTAGTTCTAATGGTACACCGCTTGCGCTGGAAAATGCAATCGTACTGGGAACTGCGGTTCTCAATGCGGGCTGCGTTTTCGGCAGAAGTGTAGGGACTTCTTCCCTATGTGTCACGGGGCACGAGAGTCCATTCAAATGAATGGGCTCTCGTGCCCGCACGGCCGCATATATGTGAACCCGGGCTAACAGCAGCACTCAAATTGGGGGGTGAGGGGCAGTAGTTGCAGTCAACCAGGTAATGTGCATTCACACATGTTGACAAGAAATATTCAGACAGGAGGAGAGAGCAGAGAGATAAGTTCATCAGCTGTTACTGCTCCTTTACAGGCCAGTCATAAGCTGGGGGTAGAGAGGTGACTTAACTGTGTTGCTTAAGGGATCTATAAACCCAAGAACAAAAATTCAATATACTGCAGCTTACCATTCCTTAGATGTGGTGGCTCTATTCCTTTTTAGGTTTCAGGCTTAAGGGCATATTCAAACTAGCAGTTTGGGTGGTGGTGAAAGCCTGCAGTTGAACCAAATTTTTACCACTCCACCTTTAGTTGCAGAGGCAGTGGCCAAAGTTGTACACATGCCATGGCTGCAATGCTTTGCGGCCGCAGCTTAAGGCAGGTGGCGCTACTGCTCACTAAATGTGACCCATTTAAGTGAATGGGACCACGCTGCAACCACCCAGCAATGCATGCGTGTGCAGCGTGCTAGTTCAGGGTTCAAGGGGTTAAATCAGGCAATGAAGAGGTGATACAACATCTCCACACCGCCTCTCAAATACTCTCTGAAGAGAAAATACCTGTTAGTTTTGCCAGAAATGCAGTGTCCTTGTCACTTACTGTGAGCTGCACTGAAAATATAAATATCTCTATCTGCCTTCCAAGCAATCTGCTGTAACCTATTAGTTCCTCCACCTAATGGATGTGAATAGAGGAAGGTCTCTTGGTAGCAAAAAATCTGTTCAGTTCAAATCAGTAAGCACAGTCACCCTAGGACATGAATGGTATTATTCTCAGGATTATAAAAAGAAAAAAAAAGAAACAAAAGAAAACGAATGCAGCCACCACATACAGCATGAGGATTAGTTAATATATACTATACATACAGTGTTCAGCATAAATGAATACACCGCAACAGATTTGTCAGAAACCTTTTACTTTCCTTTCAGATCAACATTTTCTATGGGGCACTATACTACAAAATACTCCCACAAATACGAGCCATTGATTGCAAACACGATTTGTTTATTTGCACACACAAAAAAGTATTTTTCCTAACAAATTATTTAAGACTATGTTGAAAAAATGAATACACTCCAATGAAAGTCTTAGGATTTTGTTGTCTGAAATTTAGCTTTGCTCCTAATTACCAAGAATTCAACTACCGGTGAGTCTAATTATTCATTAAACAGGTGTCCAGCAGACAGTTGATTATAAAAGGGCGTTATGTAACAAAGAAAACCCCTTCACATTTCTTGCTGTCAGCAATGGCACCACATGGAAGAGAAAAGTCACAAGGCCTGAGAAAGAAAATCATTTCTTTACACAAGAAAGGTGAAGGCTGCAAGAAGATCAGCAAAGCTTTACTTATCAGGCAGAACACTGTAGCAAAAGTGATTAAAAAAAATTTAACAAAGATGGAATTGCAACCATCTCATAGAGATGTCTAGGCCATCCACAGGAGTTAACACCTCGACAGGAGCGTCTTCTGATGAGATGTTTTGAAAAAAATCACCAAGTAGAAACCCAAACTGGAATGATTGTTTACCATGACACAATATGGCGAACACTGCAGAGGAATGACGTGCATTGGTGTCATCCATGAAGGAAGCCTCTCCTAAAGCCCATGCACAAAAAAACCCACCTAGAATTTGGAAGGGCCCATTCTGAAAAAGAAGAAGACTACTGGGACTATGTACTCTGTAGTAATGACACCAAGATAAATGTTTTTGGAACTGACGACTTCAAAACTGTATGGCATCACAAAGGTGAGGAGTGCAAAGAAAAATGCATGGTTCCCACAGTGAAACATGGTAGCGGCAGTGTCCTTCTGTGGGGCTGCATGAGTGCTGCTGGTGTCGGGGAGCTGCATTTCATTAATAGTATCATGAATTCACAGATATACTGCTCTGTACTGAAACAGAAGATGCTACCATCACTATGTGCCCTTGGTCGTTGTGCACTTTTCCAACATGACAATCTAAAACACACATCTAAGGCCACTGTTGCATTTCTGAAGAACAGGGTGAAAGTGATTCAGGGGCCAAGTATGTCTCCTGATCTGAACCCAATCAAATACCTATGGGGAATTCTGAAGAGACAAGTTGAGCATCACTCTCCATCCAGCATCCGCGATCTAAAAGAGATTGTTCTTGAAGAATGGAAAAAGATAAAAAGATAGGAGGATCCTTTTATTGGTTTCCATACACCTATCTTTTGGAGAAGTCGGGTCCCTGCATATGGCTTTCTTAGATCTCCCATAAGGATCAACACAAACGCTACTATACCAGTGGTGTTGTGGTGAGTGCATATCCTTAAGAGGTGGCGGATTTCCACTGTGGATCATGAGCACCTTCTGAACATCCCACTTGGTATTGCTGTCCCTTGTAGTACCACAGATTTCTTCACCAGATGATGAGCACTTATATTTATATGACCTTGGTATTGCTGTGATCTGTAGTACCATGGGCATTTTAAGTCTATCACACAAGTATTACTGAGACTTGTATGTCACGGACTATATATTTACCATTTGTTTTATAGGATTTGGTTAGATATATGTGTATTTTATCAAGTGTATGTCACATGATATCGTCTGTTCACCATATTTACCTATATCACTTTATGATTTAATTTGAAATGTAATATTTAGCACTGCACTTATATTTTTATCTAGGGCTTAGTAGAAACTTGTAAACCTGTTGTGAGCTGATTACGTCCCTTATTTTAATCTGTGTCAGCTGTACTGAAATGAACATGATAGAGCAGAGAGGCAGGCACAGACAACACAATGTAAACTGTCATGTCTTGAACTGTATGCTAGTTTCTCTCTGATTACAAGAAAAGAAGGTTAAAGTTGATCTCCAGTTGAATCTAAAATGTACAAATGAATGCAACTCTATATCCATTAATATATCATTATGTGCAAACAGTATAGGTACCTGGATTTTCCCTGATATCGCCCTCTTTCAAGACCCTGTATAGCAGCATTCAGACTGTGGGAGGGAAAAGCAACACAAAGAGGCAACCAGTTTTGTTACAGTGATGCATGCTGATAGGTGGAGACAGCAAAGTGGCAGAGAGACAAGCTCACCAGTTTGTTTTTTGTTAGAGTGGGTAATGGATAAAATCTATTAGATTTTTAAAGGAGGGGTTGTTTGGGGTATATTAAAAAGCACATAAACATACTCACCTCCATGGCAGACCGATGCTGCAGCTTTCCCCTGCCAGCTCTAAGCCCGAGAATTGAGCAATCACATGACCACTTATCGCTCAGTTCTCTGTACTCTCAGAGTTGAGAGTGGTGACTGTCAGTCACCACTCTCTGCTCAGCCCCTCCAGCGCTAACTGGAGCGCCAGGCTGAGGAAGGGGTGGGAGCAGCTGGCTCTGGCTCTCAGCAGCACACTGACAGGCTGAGCAGGCTGCCCTTCAAGCATCCAGGTGGATCTCAACATTATGGTTGGGATTCTTCCAGAGCCTGGAGCAGTACTGTGTCATCAGCAGACAGTAGGCTTTATCCTGCTGTAGGCGGATTCTGGGTTACAGGAGAGCAGAAGGAAGTGCACTCCTGTTACCCAGAAGAGAAATATGGCCAAAATAGCTTTGGCCATACTGCTCTTTTAAGGTTGTCTGTGTCTTCTCTGGGTATAAGCCTACTAACCATCACAGACACAGGAAATCAGGGGAAATATATCCAAAAGGACACAGATAGCAATTAAACCATTTGTTTTTAGTATAGTAAGGAGGGGGTTAAACCTTCTGAAAGGATTTATTGCTGTTCCTAAATGAATAGTTCCCCTCCCTCCTTGTTTTAAAGACAGGACAGGCAATGAAGGTAATAAAAACCTGACAGACATTCCAACCCTTCTTCATTTATCTACATCTATCTATAAAAATATGAAGAAATGTGGCTGGAGTTCCACTTTAATGAGGATCAGGTCACCACAAGGAAATCTGTTGCTGAGAAACACATAAACACATGCCCTTGACTACTATAGAACCATCAACAAGGTTCAATAAGCCATACAGTGACAGAATGGATGTCGCAAATGTTCCATTATTGTGAACAATACATTATCTTCTGTTAATCCCCGCTATCACTGCCCTGTTTTGTGGTCAGAAAGCGATTTCCAGACATACACATTATTTGGTAGCATAGGGAGCTGAAACCTTCTCCTCACGTCACAGAACATGCTGTTCTTGTTCAGGGGAACACAAAGTTCTCTCCACTTCTATCTGTTATAGTGAAGGAAAATGATGTCTTGTGTCTGCTGTAACACAAGGTTCTTGGGTTTCTACAATGTATTTAATTTAAAGTGTACATGTGGCTTTTCTTATTGTAATATATGGACTCAGGTCTCAGGGTGAATTTCAAATCCAGGATATGAAGCATAAAATATTATAGCAAACTATTTAAAATCTACCCAGTAGTTCAAAGTAAAGGGTATACATGTATAAAACAAATCCTACCAGAATCCTCCTAAAAAGAAATCATATATATATATATATATATATATATATATATATAAAATGAATGAACAGCATAACTCTATTCAAATTTCAGAAAACCTATAACCATGTGCATGATAAATAGGGTTTTTGTACTCAATGTAAAATCATTTTCGTGAAGTCCACTGGGGGACATACTGTAGAAGGTCATTCACCTTAGAGTTACACTGCCGTCTACAGGAGGACTGGATACTGGCGAACAAAAAAACTTGATGCCAGCACAGTATAATCCCCCCTACTTCCATCATGCCTCAGTTTGGTTGTATGGCAGTACCAAGAGCATGACCATAAACACAGAAGAGTGGGACCTATGTCTGTTGGTGGACTCCAAGAAAAGGATTTTGAAGTGTCCACAAAAGTTAATAAACATCACCCACTCTAGAAAGTGGGAGTACACATTTATGCTGAGGCAGGTTTTTCTAAGGCAGGGGTACACAACCTGTGGCCCTAAGAGCCCTTTGATGTGGCCCTCAACCTCAAACCAGAGAAACAAACTTCTGTTATATCCTGCAGGTTTCAGAAAGTACACCACACCCGCAAGATATAATAGAAGTCTATGGCAAAGCACAGCTAAATCGTAGGAAAGCCGTAGATGCACTGTGCTGCAGCTTCGGTGCGGGTAAACCGCAACGTATAAGTATGAAAGCAGCCTTATAGGGGGCTCAGGGTGGTAAGGGCTCATTTGTAGTTTGAGCGGCGGTAAAACCTCATAGTTGAGTCATATTTTTACCACACACTCCAATAACTGGTGTAGCGTCAGGGGTTGCAAAAGTTACCCAACCTCATGCTCCAGGTGGCCCATGAGGCCTCCCTGTCACATTCTGTTTTACACCTGGAAAGGAGAGGCAGCAGGGTGGCATATACAGGAACTGATCCCTTCCATTTTCCTCCTGCAACCGCTGAGAGCTGGCTTCTCCTCCTCTCACTCCCGCTGGCATTCAGCCGCTGCAGGAGGAAAAATTTCATTATGCTATTCAAAATAAAAAAAAATTAAATTCTGAAGCATTTCATTTTATTATGGCCCATGACAGGTTACCAAATCACTTAAGTAGCCCTTCACTCTTCAAAAGGTTGAGCACTCCTTGTTGAAGGATTTGACAGACTTTGAACCCCAGACCTTGCAAGTGGAGTTGCTTGGGGGAGCTGGACTTGGATAATGAGGGACTAGAACTCCAAAATGATGTTTCTTAACCACTTCCAGTCCGGACACTTTTACCCCCTTCCTGACCAGGGCAATTTTCAGCTTTCAGCACTATCACACTTTGAATGACAATTGCGCGGTCATGCAACACTGTACCCAAATAAATTTTTTACAATTTTTTTGAGACAGATAAAGCTTTATTTTGGTGGTATTTATTCACCACTGGGATTTTTATTTTTTTTGCTATTTAAATGAAAAAGTCCAAAAATTTTGAAAAAAGTGTTTTTTTAACCGCTTGCCGCCCTGCCACTGTGTATATACGTGTGCAGGGCGGCAGTGGAGCGCAAAACCACGTTTTAAAAACGGGTTCCGCGCTCCCGACACTTTCGCCGGCAGGGGGCGCGCGCGCTCCCGCCAACCCGCGGGTGACACGATTTGATCCAGGAGGTATCAATCATTAGATTTCAGCCAGTGATTTCTGGCTGAAATCACATGATCGGTCCCTGTCCTATCCTGTCCTGTGTTGACAAATACACAGGGCAGGATATGATGTCATTCTTCTCTGCCTGGACACATTCCGTTCCAGACAGAGAAGAAGACATCCAAAAAGTGAGTACACAAGCACTACACTACAGTTAGAACACTCTAGGACACATTTAACCCCCTGATCGCCTCCCCCAGTTAACCCTTCACTGCCCTGTCACCAGTGTCACTGATCAGTGAAGCGATTTTTACTGATCAGTGTCGCTGGCGACTTCCGATAGAGTTAGCGCCCCTCCCAGATAGCGCCAGATTGCCCGCCAGTACACCAGTAATCCCGTTTAACCCCTTGATCGCCCCCCCCCCCCTCCAGTTAACCCCTTCACTGCCCTGTCACCAGTGTCACTGATCAGTGAACCAATTTTTACTGATCACTGTATCAGTGTCGCTGGCGACTTCCGATAGTGTTAGCGCCCCTCCCAGATAGCGCCAGATTGCCCGCTAATACACCAATAATCCTGTCTAACCCCTTGATCGCCCCCCCCTGAGTTGACCCCTTCACTGCCCTGTCACCAGTGTCATTGATCAGTGAACAGATTTTTACTGATCACTGTATCAGTGTCGCTGGCGACTTCCGATAGTGTTAGCGCCCCTCCCAGATAGCGCCAGTTTGCCCGCTAGTGCACCAGAAATCCCATTTAACCCCTTGATCGCCCCCCTCCCCCCCCAGTTAACCCCTTCACTGCCCTGTCACCAGTGTCATTGATTACAGTGAACAGATTTTTACTGATCACTGTATGAGTGTCACTGGTGACTTCCGATAGTGTTAGCGCCCCTCCTAGATAGCGCCAGTTTGTCCGCTAATGCACAGGATTTTTTTTACCAAAAACATGTAGCAGAATACATTTTGGCTTAAATTTATGACTAACTTTGAGTTTAAGATATATTTTTTATAGCTGAAAGTAGAAAATATTGTTTTTTTTTCAAACATTTCGTGTTTTTTTTGTTTATAGCGCAAAAAATAAAAAGCGCACAGGTGATCAAATACCACCAAAAGAAAGCTCTATTTGTGTGAAAAAAAGGACGTAAATTTCGTTTGGGTACAGCATTGCATGACCGCGCAATTATCATTTGAATTAGTGCAGCGCTGTATAGCAAAAAAAGGCATAAATTACAGTATCTATACCAGCAATGGGCAAACTACGGCCCGCGGGCCGTATACGGCCCGGCAGACCTTTTAATCCGGCCCGCGGGGCTAGGCTCCCGCTAGGCTCCTCTCACAGTCCGCCCTGAAGACCGGTGTAGCATGAAAATCTGTCTCCTATGAGGATCTGTCCCCCTCGACGTATCTGCGCATGTGCCGGAGATCGCCGATCGGCTGCTAATGCCTGAAACTGGCACATGCGCAGATACGTCGAGGGGGACAGATCCTCATAGGAGACAGATTTTCATGGTACACCGGAACGGCGCGGGAACACGGCGAGAGGAACGCGCGGAGCAAAGGTAAGTGAATTGACACAGGGGGGACTTGGGGACTTAATATGGGGGATGAATTAATATGGGGAATGAATTACTATGGGGGATGAATTACTATGGGGGATGAATTACTATATGGGGGATGAATTACTATAGGGGGGATGAATTACTATGGGGGATGAATTACTATAGGGGGGATGAATTACTATATGGGGGATGAATTACTATATGGGGGATGAATTACTATATGGGGGATTAATTACTATGCTTACTATGGGGGAATATTACTATACTTACTATGGATGACACATACACATCATTCATCTACTCTTGGTCCGGCCCCCGGGTCCAATATATGAACCCATTGTGGCCCTCTAGTCAAAAAGTTTGCCCACCCCTGATCTATACCATAGTTTGTAGACGCTATAACTTTCACACAAAGCAATCAATATACACTTATTGGGATTTTTTTTACCAAAAACATGTAGCAGAATACATTTTGGCTTAAATTTATGACTAACTTTGAGTTTACGATATATTTTTTATAGCTGAAAGTAGAAAATATTGGTTTTTTCAAAATTTTCGTGTTTTTTTTGTTTATAGCGCAAAAACTAAAAAGCGCACAGGTGATCAAATACCACCAAAAGAAACCTCTATTTGTGTGAAAAAAAGGACATAAATTTCGTTTGGGTACAGCATTGCATGACCGCGCAATTATCATTTGAATTAGTGCAGCGCCAAACAGCAAAAAAAGGCCTGGTCATTAAGGGGGGTAAATCCTCTGGGGCTCAAGTGGTTAATAAAACTTTGCAAATAAATAATATTTCATCATAAATCTTTGCCAAAATGTATTCTGTTATCTTTTTAGTAAAAAAAAAAAATACAAATTAGTGTATAACCAAAAATTATAATTTTTAAACTTTTTTTTTTTTACCTTTTTTTTTTTTTTATATTATTATTTTTTATTAATTTTTTAATTTTTTTACATACTGTCACCCTAGCAGTACAGTGTCACCATGGTGACACTGTACTGCTTGTGGGGGGTGATGAAGATTTTTTTTTTTTTTTTACACTGATTGCTTTTACACCCATATAGGATGTAAAAGCAATCATTTTTCTTTCTCTCTGTGTGCATTTTTGCACTCATTGAGAAGTACTGAGTGAGCTGTGATTGGTCACAGCTTGTCACATGGTACAAGGCTGTTGTGAATAGCCTTGTGCCATGTGATCTCTGTGATCATTCACAGATTTCACACGTAGTAAGCAATGATGTCACAAGTGACATCTTGCTTACTACTTTGCATGTGATCACTGATTGGCCAATCAGTGATCACATGATCGGGACCTCGTACAGAGGTCCCGTCCAACGATCGGTGTTTCACAGTGTGCGGAGGACACAGCGGGCACCGGATCGCGGTGCTGCATGCTCCCAGGGAGCGCGCACAAGCAGGGTGCGGGGAGGCCGTTTATAAACGGCCACCTGACCCTGCACTGCCACCGTCCGTCCGTTTATATGCAACGGCCGGTCGGGAATTGGTTAAAAGATAAGGCTCCATGCACACGGGGCGTTTTGATAATGCTGGTAACGTTGGCTGTGTAAAGTCACGTTAAAATCTTACGTTTTTCAGCTTTTTTTAACGTTTTTGCATTAGCGTTTTGCCGCATTTTACCACGTTTGCATTTTTTAGAGGTTTGCTGTATTTTACTGTGTTTTTCAGCATTAGAGCATTTTTACAGCTAAAAAACTCCTCTAGAAACTCACTAGTCCGGGGGTTTTTTTCCAGCCAAAAAACCTCCCTGCCAAAAAACGTTGATTACAGTCTATGTGTGCATGGACACATAGGATAACATGCTGGGGAGTTTACTGGCTGTAGAAAAAAATGTCAAAAGCCAAAAACAGCAGCTGTAAAAACATCCAGTGTGCATGAGGACTTAAGAGACAGAAGACTTTGCAGTCTGTTCCTTAGGCTTCTTCCACTCAGGAAGAAGGGTACTCTTGCCACCAGTAGTCTAAAGAGGCAGATCTAAAGAGATGTTGTCCCTCGAAGGCCAAGCAAATCAGATGCTTATTAGACCCATGTGTACAGACAGGAGATGAGACAGGAAACCTCCAGCAGCCCATCCAGGGGTGGACTGACAACTCATGGGGCCCCCGGGCAATAGGGGATCATGGGGCCCCTGTGTGCTTGCCCACACTCAAAAAAGCCTATAAAAAAGGTACCAGGGGCATTTCATGGGGCCCCCTACTGACCCCGGTCCCATGGGCAGTGCCCGAGTGCTTGAATGGTCAGTCCGCCCCTGAGCCCATCACAACTGTAGCTAACTAAGGGCTGATACCAAGTCACTTTCTGGTGTTTATTAAAGACATGTGGAGAATGAAAGTTTGAATCTGCTTTTTTAATAAATTGGTCGGTTTAAGAAACAATCTATGTTCATACATTAACATACTACAATCTACACCTAAATAAAAATTACAATAAAAGACAAAATTCAATAAAACAGACAAGACATTCAGGAAACCCAGAATGTAGGGAACCAGTAGAACGGTACCAAATACAGTTTACAATACTTGTATTGGCATAAGAATATAAACATCCTAATGAAGAAATATAACAAACTGCAATATGAATTGTTGCATGAATCTTCTTGTTAAAAGGCATTTGTTATGTGTCTTGTATTAATATGCTCTTGCAAAGAACTGAAGGTATTAACTCACAGCCACCAATCATATTCATGCTTTCAGTAAAGGTCTGATGCTAATTGGTTCTGAGAAGGACTGCAGTTCCTAATGGGAAAACTTAGAATGTCCTAATATTCTGTACACACAAGCCAATTAAAATTCAAACAAAAGCAACCCAAAAGGGCCTTTATCAATGGACTTTTGTTCGCATAAGAACTGTTTTTCTGCTAATATGTAGAGGTTATTAGAATACAAAAGCAGCTTAAAGTAGGTTGAATGCAGGTCAGAAGGCAGTGAAATTCAAGGATAATGCACCTGTCAGTGAATTCTGAATGATCGCAGTAGCGTCTCAATCTGATGTCAAAATCACATCTACACAAGCCCAAAGCCTGTTGACATGAGCTCTGACTGCTGTATTCTCATAGTATTCTGCATGTAACTTGCTTCTGAGTACCAGGACCAGAGTACAGTAATGCTCAGATGTCTTTGCTTTTGCCACTGTGGCTAGCATTTTCCATTACTGGATAAAGCAAGACATGAACTGCAACATGTGCAAGTCTTTGTGGAAATACCACTATACCTCCATCCCCACATCAAAATAATATCAACAAAGAAGATGCAGATGCCATTTCATACTATCCTAACCATTCCAGGACTGGGCAGTTTGTACATTTTGTTGGAAGCTGGCAGTGCCTTCAATGCTGCACAGGTGCCATTGTACATCAAAGAGAATAATGCCTTTGCCCATATTTCTTTACCAAGCTTTGAAACACTATGACTAGTACCTGTGCATGCCCAGGACTGCAGATGTCACCAGCTCACAACAAGGTATAAAAACTTCCCAGTGGGGTTAGGCAGGCCAATGGGACAAGTCTGTATGTGAGATTTTATTTATTTATTTAAGGTACTTATATAGCGCTGTCAATTTACGCAGCACTTTACACATATTGAACATACACATCAGTCCCTAACCCTCAAGGGGTGTACAATCTAAGGTCCCTAACTCACATTCATACATACACATTTTAGGGCCAATTTAGACAGGATCCAATTAACCTACCAGCATGTCTTTGGAGTGTGGGAGGAAACCCACACAAGCACAGGGAGAACATGCAAACTCTATGCAGGAGGCGCCATGGTCGTGAATCAAACCCATGACCCATTTACTGCAAGGCAGATGTGCTAACCACTAAGCCACTGCGCACAATCAGTTTATAAATACTACTCGGATGAGGCAGGTGATGTCATATTGACACATTTGTTGAAAAACTGCACATGCATGACCCAGGTTGCCCCTGAATTACTCTATGCAACCTTCTCATACCCCCAGTCCTTCCCAACTGCACATGCATGACCCAGGTTGCCTCTGAATTACTCTATGCAACCTTCTCATACCCCCAGTCCTTCCCAACCGCACATGCATGACCCAGGTTGCCCCTGAATTACTCTATGCAACCTTCTCATACCCCCAGTCCTTCCCAACCGCACATGCATGACCCAGGTTGCCCCTGAATTACTTTATGCAACCTTCTCATACCCCCAGTCCTTCCCCAGCTGCTGCCCAAATCTTCTTTCCATTGGTTCCTTGTGAGCCATGAGCTCTCGAAGACTTCTCTGGGGTTCAATGGATATCTATGGCAGCTCCCTGCATGTGTAAAGCCATTGGTGGTAAAGATCGGATGTGGTCATTTTTGCAGGGCATGGTTGTCCCACGTAGGTAGGTAAGAAGATGAGGGAAGCAGTTGAGTAGTGTAGATAGTGTGGGCTGGGAAAGGTAGGCAAGTATACTTTGTCAGAAAGTGCACTCAGCTTTTATAGTGTTTAGGAGATGTAAAGATAGAAGATGTTAGGACCATATTGGAAGGAAACATACAAAAAGGAAAGCTGCCTGTACTCTAAAAAGATTCTCCCTTCATCTACAGAAGTTTTCCTTGCACCTCAGGCAACTGTCAGTCATAGCTTAGACGATTTTAGCTGCTGTTCCAGGTACTGTGCCTATAATCACGCACCGCTCCTTGCTAAGAAGAGAAAGCTGCTAAATATTCAGTCAGGTCGTCATGACATGAATGTTCTTTGGTCCCCACAGCGCAGGAGACATTTTCAAAGCTATCTATTCAGCTTGAACAACAACAAAAAAAAAACGCCACAATACGAGAGAAATGTTTTCTGTAAACGTGCATACCCGGGGCTTTGTCTGCTTAATAAGAAGATTTAACGTCTCTTTAACACTCAAACATTTGGCTGGGTCAAGCTGCACTGGGCCAACCACCTAAAGCACAGCCATTGTGATTGATGAGTAAACTCATGACTGCCTTTCTTCATGGCTTTGCAGAGAATAGAACAAACCATTCCTGAGTCTAGCAAACACAGCTGAAAATCATAGTTTATCATATGTTGTAGTGAATGAATGAAGAAATTAATGAATGAATGAATGAATAATGAAGACTAAGGCTGGCCATACATTATACAATTCTCTTTAGAAAGTTGCTTTAGATTTACCAAAAAACATATAATATGAGGTCAAAACTAAACAACGCTTTTAGCTGTATCCAATCAGGTAGGCCCTTGCAGTACATGGTTTAAGGTAAATCTAAAGGAAATTGGACAGAAAATTGTAAGAAAATTGTATAGTGTACAGCCAGCCTTAACAAAAAGGAACAATTAAAGAATATGTCTGGAAAAAACAAATATATAAAAATATATAATATAATACCAAATTTTTATTCACAGGCCTGTAAGGAGGTACAGACTTTTGGTTATGGAGCTGAAGGAAGTAAGCAATGGACTATGAGCACAGTGACGTCACTATGTTTGTGTTTCATTGAGTCCCAGTGGCAGATGGGATTTGTAGTTTTTCTATTCACTGACCCTGTGAATGAATTTGTGAATGAATGTCCCTGAGTTTACAATCCACAATATGCTGTGGAGGTAATGGGCTATAGAATGGCACCATGTTCCATGTTACAGACTTAACCGCTTCTGTGCATATACAAAACAGATCTGTCAGCTCCTGCACATTGCTCTGTATGGCTCTGCCTTGCAGAGCCATACAAAGCAGTGTGCTTACAGTGGAAAGCACTCACACAGCATAATGTGAAACAGTACACAGTAACCCTTTGATCACCCCATGTTAACCCCTTCCTGCCCAGTGCTATTAGTACAGTGTCAGTGCTTTTTTTTAGCACCGATCAATGTATTGGTGTCACTGGGAATGTCAGTGACACCAAGTCAGTTCCCCCCAGTGTCAGAATGCCCACCACAGTCCTGCTATAAGTCACTAATCGCCACCATTACTAGTAAAAAAAAAAATTAAAAATCCAGTATCTATACCGCAATTTGTAAACGCTACAACTTTCACGTAAACCAATTAATTGGGATTTTGTTTTTAGCAAAGACATGTAGCAGTATACATTTTGGCCTAAATTTATGCTGAAATTTGATTTTTAAAATTTTTTTACTAGATATGTTTAATAGCAAAAAGTAAAAAAAAGTCTATTTGTAGGGAAAAATGGAAGTAAATTTCATTTGGGTGCAGCGTTGCATGACCGCACAATTGTCAGTTAAAGTAACGCAGCGCCGTATCGCAAAACATGGCCTGGTCAGGAAGGGGGTAAATCCTCTGGAGGGTAACTGGTTAATATGGGTATGACATGAAACATGCTTTTTTTTTTTACAGAGCTGAGCAGTATGTGTTCAAAGAAATATATAGAAATGTTTATCTCGCGCCTTTATACGTGATACACTGTGTATATATAGCAAATATTTACCAATCGTGAATATATGCTCAAACACGAAACAATAACATGTAGGGATGGCTGCAAACAACAATTGTGTTCCCACAATCAACAATAAATACATAATATAAAGTTCTATTGTTGCGCCTTCCCTTTAAATGCTGTTATACCTTATATTCATTGAGCATATCAAAAGATATATGTCTATTTATCATTCAACAACTATATATGTGACAATACATTTAAACTGGGAATTTCTTTCACTTTATAGTCTCGTGTGCTCCTCAAATGCGCTCGCTCACCTCAATAGATAGGCCTGCAATTTTCGGGTCTTATAGTGTTACTAAATCCAGGGCCCTGCATTTACAATATCAGATCTCCCACAGTACACAGAACATGGAAGTGTAATTATTTTAGTAAATATAAACTGCTAAATACATTTTCTCATCAGCAGTTAGAGCAGTCTTGTGGCTTCTATAAGTGTCCAGCAGAGCACTGATTAAAGCTTGTAGGAGGAGTTTTCATTCTGCTCTATGAGGATGCAGGACCCCTGACCTCTGTCTGGACAGTGCTGATTGGCCCTGTGCTGATCACATGCACTCTCCCAAGAAAAAAAAACACCTTTCTAGACATACACACCAAACTGAGCATGTGCAGAGTGACTTCACATGATATGTCTTATTAGCAGATAAGAGGGGGATGCTGGGGGAAGGGGAGGATCAGAGAAGACAGGTCCAGCGTTTTTACACAATGCAGAGGACTAACAGTCACACAGTGTGTATAACAAGCATGCTTTACTGCATATACGGACTGATTTTACTGTTGTGGGTTTAGTAACACTTTAAAGCGCCTTTTTCCCCTTATGGGACCTTTTGTGATGTCTCCACTTCAGTGTTTAAACTTCCACAATGTACTACACTATGTGATACTTCTATCTTGCACAAGTTTAATATAGAGAGAAGAAGATTGTAACTTAAAGGGACAGACCCCCGCATATTGGAACACACAGAATGTGCATCCACGCAATAAAGGAGTACTAATGCAGGCAGCACACTGAAGTGAAGAAAGACATCACAAAGGATCCCATAAGGGGAAAAAGGTGCTTTAAGACCTGAAAATGACAGGTCCATCTATTGAGGTGAGCGTAGCATTGAAAGGTAGCAGGAATCTCTACACACGCATTTGAGGAGACTTTTAAAGTGAAAGAAATACCTAGTTTAAATACATTGTCACATATATGGTTGTTAAATGACAAATAGACATTTATGTTTTGATATGCAGGGTATAAAAAGGTATAACAGCATTTAAAGGGAAGGCGCAACAATATCTCTTTATATAATAGCTCTGCAGTATGGTGCCTGTTGAACCCCTGTGAACAACAAAAGTGAACAATTAAAAACATGCATGAGGGTACAGAAATAGCTAAACCTCTGAAGAAGATGGGCCTCAAAACCCTGAACCCCCTGGAGTGCAATGATCCTGGCAAGAGCAGGGTACCTAAGGCCGATGACAGTTGGACCCCGCTCCTTAGGTACCAGCCAAAGCTGGTCCACCAAGTATTTGGTGAGGGGCTCTCCCAAAGAGAGACTCATTTGGTTGGGGAAAGGAAAAAGACAAAAAATGGCCACAAATCCTCTCCCGGACATCAGGGCAGGTCCCAATAGCCTGCACCCTCAGTCTCTGTGCATAAATAAAAAAAACACACACATGCTCATGAATAAATAGTGAAAAATAAAAAAGTGCAGGTCTTTCAGTGCCAGTGAAAAACTGGTGTACCACTTCCGAACTGGTTTTCTTGTTACCCCAGGGACACCACTCCCAGGGGGCACATCACCAGGAACTCCTTGCACCTCCCAGCTCCTGGTCGGACAATTGCAACACCATTCCTACCAGAAAGAGAAAGTCTTGCCTTCAACTGGGGACAAGCCTGGTGAACCAGATCAGAATTAACTTAGAAAAGGTTCAAGACAAAGGTTAGACAAGTTCAACCAGTGCCCGGGGCAAGGATATGGAACTGTGCCCCCTCTTCCATTGCTAATGCATGTTGTAGAATGGGTTTACACACTGCCCTGTGTTCATTTTTTGCCCCCTTTTTCTGCTTCGCCCAGAACAGCTGTCCCTCCTGCCCACCCCTTGTCCCAGCCCTGAAAGGAGCCCTCCCACCATACCCACCTTATTACATTAGGAAAATGGGAAGACTGGGAAGGAGAACCAGCTTTCTTCCTCCTGAGAACTGATAAGAACAGGTACTACACTTCATCATAGCCGTAAGGTAGAGAGGCAACATGAGACACAGTTTGAAAGGTAAGATTACCCCTTAAAAACAAAGTATCCTTTAAAAACACTAAGTCTGGAAAAATACTTGTTCATCTTGCCAGCAATCCAGTGTACGCCTAACCTCTTATAGTGAGCCCTATCTGAATTCTTGACTATAGAATTGCATGCACTACTTTAGAAATCGGTGCGGATCCGACCAAGTCGGAACCGCACTGATATGACCGCTCTAATAGCAGACAATAAGGTGCGACTTGGCATGCGATTTGCAAGTCACATGGCATGCAAATCGCATGCCAAGTCGCACCCTATGTGACCGGGGTGTTAGGCTGATTTTCCCAGAAGTCACTAAGATAAAATTCAGATTTTGAGCATCCCCTGCAACATTTTTTCTGAGATACTCCCAATAGGAAATACTACTGCAACGTCTAAAGGGATGCAGACCCTGCAATTTCTCTCAGTCAGGTGCAGCAGCTTAATTATGAAACCACGCCCATTAGATTCACTTTGCACATGGGCACAGACAAACCAGTAGTTTTTTCTCTAGAATAACAAAAGGTAGGAATCACTCAGAGAATTTTTTTTTGTGTCTGGGTTTTTTTTTCAACAAAAGTGGAGTTACTCTTTAATGTTTACTGCTAACAACGCCACCTTCACTCCCACCCCACATGCCAAAGTTCTGGGTGTCACCCTGGACTCAAACCTTTCCTTCCAACCTCACGTCCAATTACTATCAAGGTCATGTAGGCTCCACCTCTGCAGCATCTCCAAGATACGTACATTCCTCACCCCAGGCACTACTAAACAACTCGTACACTCCCTCATCATCTCACGCCTGGACTACTGCAACTCCCTTCTCACTGGCCTACCCAAACAAACACTATCCCCACTCCAGTCTATCCTGAACTCAGCGGCTAGACTCATCCACCTCACCAACCACTCCACATCTGCCACCCCCCTCTGCCAATCCCTTCACTGGCTCCCGATTGCCCAGCGCATCAAATTCAAACTGCTCACTCTGACCTACAAAGCCATTCACAACGCCGCCCCAAACTACCTAACCGACCTGATACCCAAATACCACCCTACCCGTGCCCTTCGCTCCTCACAGGACCCCCTACTCTCTAGCTGCCTGGTCTCCTCCTCCCATGCCCGATTGCAGGAATTCTCCAGGACTTCCCCCATCCTCTGGAACTCCCTATCCCAATCCATCAGACTGTCACCTACACTCCTCACCTTCAGGCGCACCCTGAAAACCCACCTCTTCAGGGAAGCCTACCCCACCCTCACCTAACTGCCGATCTCCTCCACTCCTCCCACCACTCCATCCCCCACAGCCATTTCCTCCTGTACCACTTTCCCCTCCCTCCTAGATTGTAAGCTCGAAAGAGCAGGGCCCTCTAACCCCTCGTGTATTGTATTGTTACTGTCTTGTCTCATGTTATGTCCCCCTTGCTATTGTACAGCGCTGAGCAAACCCTTTGGCGCTATATAAATATTGTATAATAATAATAAAATAATATTAAGCTCCTGGACACATCAAAGCTGATTTTGAAATGGTGCGATTTACAGTGAAGTCGCACGATTTCAAAATCGGGTGACCTGCCGATTTCAGTTGCGATTTGCAAGACATCTGACACAGATGTCTATGCAAATAGCAACAAAAGCAGTGCATGCACTACTTTAGAAATCAGTGTGGCTCCGACCAAGTCGGAACCACACTGATATGACCGCTCTAATAGCGGACAATACGGTGCAACTTGGCATATGATTTGCAAATCGCATGCCAAGTCGCACCTGATGTGACCGGGGTGTAAGGAGATGTTTGTGAAAGATTACATTTAGCTCCAATGTAGATATCCTATGGTTATGCATTATCCAGTTCTCAAACACATCCAGTTTTTCTAACCACTGTCCAGTTCTTTAAGGTGACCCTGTCACTAAAGTGTCAAAACATCAGTAAGGCATACCTGTGAAAAGAAGAGGCTCTATGTTCATATTTCTGGCTGCTCCTATGATGAAATGCCACCGCAATGCTGGACCCTGGCTGCTGCAGACATTCAACACATCCAGGTGTTTGAATACCTGTTCCTCCTGCCACACACTGTGGTTCCTCCCACTTTGGCCATACGTCATTATTGGGTCATTGTAATTGCTCGCATGTCAGGTTTTAAAGCTCCTGCCACATCATTATATTGGACGTATGAGGTAGGACAAAACTTAATCTTCATAGCAGACAGCCTCCTAGAAAAGAATGACATTGCAGTGGGAGCAGCCTGATGGGAAAGCTGAGACAGCAGTTCCCCATCAGCTTCGCTCTGACCTTATAACTGACAGCATACAGTGTGCTCATTCTATAGCCAAGACCCCCCCCCCCCCGCCCCAGTACAATACTCCCCACCACTGCGCTGTCTGACAGGTACAGCAGTGGGAAGGAAGTGCAGTTGCACTGAGGGTGGAATGTCTGTACAATCAGTCATTCTCCTGTCCTCCATTCACAGATCATATTCCATTCATAGAAGCTGTAGTATGGTTTCTATGAATGGCGGAGCTGGGCAGAAAGGGCGGGTATAGTCAAGGTCTCTTGATCAGAGCTTGTGGCAGCCCATTAGTTGTATAAACCCCCGCCACATCTGAAGAGAAATCAGCACATACTATTGTCTTTAACCACTTGTCTACCGGGCACTTATACCCCCTTCCTGCCCAGGCCAATTTTCAGCTTTCAGTGCTGTTGCACTTTGAATGACAACTGCACGGTCATGCAACATTGTACCCATATTAAATTTGTATCATTTTTTTGAGACAGATCGAGCTTTCTTTTGGTGGTATTTAATCACCTCTGGGTTTTTATTTTTGCTAAACAAACCAAAAACAACTGAAAATTTTGAAAAAAAATTTTTTTCTTAGTTTCTGTTATAAAATTTTGTAAATAAGTTATTTTTCTCCTTCACTGATTTGCGCTAATGAGGCTGCAGTCATGGGAAGTGATAAGGAGGCACTGGTAGGTGGCACCGACTGGCACTGTTAGGTGGAACTGACTGACACTGGTAGGTAACACTGAAAGGCAGCTCAGATGGGCATTGATATGTGGCATTAATGTGCGCTGGTAGGCATTGATATGTGGCATTGATATGACACTGACAGGTGGCACTGATGGGGCTACACGGATTATCAGGGCACACTGATAATCAGTGCCCTGATGATCAGTGCAGATGTCCCCTCTAAGTAATGCTGATTAACGCCTCTCCTTTCCTCATGATCTGTCAGCGTGACAGCTCGTGAGGAGAAAAATGCCGATAACCAACATTTCCTTATTCACACGTGATCAGCTGTGATTGGACACAGCTGATCACATGACAGAGCCGAAGTCATCGGCTCTTTCCGCTGACCGGTGATCTGCTGTGTCCCAGGGACACAGGGCATCACCTATCGCCATTCTGCACGCCCCCAGGGGAGCACACGCGCGGTTAGAGTGGAAGGACGTCATATGATGTCCTCCCAGAACGACAGAACCACCTTGCGCACGCCATTTCCTTATATGGCGAGTGGGACGCAGTTAAATTATGTCCCTTGAGCTGATTTTTCTGTTTGTGATTTTGGCTGCACTTAAGCTGGCCATATGTTATACAATTTTGTTGTACAATTTCCTTTAGATTTTCCTTCAACAATCGACTTCTGTACAACTAGCCTGTTGGATTTTTCCAGAATGATCAGTGCTGCCAACTATAACCAGCAGCACTGACCAGTGTATTCTGACGGCGGGCCAGTAGTTCCCCTATCCACATCAAATGTGTGGATGGGGGAATCAGGTTTTTTTTTTTTTTTTCATTCAACCCTCTGGTTGAACAAAAAAAAAAGGGTACTGTGTGGGCTGTCTTAGTTTTTCTTTTGTTCAGCCTGCTGGTTGAATGAAGAAAAACTAGCTGTGTGTACCCAGCTTAACTCACATTGTATGTTTCTTTAGTTTCCTTGCTATAGTGAAGACTATCGTTGTACTCACACTGTACTTTTCTTTGTTTTCTCTGCTGTAATAGAGACTGACATTGTATCTCACACTACACATCACCCAGTGCATAGGGCCATGTGATAATCTATCACCTGCAGACCTAGACATAACATTCTGAGTTGGGGATGTCATAGCATGTTAGGAATACTTGCCAATTGTTTATATTTTGGCTGTGAAAACTGAGCAAAGGACATTTTAAGGACAACATGCAATGTAGTTTCTTCAGCTAATAAAGGGTAAATGTAAAGTACCAGCAGAATATCAAAGCTGAACTCCAGGCAAAGAAAGAAAGTTCCCTTGCAAAGGGACTGCCCCTAAGTCTAGGACAGGGGTCTGCAACCTTTAAGACATAAAGAGCCACTTGGACCCGTTTCCGAGAGGGAAAAAAAGACTGGGAGCCGCAAAACCATTGCAACATTTAAAACAAATCCGACACTGCATATATTGCAAAAAGCGCTCTGGTCATGAAGGGGGTTTAAGGGCCCAGTAAGCAAAGGGTTAATCAGGGCCACAGTGTATCGTCATAATCACAATCATAGCCTTAGGTCAGTGGTGGGCAACCTTTTTTTTCAACTGAGCCAAATCTCGCCAAAACCACGATTGAAATTTATTTTGAGAGCCACATTTTTAAAACTGAAAATACATCCCCCATATAGTAATTCATCCCCCATAGTAATTCATCCCCCATATTGTAATTCATCCCCCATATAGTAATTCATCCCCCATATAGTAATTCATCCCCCATAGTAATTCATCCCCCATATAGTAATTAATCCCCCATAGTAATTCATCCCCCATATAGTAATTCATCCCCCATATTAATTCATCCCCCATATTAAGTCCCCAAGTCCCCCCTGTGTCAATTCACTTACCTTTGCTCCGCGCGTTCCTCTCGCCGAGTTCCTCTCGCCGTTCCGGTGTAGCATGAAAATCTGTCTCCTATGAGGATCTGTCCCCCTCGACGTATCTGCGCATGTGCCAGTTTCAGGCATTAGCAGCCGAACGGCGATCTCCGGCACATGTGCAGATACGTCGAGGGGGACAGATCCTCATAGGAGACAGATTTTCATGCTACACCGGTCTTCAGGGCGGACTGTGAGAGGAGCCTAGCGGGAGCCTAGCTCCGCGGGCCGGATTAAAAGGTCTGCCGGGCCGTAGTTTGCCCATTGCTGCCCTATTGCCTGTCACCTGGTGGGCAGTGTGCTCCGGAGCTGCAGCCAAGGTGAAAAAGAGCCGCATGCGGCTCTGGAGCCGCGGGTTGCCGACACCCGGTCTAGGAGAAGAAGAAAAGCATAATCTGATCCTCGGCTCCTGCAGGCTCCCTCTGCATTGTAAGACCAGCCCCCATTGCCTCTTCTCTGCTATGGTCTGGCAGTCACCTGTCACCTGACCTCAAGTCTAATGCAGAGTCCATAGCCCTGCATTGGATGTGAGAACACAGAGAACAGTCCATTGCTGGAGCATAGGGGAGTACATCAGATCGCTAGCTACTGCGGCAGTATAGGTCACTTAGACCTACAGAAGCATTTTAACCATTGCAATGTAGGACAGCCCCATTGCAAAGGAGGATTTTCTTATTTCCCTGCTTCCCTGTAGTTGGGCTTCATGCCAACACACAGAGTCAGTAAGGTGCTTTCCGGAGGTGGTAATTCTAAGCACACACAAAGGATGTCCTCAGTTGTTTTTAGGCCAACTAAACTACCCCTAATCACTGGCCCCCCAGAGGATTTACCACCCATCCTGACCAGGCCATTATTTGCGATATGGCGCTGCTTTTCTTTAACTGACAATTTCACGGTCATGCAACGCTGTACATAAATTAAATTTATGTCCTTTTTTTCCCCACAAATAGAGCTTTCATTTGGTATTTGATCACCTCTGCTTTTTTTTATTTTTTGCGCTATGAACAAAAAAAAAGACCGACAATTTTGAAAGAAAAAAAATTATATTTTTTACTTTTGCTATAAAATATATCCAGTAAAAATGTTTTAAAAAATCGAATTTTTTCAGATATTTAGGCCAAAATGTATTCTGCTACATGTCTTTGCTAAAAAAAATCCCAATATATGTAAATGAGTTGGTTTACGTGAAAGTTAAAGCATCTACAAATGGCAGTATAGATACTGGAATTTGTATATTTTTTATACTAGTAATGGCGGTGATCAGCGACTTATAGTGGGACTGCAGGACTGCAGCAGACATTTTGAAACTGGAGGATAACTGACTAACTGTCACTTGCATCCCAATGACACTAATACAGTGATCAGTGCTAATAAAAAGCACTGACAATGTACTGACACTGGGCAGGAAGGGGTTGACATCTGGGGCGATCAAAGGGTTAACTGTGTGCTGTTTTACTGTATGTGCTGCGTGTGTTTTATTAGGGAGACATGCTGCTTTGTATTTCTCTTCTGTGCAGAGAAATACAAAGCAGCATGTCCTTTCTGGCAGGAGAGAGACCTGTGTTGTTTACACACAGGTCTCTCTCCTGTCAGCTTGCCGGATGCCAGCGGGGAATCTCTGGCTGGGACCCGGTAATTGACATCCCCAGCCTCCAATAACGTCGCAGGTAGGGCGGCACATGCACACTTCCTACCCGGAAATGCACATTATGGATATATACGTGATTTTGCGCAGCCCTGCTGCCCTGTAGCAGTAGTTCTAATATAGGGCGGCGGGAAAGCAGTTAAATTAAAACTCCAGACAAAACAGCTAAATACACTTTTAAACTACATAGAGGATATATGAACTGGCTTACCTGCCAAGGGTTTTGTAATTCTGTTTAGCCAGTTTTGATATCCAGGTAACCCTGCCAAACACCACCTAAACTTTAAAGTGGTTGTAAACTCTTACATATTCCCAATGAAGTGACTGGCCTCAGGTGATACACAGAGATGAAACAAATCATCCTACATAAGTTGTACCTGTCTGTCTGCAATCGTCTCTTCTTTACATCCATTCAAAGCCCAGAATTTATAAAGCTTGTAGGGCTGTCAAAAAAGGGGGCGGAGAGCTGAAGTTACACTCTGCAGAGCTCAGTGAGGAGAGCTCTGAAAGCTGATTGGAGGGAAGGGATACACCTCCCTCCACACAGCTCACAGGAACAGAGCTGTCAATCTGCTGAAGATCCCTCCCCTGTCACCATTTCTCTCTTGGTGTCCAGAAAACTTGTCAGAAGTGATTCATGCTGATAGCAGAGGAACAAAGCAGCAGACAGAAATTACATTTAGTGCTCTTAATTGAGACAAGTACACACTATCGAGGGATATGCTTTGTTCACATTTCATGTCTGAGGTTTATAACCACTTTAACCTAGGGTTTCATAGCAGGGGTTTCATGGAACCCTAGAGTTCCTCCATAGGTTCCTAGGGGTTCCTTGGGCATGGAGCAAATTCTGCCTCTCAGATAAGTTCCCACTGATCTTTTTAGCTATCTGTAAGGGGATAACATCCACAAGTGTAAGCTGCATTCCTCCCACAGAACATTACACTAATGTATCATGAGTTGCAGATATAGTAATTTTTAGTAGGGGTTCCCTGAGACTGGAAAGTTATTTCAAGGGTTCCTCGGTGTTGAAAAAGTTGAGAAAGGCAGCCTTAAACTAAAAAAACCCTAACACTGACTTAACCCAAGAGGAGTTAAACTTACTTCATCAACTCCTTTGGACAGCCAGAATCAGATAGGGGGTTGTAAGTGTGTAGGTTTTCGACATCCTTGCCCTCTTTTTATAGTGGGTAAGGTTCTATGGATTTTCTACATATAGTATATATGTGAATTTTCATATTTAATAAAAGCATGTTCTAATTAGACTTATTCCCATTGCGGAGTCCACTGTTTCCTTATTTATGGCCTGGCCATAAGTTACATTGGGAAGAGAACCCCACTCTGTCTCTGGATATCACTAATCTTTAGCACTGATTGGTGCTTAAAGCTACCAGTCTTGCAACAAGTTCTGTCATCCCCAAGATTTTGGCAACAGAAATTATTTATCTACCCAGACATAGCTACACATAACTACAGCACAGTAGCTAAATGGTTAGCACTTCCGCCTGGCAGTACTAGGGTTGTTGGTTCAAATCTCAACCATGGCACCACCTGTCTGGAGTTTGCATGTTCTCCCTGTGCCTGCGTGGGTTTCCTCCCACACTCCAAAGATATGCTGGTAGGTGAATTGGTTCCTGTATAAATCGGCCCTAGCATGTGTATGTATGAATGTGAGTTAGGGACCTTAGATTGCACACCCCTTGAGGGTTAGTGACTGATGTGAATGTACAATATACAGTTGCAAGAAAAAGTATGTGAACCCTTTGGGATTACGTGGAGTTTTGCATGAATTGGGCATAAAATGTGCTCTGAACGTCATCTAAGTCACAACAATAGAAGAACACAGTCTGCTGAACATAATACTACACAAACATTAGATGTTGCTATGGTTTAATGGCACATAACATGTAAACATTCACAGTGCAGGGAGAAAAAAGTATGTGAGGCCCTAGATTAATGACTTCTCCCAGAGCTAATTGGAGCCAGGAGTGAGCCAACCTTGACTCCAATCAGTGTGATGATATTGGATGTGTTGCTGACAGCTGTCCTGCCCTTAAAAAACACACACCTGTTTTGGGTTTACTGGTTTCAAGAAGCACTGTCTGATGTGAACCATGCCTCGCAGAAAAGAGCTCTCAGAAGACCTACGATCAAGAATTGTTGACTTGCATGAAGCTGGCGAGGGTTACAAAAGTATCTCCAAAAGCCTTGATGTTCATGTGTCCACAGAAAGACAGACTGTCTACAAATGGAGAAAGTTTAGCACTGTTGCTACTCTTCCTAGGAGTGATCGTCCTGTAAAAATGACTGCAAGAGCACAGCGCAGAATGCTGCATGAGGTAAAGAAGAATCCCAGAGTGTCAGCTAAAGACCTACAGAAATCTCTGGCACATGCTAACATTTTTGTTGACACATCTACAATAAGGAAAACATTAAACAAGAATGGAGTACATGGGAGGACACCACGGAGGAAGCCATTGCTGTCCAAAAAGAATATTGCAGCACGTTTGAAGTTTGCAAAAGAGCACTTGGATGTTCCACAGCACTACTGGCAAAATATACTGTGGACAGATGAAACCAAGATTGAGTTGTTTGGGAAGAACACACAACACTATGTGTGGAGAAAAAAAGGCACAGCACACCAACATCAAAACCTCATCCCCACTGTAGAACATGGCGGAGGGAACATCATGGTTTGGGGCTGCTTTGCTGCCTCAGGGCCTGGACGGATTGTTGTCATTGATGGGAAAATGAATTCCAGAGTTTATCAAGACATTTTGCAGGAAAATGTATGACCATCTGTCCGCCAACTGACGCTCCGCAGAGGATGGGTGATGCAACAGGACAATGACCCAAAGCATACAAGTAATTCAACAAAACAATGGCTGCAACAGCACAGAATACGCCTTCTGGAGTGGCCCAGTCAGAGTCCTGACCTCAACCCGATTGAAATGCTGTGGCATGACCTTAAGAGAGCGATTCACACCAGACATCCCAAAAATATTGCTACACTGAAACAGTTTTGTGAAGAGGAGAGGTCCAAAATTACTCCAGATCGTTGTGCAGGTCTGATCTGCAACTACAGGAAACGTTTGGTTGAGGTTATTGCTGCCAAAGGAGGGTCAACCAGTTATTAAGTCCAAAGGTTCACATACTTTTTCCTCCCTGCACTGTGAATGTTTACATGTTATGTGCAATTAAACCATGGCAACATCTAATGTTTGTGAAGTATTATGTTCAGCAGACTGTGTTCTTCTATTGTTGTGACTTAGATGACGTTCAGAGCACATTTTATGCCCAATTCATGCAAAACTCCACGTAATCCCAAGGGGTTCACATACTTTTTCTTGCAACTGTATGTAAAGCGCTGTGTAAATTGACAGCGCTATATAAGTACCTGAAATAAATAAAATAATAAAAATACCTTAGGCACTGGACTTCTACATCTCAGTACTGGTTATTAAATGTGAAGAATATCATTCCACACTAATAGTGAGAAATGGGAGGGAGTCAGTGCCAATTTTCTAATTAAAGTCAATATTTGCATAAAAGAATTCCAGATTTTCTATAGAAGCCACTAATTGCATGACAGACAGCTGCACCTTATCACATTCTGGAATACTGCTAAAATTACAGGTATACTTTTACATACCTCCCAACATCCTGAGCTGAGAGCTCTAGCACAATGTCAGGAGTATAGATAAGGGGGAAGTATGGGGGGTCCAAACCACCCCCCCCCCCCCTTACCAAAGCATCTGTCCACAGTGCAGACTAGTGTAGCCCTGGCTGGTAGCAACTTTAAAGGAACAGGAGCCACAGAGCAGTAACTTACTCCTCCACCATTGATAACAGCTTGCCCAAGAGTGAGCAACCTGCTTGGCCTCATAGAAGAAGGAGTGGGCTGCATAGAGTAAGGGGCCAGAGGACTCTATACACTGGGCTGTATATGCCATGCTCCTGACCACTGCACTCTGTATGCTGAACTGTATATGACATGGTCCTGGCCACTGCACTCTGTATGTTGAGCTATATGACATGACCTGACAACTGAACTCTGTACATTGAGTTGCATATGACATACTCCTGACCACTCTGTACACTGGACTGTATATGACATGTTCCTGACTACTGAACCCTGTACATTGAGCTGCATATGACATACTCCTGACCTCTCTGTACACTGGGCTGTATATGACATGCTCCTGACCACTGCACTCTGTAAGCTGGGCTGTATATGACATGGTTCTGGTCACTGCACGCTCTACGTTGAACTATGAATGACATATTTTGACCACTGCACTTTGTACATCGGGCTGTATATGACACACTCCAAAGACATGCTGGTAGGTGAATTGACTCCTGTCTAAATTGGCCCTAGTATGTGTATGAATGAATTTAAGTTAGGGACCTTAGATTGTATGCCCCTTGAGGGTTAGGGACTGATGTGAATGTACAATATATATGTAAAGCGCTGCATAAATTGATGGCACTATATAAGTACCTGAAATAAATAAAAAATAATAATACTCCTGTCCATTGCACTCTTTATGAAAATGCACTGTTATTTTTTAGAAGGAATGCAAGCCAACACAGGTACATTTTTCCTAGAAAGGCACAACTAACACATTCTCTATTACATAGAAAATCTTCACATTTTGAGCTCAGGCCCACTTCAAAATAATACATGCAATAAGGGGGGAGGGAAAGAGAATGGGTTCTAAAAGTGGGGTTGGTTTACTGAAGGCCTCTGGTGATGCCAGACCATAATAGTGGCATGAGACTGGGTGTGCTGTGGCAAAGTACCAGATCCCTAGAGAACACCTCTGGATCGCCAGGCACGTGAGTATTTATTGATTTAATATACGTACTTATATATGCTTATTTTACACAACCCAAGTATACATGTAAGAGGGGAAAAATAGAAAGGGGGGGAGTTAAGTTCCTCTTTAAAGTGTTAATAACCCCCCAAAATTTTGGGGGGGTTTATTAACTATTATAGTAATTATTATTATATTATTATATTAATGATTCTTAAATTAATTTCCCTCACTGTAAGCTTGAAGAGGAACACCCATTTTAAAAAAAAAATACGTAGCTGATGACTTTTTAAAATCAGGTACTTCTCAGTTAATGGAGTCCAGCGATGTCTTCCAGCAGCTGATTCTTTTTACCATCTTGAATTTGGGAGGTGGCTGTGACTTCCCGGGGAACCACAGCCAGCTCCCCACTGGGCACATACAAGATTGCGTGGCACAGTGCGACTGGTCCTGCAGCTTCCTGTGACGTGACATGTCCCAGGAGGCTGTGGACAGGGAGGAATTACCAACACCATTCTTGCCTAGAATAGAGAAAGGGGGAGCAGGTACTTGTCAAAAATGGTACACACACTCTTTAAAAAGAACACAAATTGTTAGGGGCGAGGTTGTAGAAGAGGATGAGCGATACTTTTGCTGTCAATGTCTGCTTTAACCTTTCTTTTTAAAAGATTTGCTTAGATAGTAACTGCCTAGTTGATCCTGCTAGTTCTCTGTATTTCCCTATTGAGAATGGTAAAGCTATTCAAGTCAATCTTCCATCCCCTACAATGCCACCCTCTTTGTCCATGCTCGAGTTTCCATTTGCGGAGGAAGCCCTTTACTTCTTACCTTCTTTTTCCCCTGCTAGCCGCTTCATGTGACCCTCTTCATTGGTTTGCGGGATGGCTCCAGCATGGATGATTGACAGTGGTTCCTTCTCCTTAGCTCCCCCCCATGTGAACCTTTCCATATGTTTGTGGGGTGATTTCAGCAGGGATGATTGACAGCTGCACCTCCATGAAGTCTCTTTGTCAAACTACTTTTGTTTTATAAAAGCTGTCATACAAAATACATAAGCATTTAATGTGCATTTTGTACAATTAAGGGGTCAAAGACCTCTTTTCCACGTTTCTCACACATGGGGCAGCCCATTGAACTAAACATGACATGTAGGACTGCACGGATACACATGCATGCTCGGTCGCACCTGTATGTGTGAACCTAGCCTAGAGCACCTTCTTCAGATTTTAAGACACATGGAAAGCTGTGAAGCCAATTTAGTATTTAAGGCCAAGTTCACACTACTGTGGGTCGGGCACATATACATAATTACAAGCTTTCCCGGCCTGCACAGAAACAAGCTTCCCTTTAGCAGAAGCACGGTGGTTAATAATGCCCCCACTCATTGCTTAATATGCACTTTTTAGAATGCGCAAAACTGCATGGCCATGTGGTTCGTGCTGCACATTTTTGGAAGAGGGTATAGGACTTTTTTCCCTGTTGCTCGTGAGTATGGCAGCCCATTGAAATGAATGGGTGGCCTACACAAGATGAGCAGGATCAACAATCCTTTCTCTGAAAGTAACACTTACTCCATACAAGGACTTTAGGGTTCCAACAGTCATACAGATGTAAAAGAATTAAAAATAAATGTAAGCAATGTATGTGACTTCTCTGCACATCATTGCAATCAGTGCTGGGGAGGGCACAGAAATCTCGCAGCTTCCACAGATTCATATTACTATACAGTTCAATTCTGCACATTGAGTGCAGGTTAAAGCATGGGAGTTGATTTTTCTCCTTACTTACTGGAATATACAAAGGGTCTATGGCATTGTAGAGGACCTAAACTTGTACTGGCCTGCTGTTTTTCCTGTGCTTTCATGTGAAACATGTTAAGCATGCAGTGTTGAAAAAAAATTGGGCTTGCGTTACCTTTTTTTCCCCATCAAAATCAGAGCATATCAGCATAAAGCACCATTGTACACAGCTTCCATTTACATACCTTTTTTTTTACAGCTCCTTGGGTTGGCATGCATTGAAAAAATGTGCCAGCGCATCTAGTGTAAATGGACCCTTAAATACCTTAGCTTCTCCATATTTTAGTTAGAGTGACCATGGGATCTCATCTGTAGTGCTTACAAAGCAGAACAGCTGACCCAGAGGAAAGGAAGGATCAATTTAATCCTGGCCCCTGGGACACAGGGAGCAGACATTATCCTGTATAATAGAGACATGGGAAAGAACAGTTAGATCCCTTCCAAGTGTAATGTGATTCCAGTCTGGCCCTCTCACCCAAAACAAACCAAAAGGAAGCATTAGCATGACAATTAACACAACCTTTCCTCCAGGTGCTCTGAGGGTACAAGTCCCTGGAGATCCATTCTGGGGCTAATGCCTTTGCTAACATGCTGCCACTGACAGATACATCAATAAAACAGACTGCAGACAGTGTGTATCCCTCACATCACTCGGCTAACTTTGCATTGCCAGTTTACTCTTATGATCTTGCAATTTGCTTTACATTTATGGCTTTTAACACTGAATGCCAACAGGCAAGAATGCAGCGTTGTAGAGAAATGTCAAAATTACTTTTTACATTAAATTAATACAAAACCATATTCTTTAAGCTTTATTCAAGGAAGTATGTACAGGCAGTCCCCAGATTACGAACATGATAGGTTCTGCAGGTTTATTCTTCAGTTGAATTTGTATGAGAGTTGGAACAAGTAACTCTAGCCAAAAAATTATTTTTAAGTTTTGGATAACATAGGGAAGGGTTATCTGGCCATGCAGTAATGTGGGATTACTGATCGATCCACTGCATAGTAGGTGTTCGCATCAGCTGAGCAACAAGATGGTTGCCTGGCGGTTTCCGGGACCAGCGTGTCTCCTTTAGCTAGCCATTTGATACTGGTGCATCTCACCTTCCCTGCTCCTGAAAGAAATCTGCAGGAAATTATTGCTCTCTTACCGTCACATTAAAAAAGGTCTCTCTACATGTTGGTAGTTTGGTGCACAAATCATCAAGGGACCTGGTGGTGGTGACAGAGGACAGAAGGTGTATGTTTGGGGCACGGTGTGGGGGGGATTTGTGAATGTACTGGGATGGTTTTTTTTACCTTAAAGTGGTTCTAAAGGCAGACTTTTCTTTACCTCAATACATTCTATACATTAAGGTAAAAAACCTTCCACTGTCTGTGCCTTCCATCCCCCCAACCCTTACCTGGCACCACTCTTGCTCCAGCGTTGTACCCATTGGCAGCCCTGCTTTGCTCTCTTCCTGCATGCATGGGCTTTACTGAGAACAGCGGGAGCCATTGCCTACTGATGCTGTCAGTCAAATCCAGCATGGAGTGAGTGAGGGGCAAGTCCAAGCTGCGCTGTGTATGTCTATGGACACACATACCCTGGCTACGGAGTGTGCCCATGAGTACCACTACAGCAAACGGCTTCTTATGGGAGCCTACAGTGCCAGCGGGGGACCCCAAAAGAGGAGGTTCAGGACCGCTCTGTGTAATACTATCAGAGCAGACAAGTATAACATGTTTGTTATTTTAACTTTAAAAAAAATTTAGCTTTACAATCAATATAATGCTGTAAATGCATTAAGGCAAAAAAAAAAAAAGCTCAAGACGGCCATAGATGGTTCGAATCTCGGCCGGTTCAGCAGGGAATGGCTGAGATTCAAACCATGTATGGCCAGGCTGAATGTACCCAAGTTGATTGATTGATCAACTGGGGTACAACCAGCTTGTCAGATTTTGCATTTTGTGGCTATTATAGCCAGTAGCATTAATCACTGTGGTTACCCCCACCCCTTCCTGTCAAGAGAACACAATGGCTCCACAGAAGGTATTTGCCCATCAACACAGACTGTGTTAATGGGGGAATTGAGTGATTTTCTTTCCTGCAACCATGGGTTGCAGGAAAGAAAATCACTCCGTATATGGCCGGTTTAAGCCTTTAGAGCTACTTTAAGGCTGACATTGTCATCAATAAGTGCATTGACGCATCAGAACACTTAAAAAAAAAATCTGTTCTTATAGTGAATGGCAGTGAGATAACAAAGGGTATTATGTAATATGTATGAATACACCAGAAGAAAACATTGGCCAAAACTCACAGCAATTAACAGTCTAAATTTCCTCTTACAATTGTTAGTTGCCTGCAGAAGTTTTAATATAATAGGCAATTCTGGACAGTACATGCAATCCTTATTTTAAGCAAATGTTGAATTCATCTGAAAATTCCATTGTCAAAAATACATTCCCGCAGACCACTGCAGACAGACAACAATCCATCCAACTGCCATCTAATGTTTTTGAATAGCTAAAGACATGAAATGATCATCTTAACTCTGACAAACAAAACTCCCATTTCAAGTCTATGGCCGCCTGAAACTGGCCAGAGGACTTCAGAAAAAAGAGTGATCAGACCAGTAAGGAAATATTGTCCACTTGGTATTTCCTTTGGACAAGACAGCACCAAGGGGCCTGCATACATTCAAGGGTAACCCAAGGGTTTGCCGTTTTTATTATTATTATACAGGATTTCTATAGCGCCAACAGTTTGCTAAGCGCTTTACAATAGAATGGGAGACAATACAGCAACACTACAGTTCAATACAAGAGGGAAAGGGGGGCCCTGCTACTTGGAGCTTACAATCTAGGAGGGAGGGATAGCTTGGATCTGTTTTTTTTTTTATAGTTACATACTTGCTAAACCATTTTTTGATAAACACATCATCAGGTTTCCCTTGTAGTGGGTTTATGTGTACTTTACTGAGTGTCCCTAAAGTCTGGACACCTAGGCAAAATGCATAATTTCAATACATTTTAATACACGTTTTAATATTTATTTTCATTGGAATATTAATAAATAACATCTCTAATGGGATTTCCACCATTTATGATGCAAAGTTCCATGCACTTTGCAAGATTCTTATGAACCGGATGCATTAACTCCACATTTCCATCAATCTGAGCACATTCATTCACGATGCGTTCCTTCGGGTGATTCATAGCTGTAATTTTCATTGAGTACACTTTTTTTAGCATACTCCCCAAAAAAAAAAGAAGTCAAGGGGGTTAAGGTCTGGTGAGCCTATATAGTGATATATTATATACAGTATATGTATAGTGGTATTTCCTATGTGTCCAGACTATAGGGACACCCTGTACAGTGCAGTTGTTGTTGAATGACTGCAGTCGTTTTCTAGAGAGTGCGCCTTTCGAGTTATTCATATGGTGACTGACAAATATGGGAAGCATTGCTTTACTTGCACCTGTCTAATCACTATATCAATAAAATGGGACAGCTCTGCTAATCTTCAAATCTTTTCACAAAGATTCGAACTCCTACCAAATAGCAATAATGTAGGCAGGAGGCATGGGAAGGGGTGAAATAACAGCGCTTAGTGCTTCTTTGAAGTCCGCAGACATAAGTCATGGCAAGTGACCACTTCAGACAATGGAGCCACTGGGAAATGCGCTTCTCACCATCTATCTGAGCTTTCTATAGATGACCCTTGACCCCTGGCACAAAGCCTCTATGTGAGCTAGTCTCAGTTTTGTCAAGAGCTCTTACCAAACCGGCCATCCAGCCTGATTTGCGCCGTCTTTGTCATGGAAAAAAAAAACAACCTATGCAGTAAAGTCAAAACATATTGGAAAGAATTCAATAAAGCTGCTGCACCACTTTTCTGGCATAAATCGCTCTTGTTATTGTTCTGCACCAAACTTATGAAGCATTTGGGTCACTTTTGGTTCTGACAGCAACTCGTGCCCCAAATTCAGGTAGTTTTGGAATGCGGCACTTTTGCATTGTAGCGTAGTGAATGTTCCAAATGCAAAATAAAATACCGAAAGTTCGTATCTTATGGAAGTGGAGCGAATTAAGACTAGTCTCTTTTGGCATACAGAGAGAGAAACTGGCACAGACAGATTTTTGCAAAAGTGTCTTGTGTGCATTCTAAAAGTGGAACAGTGTGCCTCAAATTCAAGTACAAGTTCCAAACAGGTACATGAATTTGGTGCGCATAAGGGACACTTTAGCCAAATCTGTTGACGCCAGTCTTTAAGAATTCCAGGGATTCTCTGTAAAATGAATTTAAGGTAATCAGTATTTGTAATCTCTTCTTAAAACAGAACATATTAGGGGAGATTTACTAAAAGAGGAGTGCGCAAAATCTAGTGCAGCTCTGCACAGAAGCAAATCGGCTTCCAGGTTTTGTCAAAACTTAACTGAACAAGCTGAAGTTAGAAGCTGATTGGCTACCATGCATAACTACAAAAGATTCTGAGGGCTCTGGTTTTAATAAATCTCCCCCATTATGTCATATTTATGTCATCACTTCCACTACAAATGAAAAAAAAACATAGCAATTAATCATTTCAAACCTAATAGACCCCATGGATTCTTAAATTAATGATATCTAGACCCTCACGTGTGCCTTTATACTAGGGATGCACTCATGCCTGTTTTTTACCGGTGAGTACAAGTACTGATACTTGTGATCAAGTACTCACCGATACCTTTGCAGTGCGATTTGAGCCCATAAAAAATGAATAGGCTCAAATCACACTGCAAAAAATCACATGGGATTTGAACAGGAATGTGGTGCGATTCCTGTCCAAATCACAAGTGGTTTCCTGCACCGCTCCTGTGTGAACGCAGGCTGAAGTCACTATGACATTCCTGGGTTCTCACAGGAGCGGTGGATGAAAGAGCATGTGATTTAGACAAGAACTGCACCGCAGTTCTGTTCAAATCACATTCGATTCTTTGCAGCGTGATTTGAGCCTATTCATTTTGTATGGGCTCAAATCACCCCACCAAGATATTGATTTTAGGTATTGGAGCATTTGCATGAGTACACGTGCAAATGCTTAGTATAGGCATTGATACCAATATCTGTGCAACCCTACTCTATACCAAAATACAAAAAAGTATATTCACTTAGTGAAAACGTCTTTCTTGAGCACTCACTAATGTGATTGTGGGCTATCTCTGGCCTACTGTCATCTTACTCCACTTATCCTTCCCCTACACTACCCCTCACTTCCTCTGCCCTATCACCTTCTATTTCTTCTTTCAGACTTGCTACACAGTTGCGTTTCCCACCAGACAATAATTTGAGGCTTCCACTATCTGAAGTTGATATGAAATCTTGGATTCTCGTTGTTTTATATTGCAAAATGTTTTTTTTTTCAAAACCAATGAGAAGCTTACAACTATGCAGGAATCTGTACTTCGTGCTGAACTAGAACTCAACACCTGATTATTATTGTATTCCTGCATTATTGAATGGAGTAGTCAACAACTAACTCCCAAGGCTCACACTGAGTCATGTAGCTGTAGCCATTCTCCCTCTTTTCATTTCCATACCCTACTCTTTATGGAAACATTCCAGTAAAAACAGATTGAGCAAATAAAAAAAACAAAACAAAAAGAAACATCATGTATTCCTCATTTAAGGATGGGAGATAGTTATGTAAATTCCCCTTAATCCAGAACTGCTGTTTTTTTGGGGGGGTAGCAAAGTTACAGCCTAAAGTTACAAAGAGGATGGCTGTCCATGCTAAGATTGGAAACCTTATCAAGAGCCATGAGACAGGATATTCAGTATGGTTATGGTAAGGTGGGCAGCTCAAAGCTCAAAAGAAGACAGGGCACAAATATGCTTTGTATACAGGGTGCAATGATGTAGTCCTGATGAGCATGGATACTTCACTTTATTCTGACATAAATGGCATGCATTCCAAATTGGAAGTTCAGGGCACCAAGGGATATGGAGTGATGGACAACAGAAACCTAAAAATCTAAGTATTGTAATGGGGACATAGTGAGGACATTTTTTTTTCTTGTGAAAGTGCATAAATGAAAAAAGCAGGGATGCCAAACATCCCTTTATTTCATAGAAAGCAGCTTCCTAGAGGAAAGGTTAGTGCAGCCAATACATGCTTCATTTTTTTCATTCAACCGGTCCATACATGGATCAAAATTCAACTGGTCCCTGCTGAACTGGCCAAACTTTGATCCATGTATGGCCGGTTTAAGAGTATTGCATAGCGCAGCAGTGGCCGCACTTTGAACACACTTTATTAGTGTTCATTTATTTTTACAGTGCATATGGGAAAAAAATGTTATTTGGTTAGAGATCAGCTTTAGCTCTCTCAGCAGCACAAGGATTTAGGCGTCATGCTTACTGTCAGTTTGAGGCTTAAAATATGCAATAGTGTAAAATCGCATGTTCGTAAGGCCTATTCCCCAAACACAGAGGTTTTGTATTTGGGAAATATGTCATACGTGCATGCCAGTGCATGAAAACAGCAGTGTCTGAGTATTTTAGGTACTTTTATAGCGCCGTCAATTTACCAGCTCTTTACATATATATTGTACATTCACATCAGTCCCTAACCCTCAAGGGGCGAACAATCTAAGGTCCCTAACTTACATTCACACACATACTAGGGCCAATTTAGGCAGGAGCCAATTCACCTACCAGCAAATCTTTGGAGTATCTAGAGGATACCCACGCAGGCACAGGGAGAACATGCAAACTCCAGGCAGGTGGTGCCGTGGTTAGGATTCGAACTGCCAGGCGGAAGTGCTAACTATTTAGCCACTCTGCTGCCCAGTATAGTTGCGTACAGCCATTCACTTCTGTACATGCGCCACCTGTGGCTTTCTGGATGAGGAAAAATGCCAGGCTTTTACAATGGACCATATTTAAGCCTCAAAGCATCCATATACATGAGGCCTTTATTGCTACTGATGTTCTTAGTTGCCCTGGAGCAAGAATAAGGATTTTATGGTGTAGGCGGTAAGATGTAAAAACCAGGAACATTCCACAGACAAATATGCAAAACATTCCATGAACAAATCAGGGAACACTTAACATTAGAATAGCCCTAACATTTACTATTAGGCAGTTCTGCAGTTTTTTTCCCTTTGAGAACAAGCCAGCTTTGTCACTGTACCCCAGTGTTCCTTCTTCAAAAGCAATAACCTGACCATCACTGTCCAAGCAATACAGCAGCATCAAAGGACCAGCTATGGTAGGAACAGAGCAGAATTCAAATACCTGCAGTTTTGCAGGCAGGCAAGCAGTCTACAGACAGGGTGCACAATAGTATAGACACAAGCTTGACACTAGCTGCTTAATTGCCTGAGCCTGGGAACAAAGGATCAAAAAGCATGTTTACAAAAAAGGAAATGAAGACTGAGATTTCAGCACCTTGGTGTTGAAGGATTATCACATAACACTTTAAAAGTCAGTCCTTGGCTGGTACAGTCAATTACCAGAACATGGGAGGAGCACAGTGAATAGGACACAAGGCCGATGTGTCTGCGAATGACAATGATACTTCCCTATTTACGTCAATCAGGAATGTTACTTTTCCAATGGGAGACAGAGAGCTGCAGTGACCTTCAGACAGGGAAACATCACACACAAGCAGAGGTAGTAGGCCCACTGACCCGAGGCACTACATCAGGGTTCACTCAGGTGTAAGTCCTTTTGGATGGGCTTAATAAAATCCAGGTGACAACCTCTGATGTCATTGGATTCCTCCATCTGGCTTCACCATGATGTTTCCCTCGTGGGGAAACATCAACGTATAACATATCAACTTATCTCAAGAGTTTGAGCTGTAAAATAAGCACTTAAAGCTGAACTCCAGAGACATAAAATGCACAAATGAATGCACCACTGTATTCATTAATATACCAATAAATCTATTTTTTATTAAAGTACCTAATTTAGACTTGGTTCCAGCTCCCTGCAATCTCTGTACGGCAGAACGCAGAATGAGAGAGGACACTGATATGCAAAAGACAAAAGATTAGGTCTCTTCCCCTGTATTATTATTATTATACAGGATTATACAGTTTTTGCTGTGCTTTACAACATAAGGGTACAAACTAAAGGCAGGCAGCAGGGGCAGACTGACAACTCATGGGGCCCCCGGGCAATAGGGGATCATGGGGCCCCTGTGTCCTTGCCCAAACTCAAAAAAGCCTATGAAAAAGGTACCAGGGGGAATCTCATGGAGCCCCCTACTGACCCTGGGCCCTCGGGCAGTGCCCGAGTTTCCAAATGGTTAGTCCCCCCCTGGCAGGCAGTACAGTACAATTTAATACAGTAAGATAGGACTATGTTGTGTGGAAAAAGCCTTTTAAATTTTAGAACCGGATGGACAGAAATACTAATCCTTTCAGAGGTAAAACAGCTTCCGTGTATAATCACTTGTAGGGAGGAAAACAAATTAGACAATATACTTCGCTTTCCCCAAGTTTCATAGTACAGGGGCAGGGGAGATGTCAGCCTCTCCTGTTGGCCTACAACTCTGGTCCCATTCTGTGCAAATTCCTTAAACGTTACGTTTGCCTTTATGATCTCCTCAGATATGCCATGCACATCATTGCTATTATATGTAATGTTTAATGTTCATTCATTTTATACCTGTATGGTTGATCTGGTCGACTGACATTTGTACCACCTGTTTAATAAGATGATGCAATTTTCTTTCCTGCAGCTATGGGTTGCAGGAAAGAAAATCTCTCGACTCCCCCATCAACACAGTCAGCATTGATGGGAGAATCTCTTCTGCGGAGCTACTGAGTTCTCCCTGTGGGGGAGAGAGGGAGGCGTCCCTGCCAGGAGAACATGATGATTATTGGTAGCAGCTATAGCAGCTGGCCATAATCGCATGCTAGGAATCCGATATGCTGGTTGTAATCGATGGATCGACTTGAGTACAATTAGCCTGCCCATACAAAGATTGAATCTCAGTTGGGCCTTGCTGGACCACCGCCTGCTTAAGGCAGGCCATAGATTATGCAATTTCCTTTCCTGTAACCACAGGTTGCATGAAAGAAAATCACTTGATTCCCCCCATCAACAGTCAGAGTTGATGGGGGGAATCCCTTCTATGAACCATTTTGTCCTCCCAGAGGGGGGGGGGGGTTTGCTGAGAGCCGTATCTCCCAGAAAACACAATGATTACTGCAAGCAGCTAGCCACAGCAATAATTCGATTGATGGAGTACAATCAGCCTGCCCATACATTGTTCCGCAGGGATTTGAACCATCTACAGTAAGCTTAATTCACTATGAATAAAGAATTGAAAAAAAAAAAAATAAGATTATTGGTGTCATGCAGCTGGCTCTGCCGAGAGACATTGGACTCATTTCTGTGTAGGCATCAGTAAACCGTCAATCAGCCAAAGCTCAAGGAACATCCTAGAATCCTCCAAAGGAATCCTAGTTCTAAATGGCTGGTATAGATTGTAAAATTTAATGCAGTCATACTGGAACCAATAATGCTAGGTACACACGGGAAGTTTTGTATTTTTTGTAACCCAGCGGGTTAAGTGAAAACAAAACTGAATTACTATATATAGCATTACTAACTGAGCAATGTTAGTGTGGCAATCTCTCCCTCTGAGCAATTGTGGACAGAAGTCTGTTGTTAGACTGGTTTCTGTCGGACAGGTTGCTGGACACACTAGCCGAATGTTGGCTGTTATTTGCTGAACCGGCCAATACTGGTCAGTATTCAACCTGTGTGTACCAACCTTAAGGCAGAAAACAATGTACAAAGAAAAGTAACCCAGAGCAATCAGCTTTCAATATCCTAATGTCCCCAGTGAAGGGAGGAATCAGAATGGTTGCTAGAGGTAACTGTCCTCAGCACATCATGGCTGCTCTTGGCAATGACATTATACATATGATGGCTTGTCTATAACCTCCATTAACATGCGCAAGCCACCAAATGTACTACATCAGAAAGAACACGGTGTGAATATCTAGCAGCAGTAACAGGAAATGAAAAGCTGCCTGGATTGTTATGAGGTGCTGAAGACATAATGTTTCAACTTATCCGGTTAAAAGAAACACCATACATAAATCAGATTCTTTGTATGATGACTTATACAGAAGAAATTTCTTTCTGTTGAGAACCAATGGAAAGCTTCATTTGTCCAAGAACACACAGTTTAATAGTATAGTGTACAAAGATGGATACAGACTGGCGTGAAAGCTGTTACCCAGAATGGTGGGAAGTGAGTTGTTCCTTTAAATGTGCCTCTCGATAGATAAATACCTGTGTTATTTTCCATTATATCCAACTGCTCAATAAGAAGCCTGATTAACACTAACTTCCTTCTCATCTTTGCTTGATTTGGACAATAAAGTGGAAAATCTTGGCATATGATGACTTCCTACTGTGTAATATACTTTGGTAGCACAGGGTCTTAGAAGCACTCTTGGCTTGCACCACTGAGGTCCTGAGTTTAATTCCCACTAAGTACACCACCTGCATAAAGTCTGTATGTTCCTTTTATGTTGAAACCCAAGAGAAACACCTTCACCTAAATAAAAACTAAAACAATTTAACTTTGAACCTAGATGAGATTCCCTTTCTTCATGGTGCTAAGCCAAGTGTGAGATTTTTATCCAATACGGTGGCCAACTAACCAATATGGAGGTGCAGAAGATGAAAAGGGTGAGGTCAATGCTCTGTTTTACCCGGAGAAGTCAGAATTTGCATATTAGGCTTCCTGGCTTTCAGGGTTCTTGGAGTCATTTGGGAAAATGTTTTAAGGTGCTTGCTTTTTATTTATACTTTCACTTTAGTGGCTTATATAGAGCCAGGTAAGACCTTTTAAAGGGGATTACAATTTTACCTTTTAGGTGAACCAAAACTTTGTGATAAACCTAAACTTTTTTATGCCCAACCCATCGGTAACTACAGCCTAAAGTTCTAAGTTCCATCATAGCAGCACAGTGGCTAAATGGTTAGCACTTCCACCTGGCAGTACTAGGGTTGTTGGTTCAAATCCCAGCCACAGCACCACCTGCCTGGAGTTTGCATGTTCTCCCTGTGCGGGTTTCCTCCAGGTACTCTGGTTTCCTCCCACACTCCAATGACATGCTGGTAGGTTAATTGAATCCTGTCTAAATTGTTCCTAGTATGTGTATAAATGTAAGTTAGGGAGTTTAGATTGTACACCCCTTGAGGGTTAGGGACTGATGTGAATGTACAATATATATGTAAAGCACTGTGTAAATTGCTGGCACTATATAATATCTTTAATATCCACAGGGTTAGTTCACACTATACCTGGATGCTATTTTAACTACCTATCGCGATTTGGATACCTTGAATGTTTACAATAAAGTTCTTTTGATAATCTACTACACTATTGGCATCCTTCCCTAAACTCCCTGAGAGGAGTACTTCTTTTCAGATCCAGGCACCATACCAAGAGGTGGAAGATTTCCTGTAAACAGGCAGTTCCTTCCAGCCAGCCCCTTTGAGGGAACCTGTTGGTTACCTGTATCTTATTCTTCTCTACTGAGTCCTGTCATCACACGGAAGGGAGGATTGCCCAAGCTGACCAGACCTCTGACCAGACCCCTGATGAGGGATTTTATACAACGCTCTTACCCTATTTATTTCTGGTGAGTGCGCATTTCTATCAATTCCTAAGGAGCACCACCAGTATCTAGTAGTTTCACCATTTTACAAGTCATAGACTTTATGGACGTAGTCTTGAATTTATTGAATTTTATATGATTTTAGCGCTGCACTAATCTATATTATTTGTTCTACTGCATTATTGGTTGCTTTGAGTGCATAGCTGCTTTTGGGATTAAGTGCTCACTACTCCCTTTCTGTTTGGTACTATATAAGTACCTGTAATAAATAAATATATACCAAATCAGCTGCAGCACTTTGTCTTTTGTTCAATGGCCTTGTTTAGGCTACTTTCACACTGACCCGTAGCAAAAACGTGTATGCATTTTTACCGCGTTTGTGGTGCATTTTTCTATAGGTGTCTTGACTCAACAATTGCACCAAAAATGTAGCGCTTTATTGTCACATTTTCCATTGATTTAAAAAGGGAGGTGCATTTTTGTGCATAAAAAATGCAGCAAGCAGGATTTTAAAAAAACGCACCAGACCTGCAACGGATCAGTGTAAAGACTTCCATAGGAATACTTTTTTCACACTTTTTCTTCTACTTTTTTTAACGTGAAAAGCGGAAGAAAAACAGATCAGAGTGAAATCAGCCTTAAGAAATTATTATCTGTGCCTTGTTAAAGGGGGGGTTATTGGCACTTAAAGTGTAAGTAAACCCACTTTTCTTCTTATTATTTATTATACAGGACTTATATAGCGCCGACAGTTTGCTCAGCGCTTTACATTATGGAGGGAGACAATACAGTAGCAATACAGTTCAATACAAGAGGGATTAGAGGGCCCTGCTCCTTGGAGCTTACAATCTAGGAGGGAGGGGATAGTGGTACAAGAGGTAATTAGCTGTGGGGGATGGAGTGGTTGGGGGAGTAGGGGATTCCAGTAGTTAGCCGGGGTCGGGGTAGGCTTGCCTGAAGAGATGGGTTTTCAGAGTGCGCCTAAAAGTGAGCAGAGTAGGCAATAGCCTGATAGATTGGGGTAGGGAGTTCCAGAGGGTGGGTGAAGCCCTTCAGAAATCCTGGAGATGGTCATGGGAGGAGGAGACAAGGGAGCTAAAGAGTAGGAGGTCTTGCGAGGAGCGGAGAGTACAGTTTGGGTGGTATTTAGAGATAAGGTTGGTGATGTAATTAGGGGCAGTGTTATGAACGGCTTTATACGTCAGTGTTAGTGTTTTGAATTTTATCCGTTGGGCAATTGGGAGCCAGTGGAGGGATTGGCAGAGAGGGGTGGCAGATACAGAGTGGTTAGTAAGGTGAATAAGTCTGGCAGCAGCATTCATGATGGACTGGAGTGGGGATAGCCTGCGATGAGGTAGGCCAGTGACTTTTGCATCTTTTACCTACAGGTAAGCTTATAATAAAGTGAATATCTCCTAAACCAGGATCACTAAATGGCAGACCACAGTCTGAATATGAACTGGGTGACAGTCCTGTCCGGACCGTGGCCACACCACTTAGCAGTCTGAGTGGACTCCTCTCCTCCTGGCGCTGCAGCTGTTATAAATCAGGAGGAATGGCAGGGTGGACTCCTATTCTGTATATACTCGCCTGCCACTGCCGTAGTCGCCGCTGCTGTTGAAGTCATAGCAGGGAAGAGGGTGGGAGGAATGGAAGGAAGGACTCCTCTTCTGAATTTACAGACTTGCTGCCGCCGCTGGACTCAGCAGGACGGGAGGCACTGCAGGTCCACAGGGTGAACGGGGAGCCAACCTTTCATATTAAAAAGCAGATCACTTACTTTTTTTGAGTTGGGCAGCTCACTCCTTCAGTGGAGACCTTCTGTGCCCCCCGCCCTCCTGCTCTGAGTTCAGCGGCTGCGGCGACAAGTCAGTACATTCAGAAGAGGAGTCCTTCCTTTCATTCCTCCCGCCCTCTTCCCTGCCGTGACTTCAACAGCAGTGGCGATAATGGTGGTGGCAGGAGGGTACATACAGAACAGGAGTCCACCCTGCCATTCCTCCCGTCCTCCATAATGCTGACTTAAGGTAGGGGGAAGATTATGGGGGGGGGGGAGAGGGGGTTGTGATGTCAGAGGGGGATCTGTGATATGGGGGGGCTGTGGGAGGGGAAACTGTGATATGGGGGAGATGTGACGTAGGGGAGCTGTTATGTGGGGGGGGCTGTGAGAGTGGGAAGCTGTGATATGGGGGGGGGGGCTGTTAGAGGGGGAGCTGTAGTATGGGGGGCTGTGATGTGAGAGGAGGAAGCTGTGATATGAAGGGTCTGTGCTGTCAGGAGGGGGTAACTGTGATGTAAGGGGTTGTGATAGCAAGGGGGACTGTGATGTCATGGAGAGACTGTGATGTGAAGGGGGGCTGTGATGTAAGCGGGGTTATTATGTTGTAAGGGCTCTAACATGAAAGGGAGTTGTGATGTACGGGGGGGGCTGTGATGGGAAAGGGGGGACTGGGGACATTAATTAGGGACTGTGATGTGAAAGACCTGCGTAATAGAAGAAAAATGGGATTCGGACCTCTGCAGAAAGAAAATCTTACCAACTGGACCTCCGTGAATTTTAATTCAGTACCCCTGTCCTATAAAAAAAGAATATCTTCTAAATGTGCACCATTTAGGAGATATTCGCTCTTTTTTACAGCTGCCGAATTTGCTCTGAAGGAACGGCATACCCATACTATTCCTTCAGACCATTGGGCCGTGTCCTGAGACTCCCGTGCGCATACGTGGGAGTGATCATTGCGGCTCAGCCAGTCAGATGTGAACCCAAGGAGGAACACTGGTTGAAGATGGAAGCCCTGTCAGCGGTGACAGCACGTCGCTGGAGGGCTTCTTTTTAAGGTAAGACCTTCATAGTGTGCTAGTATGCGATGCATGCTAGCATATTATGCCATTACTTTGCAGGGGATTTTTATATTTTTTTTATCTGCGGTTTACTTCCGCACTAAAGCTCTCAGCACTTGCTTATATTTAGGTGACTTGAAGCCTTATACATTATGGCAGTTAGTATACTGATCAAAGAGCCTGCAAGAGTGACTAGGTGTATAATAAACAGAACTATAGGTCTACATTCCTACATTTACAGAGGTCTAAAACTGGCCATAAACTGTTAGTTTTTTTCCAGCGGGTTCAACAAAAGAAAAAAAAAAAAAATAACAGATACCTCTTACCGAGGAAAATCTTCCAACATGTCTTTCGGCAGTTTAAGGCTAACCATACACCTTTAGATTTCTCTGGACAACAGAAGTCAATGCTTTCCGCTAACCGTGCTAAACAGCATGGATGAAGGAATCTCCCCTGCAGGATATTGCATTCAGCAGCCAGTGGGACGTGTGGCTGCTGAACACCCAAACAGTGACTGCATCTAGTTGAACACAGTCACTGTTCTACCAATGATATTCTACCTGGCTCTTTCAACAAACGTCCATTGAAAAATTGCCTTTTGTCAAGCTGTGTAGTGCACAGCTCACATTTTAGCTAATTTAGCAGGAATCAGACAAAATTTGATCATGGCCAGCTTTAGACTGTTGGGCCCCTTTCACACGGGGCAGACCTGTCAGCGGATTCACATGCCCAGCAGGGGATCTACCCACTGATCCCCACTGAGCAAGCTGATGACAGGTCTGTGTCCGTTCTGCATAAGCGGAGCAAACACAGACCTGTCATCCTCTTACTCAGTGGACACAGCCCACTGTCCTTTATGGGCTGTCGGATGGAAACGGACTACCTGTCCATTTCCATCCGACTGCCATCCGATCCGATCCACCAGATGAATGGGGAACGGATCCCCATCCATCTGTTTTTAGCATACAGGATCGGATCTCATGCAGGCGGGTCCGTCCGTTTACACCCGCCACTCCATAGAAAGCAATGGAGCGGCTGATCGGATCTGCTTGAAAAACTGACAGGTGGTCACGACCAGTCCACTCATGAAAGGGGCCTTATTGTTTTTAAAGGTAGACAGCGGTTCCATATTTCAGGTGGAGCTGCAATAGTTTAAAGAAATGTAGGTCAGCCACACACAGGGCAGTTTTCACAAGCAATATGATAGATCTGAGTCCAGGGAAAGTGTATATACATGGAATTGTAACTATGATGAAACAAGCATTCAAGCTGGAACGAAATGAAAACCTTGCCCATATGTACTTACTATAGCTGGTCATACACTGTAAGATTTCTGTTGATTCCTCCATCCACATTAAGCAGCAAGACTAGAGGATTATCCCCTGCCAGCTATTCTACTCTGGAAGCTGGCACCCGTGACTGTCAGAAAACCCAATCAGTGGCTCTATCTGAATGGATGCAGTTGGTGTTTGGCCTACAATTTTCTACTCAACAGTTTTCATGATGAACCAGCTAAAATGTGATCTGTGTATGTGCTTAAGCAACCACAACCATTACAGTCTCTATGAACTGTCGGCATAGGGCTGTATACTATTAATGAAGAAAAGTGAGGAATTGGACAAACATTTCCAACAGTCTAAGTGGCTTTTTATCTTGCTTTGGCATCCAAAGTTTTGAAAAGTTTAATCATACATAGCATACTTTCTAAATACATTCATAAAACTTTCAAAATGTGTTGGATAACAGAAACGCGATGTGAATTTATAAAAGTAAGTTTATATTCAGTATATATTTATATATTACACACACCCTAAACAGTAATAGAAATCAGAACAGGTCTCTTCTTTCCTGTAAAGGATATAGACTCATTTAGGAAGGCTCCCAGTGTGTCATCTTTTTGATGGCTACCAGCATGAACACTGAGATCTCCAGTCAGACAGCCTGTCATTAGGGTTATAAAACCAACTTTCACATTCCACTAGCTAAATAACCACAGTCCCTGGACACAGAAGACATAAAACACTCTAAAAGCCTATAGATGAGCCAGCTGGTTTTCTTAACCCTGTGTATTGCCGGTGACATAATGTACCAACATTAGAACTAACAGAACTGCACAACTGTGTCAGATCCGACACATATCCACCAAGTTTCCCAAGTGTGCTGTTATCTTAAATACCACTTTCATTTACTGATCAGGATGGTTAGAAGTACTGTGGACAGCACAAGGATTGATATACTAAAGGCAAACAGACTATGCACTCTGCAAAGGCATTTGCTCCAGAGCTTAGTAAATGAGGAAAAACTCTGCTGACTTCCCTCATCCAATCATGTGCAACCAAAAATGCGTTTTTTTAAATATCTTCCTTGCATGTGATTGGGTTTTCTTTGCAAAGTGAGGCTTCACCTTGTTTACTAAATTCTGGAATAAATGTACTTGCAGAGTGCAAATGCACTTGCAAAGTACACAGTCTACTTGCCTTTAGTAAATAAACCCCCACTGTCTACCACTGCCTGCTATATAACCATGGAAAATAAAATATTATAACATTGACACTAAGGAGGGGCATATTTTGTAATAGTACATTCTGACACCCGCTTAACTGTCTTTGATTAAAAACATTTTTTTTGCCACAAATATGCAAATAAGGACAGCGATAATGAAATATTGGTAGTGCAATGAATGAAAACTAGATGACATTGTTCAGCTTATGTATATGTATATCGACAGCAACTCACTACTGATCTCAGTTTGTTTTACTTGTTATAATTGCTGGACAAGATTTACAGATGTTATTGTGTGCAAGCATACACTATGCTATTAATAACAATAAAAAAAAGATAAATATATACAATTATAACAAGTAAAACAACAATAATAATAATAACAAAAATGTATTTATTTATTACAGGTACTTATATAGCGCCGTCAGTTTATGCAGCGCTTTACATATATATTGTACATTCACATCAGTCCCTAACCCTCAAGGGGCGTACAATCTAAGGTCCCTAACTCACAGTCACACACATACTAGGGCCAATTTAGACAAGAGCCAATTCACCTACTACTCAGAGGAAACCCACACAGGCACAAGGAGAACATGCAAACTCCAGGCAGGTGGTGCCGTGGTTGGGATTCGAACCAACGACCCTAGTACTGCCAGGCGGAAGTGCTAGCCATTTAGCCACTGTGCTGCCCAAATTAATTATGATTATTAGTATTATTATTCTTATTTGCCTTTTGTATAAGCTTATCATGAGTAACTCACTGCACATCTTAGTTTGTTTTACTGGTTATAAATGTCCAGTTTTGGAAATATTAATGTGTGCAATCATTCTATGCAGATAACAACAACAACAATAATAATAATAATTATTATTATTATACATTATTTGCCTTTTGTGTAGGAGATGTTAATGGAGACGTTTTGTTTTGGAGATCTTAATGTGTGCAATCATTCTATGCAGATAACAACAACAATAATAATAATAACATCAATTATTATTATTATTATAATACATTATTTGCCATTTGTATAGGAGATGTTAATGGAGATATTTTGTTTTGGAGATGTTAATGTGTGCAATCATTCTATGCAGATAACAACAACAATACTAATAATAACAATAATAATAATAGCAGTAGTAGTGTAACATATAAAAATAAAAAGATACTCAATATATTTACCCATATTATATATTGTATATATTTGCATATAGGTTAGTAGTATTTTTTTTTTCAAGTATTATTATATATTGCTAATAGTGTATGTTTATTTTCTCTGCAGTAAAGTGCTGTGATTGAGCTGACTTAAAAATAATATTTACTACAGCAAATTAAATTCACATAAAAAAAATGATATGACAAACAACAACTAAAGAAAGAACCAAGTAACGCTGAAATAATTGAAGGGTGAAAAGGATGACAAGCTGTGACAACAGTGACATTATTTACACAACTTTTGTTAACACCTCTGTCACCACATTTTGAAAATGTGGGCTTCCCTAAAAGTTCTGATTGGCCAGCGGACAACAGAAGGCAGCGGTTAGTTGTTCTCCAGTTACTGTACATATTTCACCCAGCACATTGTGCATACGAAAAGTGGTGATCACTGCAATGGGTCATTTTTCTGAAATGACCAGCAGTCTACTTTGTAGGTCCTTTAGCCCTGCAGGCTGCAACCAGCACAGACATGCTGAACTATTGCACAGTACAGAGACTTTTCCCATTGCAGTGATCTGGACATTATACACTTGAAAGGTCTCCTGTAATATTATTGAGTGCACTCACCTCTGGGGTCTCCCCTGCTAATCTGGCTCCTTAGTAGAAGGACAGGGTGCACAGGAGCAAAGTTTACAGTGCTGGCCAGAGAGCCCCTAGATGGCTCATAGATGCTGCTTGTGAAAGCCTCCTGTTGCTGCTGCTCCCCTCCCCCCTGCCCTCTTGCTCCCCCACCTCTTCTAGAACTAGCTGTTCTTGTTTGCTGGGAAAGATGCAGGACTTCTCAGGGGAGGGGGTGTAGAGGAGGAGGGGGTGGGGGATACTGGACATTAGGGAGAAAGGTGTAGAGAGTGATGAAGGAGGGCTAAGGCCGGGCTGCCCCCAGGGGCAGGCTGAGACCTTACAGCCAGGGGTCAGGGAGGCAGTGACAGATCCTGGCTAGCCCCATCACAGGCTGACAATAGCTCACAGACCAGAAATGTGCACTAACACATATTCCCACCATTAGGCCAGCCAAGGAAAGAAAAGACCTGACAAGAGGATGTCATGGAAATAAAGAGATGGAATATAGACAGACCACCTGGCTCCACATTACTAGGGATTACTAGGCTGACCATAGGCGTGCAGATGTCCTATGACAGGTAATGAGACATCTGCCCTTTTTCAGTCATATACATACGCTGCCATGGTCTGTTCTAACTTTCTCTCATAATTTTGGGCTTTAATTGCACAAATTTTCTAATGATGATCTGATGGTCAGAAGCACTTGTTATTATTGCATTTATAATTCCCAAAATGCCTTTAAAAAAAAACAAAAAAACAATGCTTGAATTGGAAGCATCACTTGAGTAGCTCGAAACATGTATGGATGCCCTATGGTCAACACTGGGCACACTGGAAGTCACAGAGGGCATCGGAAAGGGGGCACTGGACACGTGATGGGTGATGCTGCTGAGAGACTATGTATAAGACTTGGGGTCAATTCACACCGCAAAGTGTGCGTTAAGCACACGGAAACACAAAAGCACTGACATGAATTTGCATGCTGCATTGCTTTTTTTTAATGCGCTGCAATACTTTTTTTTTTTTTTTTCTAAACTTCACTAAGTGTCATTTGCAAAGGAAACTTCAATTGACTGTATTGCGTTGTGGTGCCCTTGTGTTTTCACATGTTGCGATAAAAAAAATAGGGCACGTTCTACTTTTTTTTTCCAGCGCAGGCCAGTGCACATCAGTTCAATGCACTGGTGTGAACTGTTCCTATTTAAATACATTGATTTTTTAATGAATATGTCTTGGAGTAAGTTGATTAGCACATGCTAGCTCCTCGAATGTGAATGGACCCTTAGTTCTTTAAAAAAAAAAATATTTTTTCAGAAACTACTAGTTTTCAAAAAAATATAGACTTATTATGGCTTCAGCAATTTTAACAGAATCTGTCACAAAGCAAAATACCTGTGTGAAAAGCATGGGTTTAAAGTTAGTATTCCCCAGCTCCCAGGAATCTCAGTTGAAGTAAAGCAGTATAGTCTTACCACTGCTGTGCAGAGATTTTAGGCAGTTATACTTGTGCTATTTTAAAGTATATACCATTTTTTTTTTATACATATCGGTATGTTAAGTGTTTTTTATGTGCTCCTGTCTTGCCCTTAAACTGCCAATATTTATATAATGTTGTAACATAACACCAGATAATAGAGAATTATTAGTACAAAAGGCAGCATTGCTTACTTTTCCATCCAGCAAGCCATTATAAAAAAATAAAAGAAGTGGATCAAATATGTATAGCAGTATATCCCACCTTCTTTTACCGAGTTTATTTTACTCATCAATTTCCCCTAGTCCTTGCATATTTAGCTTTCTTATCATTCTCTTACTGGTCTTTGCATTCCCAGCTTCCATACCATTCTCCACTAGTTCTACCATGATCACCTTTCAAACTGTTTTCTTCTAGTACTTCCACCGTCAGTATCCATATCATTCTCCCTGGTCTTTGCATCCTTAGTTTCAACACCATTCTTCCCTGGTCCTTGTATTCTTTAGCTTTCACACCATTCTCCTACTGATCTTTGCATTCCCAGCTTCCATATCATTCCCCCCTAGTTTCTGGATCATTGGCCATCATACCATTCTCTCATAGTCCTTGCATCCCAGGTTTCCTTACAGTTTCCCCCTAATCCCTGTATCCTCAGCTTCTTTACCATTCTAACGTAATCCTTGCAGTCTCAGCTTCTATAATCTTTGCATCCCCTGTTTGCATACTATTCTCCCCTGGTCCTTGCACCCTAAGCTTCCATACCAGTCTCCCCTGGTCCTTGCACCCTGAGCTTCCATACCAGTCTCCCCTGGTCCTTGCACCCTGAGCTTCCATACCAGTCTCCCCTGGTTCTTGAACTCTCAGGTTCTATATCATTCTCCCTTAATTGATCCACCTTTCACTTCCTTAGCTTCCCTCTTTGTTCTTGTATGATCAACTTTCTATCCAATTTTCGTTAGTACCTGCATCCTCTGCTACTATACCATTTTACTATTATTATACAGTATTTATATAGCGCTAAAAGGTTTGCTCAGCGCTGTACATTATACTGGGGGACAGAACATGAGACAATACAGTAACAAAACAAAACACGAGGGGTTCAAGGGCCCTGCTCTTTCGAGCTTACATCTATGAGGTAGGGGATAGTGGTACAGGAGGAAGTGGCTGTGGGGGATGGAGTGGTAGGAGTGGAGGAGATCGGCTGTTAGGTAAGGGCGGGGTAGGCTTCCCTGAAGAGATGGGTTTTCAGGGTGCGCCTAAAGGTAAGAAGGGTAGGTGACAGTCTGATGGATTGGGGTAGTGAGTTCCAGAGGATGGGGAAAGTCCTGGAGAAGTCCTGCAGTCAGGCGTGGGAAGTGGAAAGTAGGAGGTCTTGTGAGGAGCGAAGTTTATGGGTAGGGTGGTATTTGGATATCAGGTCGGTGAGGTAGTTTGGGGCAGCATTATGAATGGCTTCGTATGTCTGTGTTAGTAGTTTGAATTTAATGCGTTGGGCAATCGGGAGCCAGTGGAGGGAATGACAGAGGGGGGTGGCAGAAGCGGAGTGGTTGGTAAGATGGATGAGTCTGGCCGCTGAGTTCAGGATAGACTGAAGCGGGGATAGTCTGCGATGAGGTAGGCCGGTGAGAAAGGAGTTGCAGTAGTCCAGACGTGAGATAATAAGGGAGTGAACGAGTTGTTTAGTAGTGTCTGGGGTTAGGAACGAATGTATTTTGGAGATGTTGCGGAGGTGGAGCCTGCATGAATTTGCCAGTGATTGGACATGGGGTTGGAAGGACAGGGCTGAGTCTAGAGTGACACCTAGGACTTTGGCTTGCGGGTTGGGACTGATGGTGGCGTTGTTGGTCGTGATGGAGAGGGTGGGGGGGGGGCATGGGCTGGGGGGAAAATCAGGAGCTCGGTTTTGGAAAGGTTCAATTTGAGGAAATGGAGCGACATCCAGTCTGATATGTCGTTCAGTAAGTGGGTGATACGGGCGGAGACTGAAGGGGTGAGGCGAGGGGTGGAGAGGTAAATTTGCGTGTCACCAGCGTAGAGGTGATAGTTGAAGCTGTGGGAGTGTATCAGTTTGCGGAGGGAGGAGGTGTAGATGGAGAAGAGAAGGGGCCCGAGGACAGAGCCTTGGGGGACCCCAACAGAGAGGGGGAGAGAGGGGGAGGTAGTAGCGTTATAGGTAACGCTGAAGGAGCGTTAGGATAGATAGGAGGAGAGCCAGGAGAGAGCGGAGTCTCTGATGCCAAGGGAGTGTAGCTTATTAAGGGGGTGGTCGACTGTGTCGAAGGCTGCGGAAAGGTCGAGGAGTAAGAGGACTGAGTAGTGGCCATTAGCTTTGGCGGTTAGCAGGTCATTAGTGATTTTGAGTAGGGCGGTTTCGGTGGAGTGTAGGGGACAGAAGCCAGACTGTAGTGGATCGAGGAGGTTGTTGTCAGTGAGGTGGGCGCTTAGGCGATTGTAGACTAAGTGCTCAAGGAGCTTGGAAGTAAATGGCAGCAGGGAGATGGGTCTAAGGTTGTTCAGGTCGGTGGGGTCCAGGGAGGGTTTTTTGAGTATGGGGGTGATGTGTGCGTACTTTAGGGGGGAGGGGAATGCGCCAGTAGAGAGGGAGAGATTGAAGATGTGGGTGAGGGAGCGTATGATGGAGGAGTAGGGTGACCGGAGGAGTTGGGTGGGGACAGGGTCAAGGGGGCAAGTGGTGAGGCGGGCTTCTGAGAAGACCTTAGTGACCTCCTCAGTGGTAGCAAGGCTGAAGGAGCGGAGTGTTGGGGAGGTAATAGTGTGCGGGATGTTAGGTGTGGTGGGGGGTAGGGCGGTTGCGAGGTCAGAGGAGGGGAAAGTTGATGGGGTTATAGTGGGAGGGAGGCTAGGTGGAGAGGTAGGTTGAGCATTGGCGATGTCCTTACGGATTGCGTCGATCTTATTTTGGAAGTGATTGGCAATCTCGTGGGCGGTGAGTGAGGTGCTGGGGGGGGGGAGAGTAGGGAGTTGAAAGTGGACAAGAGCCGGCGAGGACAGGTGGAGAGGATGTTGATGAAGGTTACGAAATAGGTTTGTTTGGTGGTGTGGAGGGAGGAGGAGTAGGTGAGGAAGGCAGATCTGTAGAGGGAGAACGCTCGAGGGGATTTGGTTTTGCGCCATAATCATTCCAGCGCGTGACTGCGTCGTTTAAGATTTTTAGTTTGGTCGTTCTGCCAGGGTTGAAGCGGTCGGGGTCTAATGCTATGTGTGGTTAGGGGTACTAAGGAGTCTAAAGCAGCTGACAGTGAGTCGTTATACACAGTAGTGGCTCTACCCCTGTTCCTGCATCCCTGGCTTCTATGCTATTCACCCTAGCCCTTGCATCTCCAGTTTCTATACCCCTGTCCTTTCGCACTTGCAATCTTAGCTTCATATTATTACCACTGTCCCTGCATCCCCAGCTTTCATACCATTCTTTCCTAGTGCTTGCATCCTTTGCTCCCATATACTTTCCCCCTAATCCAGGGGTGGGCAAACTTTTTGACTTGAGGGCCGCAATGGGTTCATATATTGGACCCGGGGGCCAGACCAAGAGTAGATGAATGATGTGTATGTGTCATCCATAGTAAGTATAGTAATATTCCCCCATAGTAAGCATAGTAATTAATCCCCCATATAGTAATTCATCCCCCATAGTAATTCATCCCCCATATAGTAATTCATCCCCCATAGTAATTCATCCCCCACATAGTAATTCATCCCCCATAGTAATTCATCCCCCATAGTAATTCATCCCCCATATAGTAATTCATCCCCCATAGTAATTCATCCCCCATATAGTAATTCATCCCCCATATAGTAATTCATCCCCCATAGTAATTCATCCCCCATATAGTAATTCATCCCCCATAGTAATTCATCCCCCATAGTAATTCATCCCCCATATAGTAATTCATCCCCCATAGTAATTCATCCCCCATATAGTAATTCATCCCCCATAGTAATTCATCCCCCATAGTAATTCATCCCGCATATAGTAATTCATCCCCCCTATAGTAAGTCCCCCCTGTGTCAATTTACTTACCTTTGCTCCGCGCGTTCCTCTCGCCGTGTTCCCGCGCCATTCCGGTCTTCAGGGCGGACTGTGAGAGGAGCCTAGCTCCCCTCACGTTCGTCACGCTGCCCCGCCTACACACATCCTAACAGCCTCACATCACGCTCCGCGGGCCGGATTAAAAGGTCCGTCGGGCCGTATACGGCCCGCGGACCGTAGTTTGCCCATTGCTGCCCTAATCCTTGCATCCTCAGCTTCTACACCATTCTACCACTCCATCCCCCACAGCTATCTCCTCCTGTGCCACCACCCCCTCCCTCCTAGATTGTAAGCTCAAAAGAGCAGGGCCCTCGATCCCCTCATGTTTTGCATTGTATTGGTATTGTTCTGTCACATGTTCTGTCCCCCTTTGTAATGTACAGCGCTGAGCGAACTATTGGCGCTTTATAAATATTGTATAACAATAATAATAATAATTCTACCCTAGCCTTAGTATTCAGGGTTTCTATAGTAATCTTCTCCAGTCTTGGCATCCACATCTCTCATATTGGTTCCCCCTAGTCCTTGCAACCTTAGTTCCCATTCCATTCTCGCCTGGTCCTTGCATCTTCAATGACAATACCATTCTCCCCGGAACTTGGATCCTCAGCTCCCATACCATGCTTCCCTAGTCCCTGCATCATTAGCTTCTATATCCTTCCTCCCTAGTCCTTTTATCGTCATCTTCTGTTCCAACCTCCACTGGTTCTTTCACTCTGAGCTTCCATACCATCCTCTCCTAGATCTTGCATCCTATGCTTCCATACAATTACCCATATGTCCCTGCATCTTCCACTTCCATACTATTCTTTTCTAGTCTTTGTATCTTCAACTTCCATACAATTCTTCCCATTTCTTTGTATCCTCAGATTATAAATCATTCTCCCCTTGTCACTGAATTACTTGTATGAGAAGCGTTCAAGTCAAACCAGGACTTTTAATTTTACAGGAATAAAAAGGGATGGTAACGTGGCAGTACTACATGCAGTGATAAGTAGTAAGGGTGTCCTATTACTAATAAGTGGTGCACGTGCAGTGGGCCAGTCCCAAGACCGTTAATCAAGATGGTAGACAACAGTGTTAGTGCGTGCATGGAACAGCGTGGAACAGTGAGCTTCTTGTGAATAAAGAAGTAAAACTCACGGATATCTACAGAAGACTTCAAGCACACTATGGCGCAGTGAGACGCTCAGCCGCAGTAAGACATTTGAATGGTGTAAACGTTTCAAAGATGACCATACGTCCATCAGTGACAGCCCTGGCAGTAGTGGTTCCCATCCCACAGCAGTCATTCCTGAGTGTGATCCTGGATAACTGACCCATAACCTGTCGTGAAATTGTACAAGACAATAATCTTTCTGTAGGAACGGTGAACACGTTCATGAACATTTGCATTTAGACCCAGGTGCAGCAAGCAGACTCAGCAGCAGGCACCAAACGGACACCCCAGCAGGCTCCCTGGCCCTCTCCATCGGCGTCAAGACCCACCTCTGGCAGGACCAGGCTGCTGTGGCCCCCGACAGGACCCCGTAAGGCATCACCACCACCTGATCCCCGCATCACCCGTGGACACTACCCCGCGGCCTGGCGTGGCCGCTCAGCCAAAGGCTCAGGCACCCCAGGTCTCCACCCGGGCAGCAGTGAACTCAAGAGGCTCCTACAGTGTCCCCTGCATCTGGTAAGCCATCTCCTCACTACTGCTCTCACCACCTCTTGCTAATACTCCACTCTCCTGCTGACCCTAACGCCAGAACTGGAAGGCATGCGCGCCCGTATACATCCCGCTCACATGCCACCTTCCTCACCCTTCTTCTCCTCCTCACCTCTGGGGATATCTCCCTGAACCTTGGTCCTCCTCTACTTCGCCCACACATAAGACATCCTCTTTCCCCCGGGAATCACCGCAATCCCCTCAATCTTATATCTGTCCCCTTGCTCCCCAAAACCACCCTCCTGTTCTTCTGTGCACTCTGGAACGCCCGTTTGGTTTGCAATAAACTCTCCTCTATCCACGACCTCTTCGTGTCCCGCTCTCTTAACCTTCTTGCCCTCAACGAAACCTGACTCCCAGCAGCTGACACTGCCTCCCCCGCAGCACTCTTCTATGGAGGCCTCATCTTGACCCACTCACCCAGGCCCAGCGGTCGGAAAGGAGGCGGGGTTGGTCTACTTCTGTCACCTCTTAGCACCTTTCAAGTCCTCCCTAACCCTCCCTCTCTATCCTTCTCTTCTTTCGAGACCCACTGCATCCAGCTATTCTCTCCAACCTCCCTGAGGATTGCAGTAATCTACCGGCCTCCTGGCCCCGTGTCCCGTTTTCTCGCCGACTTCGCCGCCTGGCTACCCTACTTTCTCTCCTCTGAGCTACCCACTATCATCCTCAGAGTCTTCAACATCCCTATTAACGTCAATAACCCGGCTGCATCCCCACTCCTCCACTTAACCTCTTCTTTTGAGCTAGCACAGCGTATTCAGTCCTCCACTCACTCCGATGGAAATACCTTAGACCTTGTCTTCTCCCACCACTGTACTCCCTATAACCTCTCACACACCCCATTTCCCCTCTCTGATTACAATCTCATCACCTTCACAGTCTCCTCGTCCTCAAACACCTATCCCTGCAAACGTCAAACTATCACCAGCAGAAACCTCCGCAACTTGAACCCTGCCCCTTTCCACTCTGCTGGTGACCAACTTTACGACAGCATCCTTCCCCTGTCTTGCCCTGACCTGGCCACTACTGTTGATAACAACTTCCTATCAGCCGCTCTAGACTCGCTAGCACCCCCAACAACACGAAGCATTAGACCCCGGCAGACTAACCATACCAAAAATCTCAAACGACGCAGTTGTGCGCTGGAGTGACTATGGCACAAACCCAGATCCAACAAGCGTTCACCCGATATAAATCTGCCTTTCTAACCTACCCTTCCTCCCTTCACGCTGCCAAACAAGCCTACTTTGTTACCCTCATTAATACCTTCTCCTCCAGTCCTCCCCGGCTCTTCTCTACTTTTAACTCTCTACTCTCTCCGCCCCCACCTCCACCTCCACCTAGTACCTCACTCACCGCCCACAAGATTGCTAACCACTTCAAAAACAAGATCAACGCAATTCGTAGGGACATCGCCACTGCTCAGACTTCCACCCCACCTAGCATCCCTCACACTAAAACCCCCTCAACACTCCACTCCTTCGACCTTGCCACTGCCCAGACTTCCACCCCACCTAGCATTCCTCACACTAAAACCCCCTCAACAGTCCACTCCTTCGACCTCGCTACCACTGAAGAGGTCACTAAGGTCTTCTCTGAAGCCCGCCTCACCACCTGCCCCCTTGACCCTGTCCCCTCACAACTCCTATGATCACCCTCTTCCTCCATCCTACGCTGGCTCACACACATCTTTTATCCTTCCCTCTCTACTGGCACATTACCCTCCCCTCTAAAACATGCGCACATCACTCCCATACATAATCCCTGCTGCCATTTACATCCAAATTCCTAGAGCGCTTAGTCTATAATCGCCTGACTTCTCATCTCACCGACAACAACCTCCTTGATCCCCTACAGTCTGGCTTCTGCCCCCTACACACCACCGAAAGTGCCCTATTCAAACTCACTAACGACCTGCTAACCGCCAAAGCTAATGACCACTATTCAGTGCTCCTACTCCTCGACCTCTCTGCGGTTTTCGACATGGTTGACCACCCTCTCCTCCTCAAACAACTACACTCTCTTGGCCTCAGAGACTCCGCTCTCTCCTGGCACTCTTCCTATCACAGCGCTCCTTCAGTGTTACCTATAAGGCCGCCACCTCGTCTCCACTTCCCCTCTCTGTTGGGGTCCCTCAAGGTTCTTTCCTTGGGCCCCTTCTCTTCTCCATCTACACCTCCTCCCTTGGCCAATTGATATACTCTCACGGCTTCAACTACCATCTCTATGCCGACGACACGCAAATCTATCTCTCTACCCCTCACCTCACCCCTTCGGTCTCCGCTCGTATCACAAGCCTACTGAGTGACATATCGGACTGGATGTCACTCCATTTCCTCAAACTAAATCTGTCCAAAACTGAGCTCTTAGTATTCCCCCCAGCACGCGCCCCCCCCCTTGACTTCTCCATCAAGACCAACAACACCACCATCAGTCCATCCCCTCAAGCCAGAGTACTAGGTGTCATCCTAGACTCCAATCTGTCCTTCCAGCCCCAAGTCCATTCACTGACTATCTCAAGCAGACTTCACCTCTGCAACATCTCCAAAATACGTCCGTTCCTAATCCCGGAAACCACTAAGCAACTCATTCACTCCCTCATTATATCATGCCTCGACTACCGTAACTCCCTCCTCATCGACTTACCCCACCGCAGCCTATCCCCACTTCAGTCTATCTTGAATGCTGTGGCCAGACTCATCCATCTTACTAACCGCTCCGTATCCGCCACCCCTCTCTGCCAATCCCTCCACTGGCTTCCGATTGCCCAACGGATAAAATTCAAAATGCTAACATTGACTTAAAACCAAACTACATCACCGATCTGGTATCCAAATATCACCCAAAACGTACTCTCCGCTCCTCACAAGACCTCCTACTCTCCAGTTCCCTGGTCTCCTCCTCCCATGCCCGTCTCCAGGACTTCTCCAGGGCTTCCCCCATTCTCTGGAACTCCCTACCCCAATCCATCAGACTGTCACCTACTCTCCTCACCTTTAGGCGCACTCTGAAAACCTATCTCTTCAGGGAAGCCTACCCCGCCCTCAGCTAATTACTGAATACCTCCACTCTTCCTACCACTCTATCCCCCACAGCTATTTCCTCCTGTACCACTATCCCCTCCCTCCTAGATTGTAAGCTCCAAGGAGCAGGGCCCTCGAACCCCTCATGTATTGAATCGTATTGTTACTGTACTGTCTCGTGTACTGTCTCCCTTTATAATGTACAGCGCTGAGCAAATTGTTGGCACTATATAAATCCTGTATAATAATAATTTACGAAAAGTTAGCGCACGCTGGGTAGCAAGACTAGCTTTCCGCATTTGACCAGCATAGTATGAGCATGAGCATCAAAGCAGTGGAAGCATGCGGACTCACCACTGCCAAAAAAATTTCAAACGATTGCGTCTGCAGGTAAAGTGATGACAAATGTTTTCTGGGACAAATGTGGTGTTATTCATTTAGACTTTCTACCCCGTGGTGCCACTATCAACAGTGAATATTACTGTTGTGTTCTGAGTGATATGCATACGAGTCTGTGGAAAAAATGGCCTGGTTTGATCACTAACTGTGTCCTGTTACTCAGGATAACACATGCTCATACTGCTCACTGCACTGCGTGCACATCACAGCAACTCAGCTGGGAGTATTGCCACATCCCCCTTACAGCCCAGACTTCACTCTGAATGATTTCTACCTGTTTGGACCCCAAAAAAGTTCCTCAGAGGTCAGCATTTCAGCACTGATGATGAATTGAAGCAGGCTGTCCTAGGATGGTTCAGGCGTACTGACAATCTTTGTATGTCAAAGCTTTCCAGGCATAAGTTAAATGCTGGGATAAGTGTATGACTTTAGCAGGGGAGTATGTCGAAATATAAATGCAGTTTCCACTCCTTGAAACGTATTCTTTTATTATATAAACTCAAAAGTCACGATTTGATTTGAACAACCCTCGTAATTTTGGAGTGCACGCCTTGAGCAGTGTATGGTAAAAATGTAAGAAATATGTCACACCTACAGACAGTTCCTTCAAAAAAAAAAAAAAAAAAGGTTAGCTTTTACTTTAATTCATAAAAGAAGTAGTACAAAGCATAGTAGCTCCTATCCCTGAAAGCGATGTTTTGGGCCATGACCGGCTCAAGCTAAGAGCAAAATAGAATGATAAGATCACCTCTCTGTCACTCTGCTCTCTCCTCCTATCAGCATTCTCCTTGCACTCAGTATACCTGATTGTCTACTTGCACTACTACTCCTACTCCTTCTCCTAACTCTGCTGTACAGACTGTACAATGAACTGCAAGAGGATAACATGCCAGATTCAGGTGTATATATAAAAAGAGAGCTACATTATCTGTGTGGTTTATATTTGTCTGGTGTTTAATTCGGCTGGGCATAGATGGTTTGTTTTTTATAAGATCAGCCAAGAAGCTGATCAAATGAAAAACAAATGGACTCCCCCATCCACACAAGCAAGTTGGATGGAGAAATCCTCCCTGTTGTGCTACTGTATGCTGACAGCAGGAACTCCTCTGCTGTCAGAATACACTCATCAGCGCTGCAGCCAATTGGCTGCAGTCACTGATTTAAATGAAAGTTTTCATTTGATCAGCAACTACAGCCAAGTAGTTAGTGTATTCTGACAGCCATTCTTTGCAGTTCCCCCTCAACATAAGTCAATCTAATGATCGACTTCTATCAAGAAGGAATGGCCATGAATGGATCAAAATTAGTCGATCCCTGCTGAACTGGCTAAATTTTGATCTATCTATGGACAGCTTTAATACATTTTCAGCCTGTACAGCTGCTTGCATTCTCATTGGACCCATAGCTCATAAAGCTTGTGAAATACAACCAACAATGCCTTGTCATTCATGTTCCAGCTGGCATTACACGTTTATGTTAAAAGGGAAAAAATGACAAGTCAGCCCCAAAGGTGTGATCTTAGAATGACTTCAGCCTGTCACATAAAGGATCATGATCTTTACAATGTATACCTTTCACAACAAACAACAGAGGAAAGCAGGGTGATGAGTGTGAGTCCATATGGGATACCATTCCTAAGGATAGTCTTCTACCAAGGTAGAATCAGAGGTCTCCAAATGCAGAGACCAGAGACAAAGCTAGCAAGATGCACATTGCAGTGCAGCAAAACCAGAAGGACGAAGAGAGTTTTCTGAAAAAGATGCCCAATTTGAGAATTAAGCTAAAATCCACAAGTGGTGACTTGAGCTCCCAAATGCTGGGGAGGTTAGCTACCCAAGAACCCATCATAGTGAACAAAAGGTCCCAACACTTACCTAAGTGAAGGTTCACCTTGATGCAGAAGGGTGAGCAGAAGGATTACAAGGATTTATGCACTACGGTATAAGTGGGAAGAAGGCTCTGCCTGTCAACAGAGGGTGTTATTTCCTCTTCTTCCACTGATCTCTCTCTCTTGTCAGCGGCATCCAAGGAAGAAAGCCAAAGTGCAGCATGCAACTGAACGGAACGGATATCAATGCAATTCGAAAATCAACCTTGCAATAGACTATCACAGCTAAATTGAGACATTTTATACAGGTGTTCAATGAAATGAAGGCCTACCCTGGCAATAATTGGGTCCTCACGAAAGAATTTAACTCAAAGTGACACAGTTTCACAAATCAAGATTACCGCCAAAAGAAGGCAGAGAATGACTTCAGTGCAATAAACGTGGGACTTAAGCTGGCCCTAAATACATTTTTTTCATTTAGCCAGCCGGCTGAACACAAGAAAAAAAAACAGAACCGATTTCCCCATCCACAACTTCATGGTGGATGGGGAACACCCCCCGCTGCTATATTATGATGGCATGACTCTCTTGTCATCCCATGATCAGCACTGCAGCCCATTGCTTGCAAGAGCTGATCAAGTGGAGATTTTCCAATAGTCCCATTCATGAAATGTCGATCAATAGATCAGCTTCTCATGAATGGTCATACCTGAATCAAAATTCATCCGGTTCACATGGCCATGCATGGCCAACTTTATTAGGGGAATTAACTGCTTGTCAGTAAAATCCTGAAAGTTGAGCACACCTTCAAATGATTTGGCATTATGCCTGTAAGGTGGATTATTGGACCATCTATGGTGGGGAAAGACCACCTAGCGATGATATTCCTTCTTCAAAGGGATAAAATCTGCCAAATTTTCTAGAGGGGCCTCTAAATAATGCAGCACATCCATATGAAAATCCTGTATCGTATTCCTGGGACACAGCCATGGCAGAATAACTTAACAAACAGCAAGACCATCTCAAAAAGACAAAAAATACAAAGTGGACATGAAGGTTTAAAAAAGCCTTCAATAAGGGCAACCCTCAGAGATACTAGATAGACACTGTCAGAACCAGTAGGAAAGTATGGGCTGAAGTCACCAGCTGCAGGGGCTGATCTCTGTGTTTCTTTGGGCCTAGTCGTGATGTGGTGTAACATGTTCTCTCAAAGTGAGACAAGGTCTTTTGTACCCACAAACCCAAGCAGCGGGCACAAAACAAGGGTTGCAGGCAGCCAGAGGTGGCCAAGTCACTGTAGGCAGGTGGCAAAATGAGTCTGAAGACAGGATCATTCATGTGGTGCTTCAGGAGAAGCAGCGAGATGGTGCGTCTTCTAGGCTGAACTTGTGGGAGAAAAAATCCAGAGTGCATGTGTGCAACAGTATACCCAGCTGATAACATTAGCACTCACTTCCCTCAGCCTGAACCCTTAACACGAGAAAAGGCAGTTGGAGGAAATGTGAACTGTTCGGTTGCTCCCAGTGCTTTAGCCCGATTGGTTACGTGAATCTTAAGAGACAGGGTCACATCAGAGGCTGTGCCACGGCTCTGAACCTGGAAAGCACTCCTCAGTTAACTAACACAGTATAGAAAGGTGTGGAAACCACCCCAAAGCAGAGCCCATTGCTGAAAGGTCACATTCCAGGCTAACCCTGCAGCCTTCTAGTCCTGCAGGGTCTGGGTATTTTCTCCAAAGCTATTGCTCAGAATATAGCCTCCCTCCCATGATAACCACCTCAACACTCCCCTCCTCTAACCTCGCAACTGCCCAAACCCCCACCCCACCTAATATCCCACACATTAAAACCCCCCCAACACTCCACTCCTTCGACCTTGCTACCACTGAAGAGGTCACTAAGGTCTTCTCCGAAGCCTGCCTCACCACCTGCCCCCTTGACCCTGTCCCCACAGAACTCCTACGGTCACCCTCCTCCTCCATCATACGCTCCCTTACCCACATCTTCAATCTCTCCCTCTCTACTGGCGCATTCCCCTCCCCCCAAAGCACGCGCACATCACCCCCATACTCAAAAAAACCCTCCCTGGACCCCACCGACCTGAACAACCTTAGACCCATCTCCCTCCTGCCATTTACATCCAAACTCCTCGAGCGCTTAGTCTATAATCACCTAAGCTCCCACCTCAACGACAACAACCTCCTTGATCCCCTACAGTCTGGCTTCTGTCCCCTACACTCCACCGAAACTGCCCTACTCAAACTCACCAACGACCTGCTAACATCAAAGCTAATGGCCACTACTCAGTCCTCCTACTCCTCGACCTTCGACACAGTTGACCACCCCCTCCTCCTTAAAAAACTATACTCCCTTGGCATCAGAGACTCCGCTCTCTCCTGGCTCTCCTCCTATCTATCTCAACGCTCCTTCAGTGTTACCTATAATGCTGCCACCTCCCCCTCTCTCCCCCTTTCTGTTGGGGTCCGCCAAGGCTCTGTCCTCGGGCCCCTTTTCTTCTCCATCTACACATCCTCCTTTGGCCAACTGATACACTCCCACGGCTTCAACTACCACCTCTACGCCGATGACATGCAAATCTACCTCTCTACCCCTCGCCTTACCCCTTCAGTCTCCACCCGAATCACCTGCCTACTGAACGACGTATCAGACTGGATGTCACTCCACTTCCTGAAATTAAACCTTTCCAAAACCGAGCTCCTAGTTTTCCCCCCAGCCCGCGCCCCCCCAACCTCTCCATCATGACCAATAACGCCACCATCAGTCCCACCCAGCAAGCCAAAGTTCTAGGTTTCACTCTAGACTCCAACCTATCTGTCAGGAATGGACTAGCCAGCAATGGTAGGACTCACCTGCCTTTTGATCTGCAGTACCAGGGCTGGCCAGCGGGTGCTCCCAGCAATCAGAGACTCAACTTTGCAGCCAGCTAACACCTGGAACTGATTATGCTGGGGTATTTAAGGGATGGCCAGACTTGCAGACTCTGCCTTGGTGTTGTGTTCTCTTGGGCCCTGTATCCTGTTCCTGCTCTCTGTTCCTGTCTGATTCTCTGCTGACCCTGCTCTGATCCCTGGCTTGTCTGACCATCCCTCTGCCTGACCCTCTGTACTATGCTGCTTGCTACCTGTTCTGATCCCTGGCTTGTGACCCTGACCATCCCTCTGCCTTACCCTCTGTACTACGCTGCTTGCTACCTGCTGAACCTGGCCTGTGACCCCGACCAATCTCCGCTTGCTCCCCCTGTACCTACCTGCCCTATTGATATTGACCTGGCCTGCCTGACGACGCTTGCTTGTATATACTGTTATCTGTGGGTGGTTGGTTTGGTTTGGTTTGGTTGCACTGTATTATGTTTTAGTATTGCACTGCGTTTATGTTTGTATTGTTAGTGTTAATAAATTATATTGTTTATAACATATCTGAGGTCTGCGTTTCCCTGCGTCAGCCACACACCTCTGGTCACACCTGGGAGCCCTGACACTATCCATCCAGCCCCATGTCCAATCGCTGTCAAATTCATGCAGGCTCCACCTCCACAACATCTCCAAATACGTTAGTTCCTAACCCCAGGCACTACTAAACAACTCATTCACTCCCTTATTATCTCAGAACTCAACTACTGCAACTCCCTCCTCACCGGTTTACCTCATTACAGACTCTCCCCGCTTCAGTCTATCCTGAACTCAGCGGCCAGACTCATCCACCTTACCAACCGCTCCATATCCACCATCCCCCTCTGTCATTCCCTCCACTGGCTTCCGATTGCCCAATGCATAAAATTCAAACTACTAACATTGACGTACAAAGCTATTCATAATACTGCCCCAAACTACCTCACCGACCTGATATCCAAATACCACCCAACACGTACTCTTCGCTCCTCACAAGACCTCCTACTCTCCGGTTCCCTGGTCTCCTCCTCCCATGTCCGACTCCAGGACTTCTCCAGGTCTTCCCCCATCCTCTGGAACTCACTACCCCAATCCATCAGACTGTCACCTACCCTCCTCACCTTTAGGCGCACCCTGAAAACCCATCTCTTCAGAGAAGCCTACCCCACCCTCACCTAACAGCCGATCTCCTCCACTCCTCCTACTACTCCATCCCCCACAGCCATTTCCTCCTGTACCACTTTCCCCTCCCTCCTAGATTGTAAGCTCCAAGGAGCAGGGCTCTCGAACCCCTTGTGTATTGTATTGTTACTGTATTGTCTCATGTACTGTCCCCTACTATAATGTACAGCGCTGAGCAAACTTTTTGGCGCTATATAAATACTGTATAATAATAATAAACCAAACTGCAGAGATGGTTCTCTAATTAGGTAAAATAGGTGGTTGCCTAAGGCCTCGCACTCCCAGGGGTTTCGTGGCTGCCTAATTTGCTTAATAGAGGGAGGGGAGCATGGGGGGGCAGTCGGTGGACATGAGCCGTCCCTTGGTCCGATGCCCCAGCAAACCGTGGAAGTCTGGACTTTACTAACAGCATTGTTTACACTGAACAGGGAGTGGGATCAGTGCAGCAGGGAATTACAGGAACCATGCTCTTTATCTGTGTCTCTCCCTGGTAACATTTGGGGATGTTTAGCTCAGTGGTAGATGCATTTGCCAGTGAGTTCACACCAGTCAGGAACTATTTTTCAGGGCTTGGTAGCCCACTTTTATTAAAAGGAAAACAAGAAAGTTCCATACAATATAGGTTTCCCATGGAGGGGTATCCACCATCAATGCAAAAGAAAAAAGATTCAGCTTCCCTTTAGCTGCACCGTTACTCAGGCTTTATGCCTCGGTCCTCTTGACCATTCAATTACAAAACGCTGTACCTTGGTTAGCGCTCTTTCACAGCATTCCTGCTTCTCCAGACCACAGGCTTGGGCCCTGTCTGCTCTGTCAGAATACTGTGCCACCATGTACACTCGTGGCTGCTCCCTTGCACCCACATAAACTCCTTAGGAGGGTGGAGGTCCTGACTCTAGAAGAGACCCATACACACCTACACAATCAGTCTCCTGGCCATTCCCAAAACCTGGTCCCAGGATTGGAGATTTCCTCCCACACAGATCACTGTGAAATCTCCAGGCTCCAGGTCCCAAATAGAGTTTTGCAAAGAACCAAGGAAACTGAAAACAAAGTTTACTCCAACTTAACCACTTGCACTCCTGAGGATTTACCCCCCTTAATGACCAGGCCTCTTTTTGCTACTCAGCGCTGCACTAATTCAACTGATAATTGCACGATCATACAATGCTGCACCCTAATGAAATTTACGTCCTTTTTTTCACACAAATAGAGCTTTCTTTCAGTGGTATTTGATCACCTGTGCACTTTTTATTTTTGGCGCTATAAACAAAAAAAATTTTGAAGAAATTTTTTTGTTTTTTTTTAAAAAAAACAGTATTTTCTCATTTCGGTCATAACAAATATCCAAAAAAACTAAAATGTGGTCATAAATTTAGGCCAAAATATATTCTGCTATATGTTTTTGGTTAAAAAAAATCCCAGTAAGTGTATATTTATTGCTTTGTGTGAAAGTTATAGCGTCTACAAACTATGGTATAGATAATGGAATTTACACAGCTTTTACTTTCTGACTGCTCATCACATTTCTTGAGGTGTTAAAATACCAGGATAGTACAAACACCCCCAAATGACCCCTTTTCGGAAAGTAGACACCCTAAGCTATCTGCTGAGAGGCATATTGAGTCCATGTAAGATTTATTTTTTTCCAAAAGTTTCTGGAAAATGACAAAAACGTTTTTTTTTTTACACAAAGTTGTCATTTAAATGATTTATTACGGCATGGCCGGCTCCTGTATGGACGTGCAGTGAGAACTGCTCCGTCCATAAGCCAGACCCAACACGGCACACACCGGCCCCGAGGGATTTCAACCCCACAGTAAGCAAGGGCAGAGGTGCACAACCCTCCCCAGCAATGCCCCACCGTCGGAAAACCCTGGGACAGCCCAGAAAAATCACCCACTTCTTCCCTGCTGTTCAAGCAGGGATCCAAGATGGCGCCGGCTGTCAGAACGGAGCAGGCAGACATGAGGAGGATGACAGGATCCACCACACAAATCCCAGGCTGCAGTACCCGCTCTACCCAGAGGACCCTGGTGAGTCATCTCCTCCCCTGTCCCCCACAACAAGTAGCCCAGTTAAGTCCAGACCACGCCTGGATACAGACACTGCAACCACCTGCCAAACCCTCATCCATCCATCCCCTCAGCATGTTAACGATTTCCCGGTGATAGAATCGTTCCCTGTGTCTGACCAAACTATCTCAGAAATCTGCATGAAAAACATGCTCCTCTCACTCAGGCAGATGCTACACAGCGACTTGACATCATCACTCGCCCAAATCACTACCGTGATTCAAAAACAGGATCACAGACTACGCCATATTGAGACAAAGATGGGGGAAATAATTACAGCCCACAACGACTTGATTGACTCATATGATGACCACACTTCTGACATCGAACAAATTAATTTGAATTTAGCGGACCTGGAGGATCGTTCCAGATGCAACAACATCAAGTTTAGGGGTATTCCTGAAAATATCACTAACGAGGCACTACAACCATACATCCAACAATATATAAAACATCTTATTCCGTCTCTCTCAGATGTAGAGCTCGCCATTGACAGCGCTCTTAGAATACCCAAACTGTCTTTCCTGTCAGCATCAATCCCTAGGGATGTTCTGGTGCGGATTCATTTCTACCACATAAAGGAGAAGATAATGACAGCAGCCAGAAACCCCCCTCTACTCCCGCCATCACATTCAAACATCAAATTATACGAAGACCTATCAAAAGCTATGCTCCTTAACCGTAAAAAATTGGTTACCATCACCAAAGCCTTACCGAATCATGGCATGGCTTACCAATGGGGATTCCCCACAAAAATAACTGTCAGACACCAGAGAAGAGTCTACACAATCAGAAACCTAGAAGCGGGCATAGACCTATTGCAGGCATGGAACATAATACCCGGGGACCCCCAACAATCCACCTCAACCTCCATCAGATGGAAGAAGAATAACTCTGACATATTATATTCTCAATCCACCTCAAACTCCACACCTCTGGCGCTCTACTCCATGATATCCCATCCTACTAAGCTCTGGCGATCGGCCCGATCAGAAAATTCTCTTGTTACAGAACATTGTTTGGCATGACCTTATCTATGGTCAATGCTTGTTCACACCCCCCAGTTTTGAAGTAGCGTACCAAGCTACCCATGTTTCTTGCATTTTTTGCAAGCCTTTTTTTACCTTTATCCGCATCCCTCCCTTCCTGCATCACCAGTCAACCGGACAACTCACCAGCTCCACTAATTCTTCCAAATGAACTTGGAACAAGGCTTCTGAATCCCCGAACAAGCCATTTCCGCACTGCCCAGACCATGAAATTCTCCTCCTCACAAGTGTATCCGTCCAACCTGGATCAACGCTTTAAACACCAACTCGACTACCCCATACACCGTACCAAAGATCTACATTATGATTAACATAACATCTCTAAATGTGCATGGCCTAAACTCCCCTTTCAAAAGATCGATGCTCCAAAAGGAAATTCGAACATCCCATGTGGACATTCTTTTCATACAGGAAACACATTTCGCAACATCCAAACTACAACTACATCGATTCTCCCACTTCTATATGGCCACCAATCCTAAGAAATGTAAAGGCGTTCTTACAGCTATAAAGGACACTATACAATTCAGTCATGTTTCAGAAATAGCTGACCCTCAAGGTCGCTATCATATCCTGATCTGCAAACTTAACGACACCCTCTACACCCTAGTGAATGTTTACAGTCCAAACAACAATCAGACCCAATTCCATCGTAAACTCTACACCATTATTTCTTCCCAAAAACAAGGCAGACTCATCATCGGCGGAGACTTCAATGTCATTGGCAACCCACTCCTAGACTCATCCTCCAAGAAAAGATCCCTCAAACAGAATTTAAATCGTTTCCTGCACGATCACAACCTCTATGATATCTGGAGATGTCAACACAGCACCGAAAAAGACTACACCTACTACTCCCCTTCCCACCTGTCCTACTCCAGAATCGAGTTTTTCGTTACAGATAAATGGACTCTACAACACGTAACGTCATCCAACATTGGCACTATCACATGGTCAGACCATGCTCCAATCAACATACTCCTAGACGACTCTCAACTCTTAGCACTCCACCCCCATATGGAGACTGAATTCTACCATATTGAAGAATTCAGAGAATCAAAAACATTTATTAGAAGCTCATAACTTATTTTTTGACCTGAATACTACACCTGATATCTCTATAACCACACTCTGGCCCGCTTACAAAGCTTATATGCGAGGTATCCTCATACAGCTCAATTCACGAATCAATAAACAGAGATCTAAACAAATCAACCAACTCCAAGCTTCCATAAAACTAAACAAGGAAATTAACAAACAAAACCCCAACGCCTCCACATCTGCATCCCTCACCTCAGACAGAAACCAGCTCCGAACCCTTTTACTACCAAATATGATCTCAACCTTCAAAAAACTTAATCACAATTTTACTCCCTAGGTAATAACGCAAACTCACTTCTAACAAAAATAATCAAACAAAGATGCCTCAAATCAAAAATCTCCTCAATATTATACCCAAATACCCGTACTTCGCTTACAAACCCTAAAGACATAACTGACGCTTTTGAAACTTACTACCAAACCCTGTACAATATCAGAGATGATCCAGATACACACCAACCAACGACATTGTCCATACAAAACTTCTTAACTACCACCAATCTACCCCAGCTTACTCCATCACAACTCACCTCTATATCTATCCCATTCTCTCCCATAGAAATAGAGGACACTATAAAAACCTTACCCCTGAACAAATCTCCAGGGAATGATGTCTTTACCAACGAATTTTATAAAACATTTGCCCCTAACCTTATGCCACACCTAACCACTCTCTTTAACCATGCCGCATCTACAGGTACATTCCCTAATGAAATGCTGCAATCCATAATCACTACTATTCCTAAGCCCGGCAAAGACCCCCAACTGGTTCAGAATTATAGACCAATTTCACTGCTAAATACAGATATAAAACTTTACACCAAATTGGTTGCTCGAAGATTGCTTCCCCACCTACCTACACTAATCCACCCAGACCAAGTAGGATTTGTCCCTGGTCGCCAAGCACCAGATGCAACAAGAAGACTCATCTCTCTCTTACACACATTAGAAACCACCAAACGACCCTCCCTACTTTTATCCCTCAATGCTGGGAAAGCATTTGACCGAATACACTGGCACTTTATGAAACTCCCGCTTCAAAAGTTTGGAATCACAGAATGGATGCTATCGGCAATCCTTGCCCTCTATTCCAACCCTTCAGCGAGAGTGCTAACCAACGGTACACTATCACAGATTTTCCACATCTCTAACGGCCCCAGACAAGGTTGTCCCCTGTCCCCCATAATCTTCACCCTACTCATTGAACCACTAGCCTCAAAACTCAGAGAGGACTCAGCATTCACAGGAATCACCCATCTCAAAAGAGAACACAAAATTAGCCTATTTGCAGATGACATCATACTAATGATTACCAATCCATACAAATCACTCCAAACGATCCAGACACATCTTCAAAAATACTCAGAAGTATCATACTACAAACTCAACGCGCCCATATCCTCTATCTTAAACCTTAATATACCCACTAAGCTCCAGAAAACAGTCCTACAGCGCTTTCCCTTCTCCTGGGAACACCACAGCATCCCTTACCTGGGAATTAAACTCACCACCTCAACAGACCAACTTTATACCTCAAATCACAAACGACTACTCGAATCCATCCCTCAAGAACTTAAAAGCCTATGCACATCCACATTATCGAAGCTGGGAAGAGTAGCTGCTCTAAAAATGTGCATACTACCTAAAATCCTTTACATCTTTTGCACACTCCCCACACCCGTCCCCAATGCTTTCTTCTCCAAGCTACAATCATTACTTGCCAAATTCCTCTGGAACTCGAAGAAACCCAGATGTACAACAAACCTTCTTATACGCCCAACCTCTAGAGGAGGAGCAGGTCTCCCGCACTTAAAATCATACTATAATGCAGTACTTATAGACCAACTCTACTTCTGGTGGCACCCAACTATCGAAAAAACGTGGACCACTATGGAAACACTCCCTTAGCTTCCACACTACGTGACATTCTATTCCTACCACAATCTTCTCAATCCAGAAACCTACCCAAACACCCTTGCATCCGGGCTTCCACACAAGCTTGGTATGACCTTGTATCATCTAACTCTTCAGAGTCAAAAGCAATTCCTACCCCGATCACCGTACTACATTTCCTTACCCCTTCTTTGAACCTTCTACACTGGGAAAAACAAGATATATCCCGTATACAAGACCTCTATACAAACCATGAACTAGACTCCTTCCCGACCATCCAACAGAAATTTCACCTTCCCGACAATGAAATCTTCACATATGTGAGGATAGCTCACTCCTTACAAGAGATGAATGTTTCACATTTTTTGAAGGTTCCTACAACCGTGTACCTCTTTCTTAATAAACCGCAATACCCTAAGAAAGGGATATCGACTTTTTACACGCTTATAACCAGATCACTGTTTACCCTACAATCCACTTCCCTATCCAACTGGGAGAAACTTCTCTCTTAACCAATACAACTCCACACATGGGAAAGAACTTTTAACATCACACACAAAGCATCCAGATGTAGCTCTCATTGGGAATCATACATGAAAATTTTACACCAGTGGTACTTTACACCTGTCAAACTCACTTTATTTTACCCCCACTACTTATCCGCATGCTGGAGACAATGCGGAGAAACAGGATCAACCCTACATATTCTTTCGACCTGCAAATCTCTAAGATTGTTCTGGAATAGTATCTTCCAACTGATCTCTACAGTTGTTGGAGCCCAAGTGGCTCCAAATCCTGCTCTTGCTCTCCTCCATATAGGAATCAACAAATTCAGCAACACATCCCGTACCATCATTATCCACATATTAGCAGATGCAAAACTTAACATCACTAAACTATGGAACACTTCCAAAACCCCTTCTCTCTCTGCCCTTATAGCGGACTTGAACTTCCAATGTGACATGGAAAGAAGATCAGCCCTTAATAATAATTCTTCCCATCACAAATTCAATAACCAATGGTCTCTATGGCTACAAAACCCCAACTGCTCCATAAGATGATAATATATTCATAAATAAACAACACTGCGACCTTATGTCCTAGACTGGTGTCCCCGTTTCCCCCCTCCTCCCCTATCCCGTTCCACCTTATACAACGTTTTTACACCTAACGGCTCACACTAAATAAATAACACTTCCTGAAACACTAGATATTTGTTCATATACCCCCCAGCCAATTGGTGGGGATTTTCTTTTTCTCTTTTATATAAGTATGTATGCACCTGATTGTGAACCGTACTGATCAGGGGCGGACTGACAACTCATGGGACCCCCGGGCAATAGGGGATCATGGGGCCCCTGTGTCCTTGCCCAAACTCAAAAAAGCCTATGAAAAAGGTACCAGGGGCATCTCATGGGGCCCCCTACTGACCCCGGGACCCTCGGGCAGTGCCCGAGTTTCCAAATGGTCAGTCCGCTCCTGGTACTGATATATATTATTTAGTATTTTATCACAATCTTTCAATAAAAATATTTGAAATTAAATGATTTATTTCTCGCACAAGCCATGGGTATATGTGGAATTACACCCCAACATACATTCTGCTACTTCTACTGAGTATGGGGATACCACATGTGTGGGACTTTTTGGGAGCCTTGCCACATACAGGAGCCTGAAATCCAATGACCACTTTGAAAGCCTGAAGGTGCGTAACTTCCTCATTTCACTTCCTCAATACCTATCACAGTTTCGAAGGCCCTGACATGCTAGGATAGCACCAACCCCCCCAAATGACCCCTTTATGGAAAGTAGACACCCTGTCAGGTACCGACTGGCAGTAACTCTAGAGATCCACAGGCCGGGATTCCCCAGGGCACGGAGTCTAAGCCTTAGTCTGCTTGTTCACCAGAGCCCCTGATGGTGGGGATGGACTTGGAGCAGGCTGAGACCCGGTCGCGGCCCCTAAGTACACCCAGCTGCGGTAGAGGTAAATCCCAGTGGTACGTAGCGGGTAAGAGCCTGCTGGGAAGAGGCAGAGCAGATCTGGGTGGTAGCGGATGGATCCGTGCAGGATGGATGGACGGATGACACCATGGAGAGATAGCGAAGTCAGGCAGGCCAGGTCGGTAACAGTGGAGGCGAAACGGTACAGAGCAGTAGGCAGAGAGTAATCGGGTCACAGGCCAGGTTCAGCAGCAGGAGGTCAGGTTATCAGGAACAGGCAGAAGAGAAGTCAAGACGAGCCAGGGGTCAGGGCAGGAGAAGGTCAACAGCAATCAGGGTCAGGCTAGGTCGGCAACAAGGCAATCTCAGGAACAGGACAAGCAGGAACAACAGAAACAAGACCTTACGGCAATTTGAGCATTGCAAGGGGTCGGTTTAAATAGTGCACCCTGCGCTGTCATTGGTGCCAGGCATGCGTCCGTGTGCACGAGTGCGCATGCGCGACCGCGATTGTTGCCGCGGTCGCCTATGTCCTAGCGCAGACCCGTGCGCTGTGGTGGGCCTTGAAATCCCTGGCACACCCCAAGGAATTTAAAAAGAGGCATGGTGAGTATTTTGCAGATCTCATTTTTTTCTCTCAAGGTTTTGAAATATAAAAAAAGAATAGAAAAAATGTTTTTGTTTTTTTTTTTCATTTTCCAGAAACTTGTGGCAACAAATAAGATCTGCAAAATACTTACCATGCTTCTTATCAAATTCCTTGGGGTGTCTACTTTCCAAAAAGGGGTTGGTGCTATCCTGGCATTTCAGGGCCTCCAAAACTGTGATAGGTAGTCAGGAAGTGTAATGAGGAAATAAAGCCCTTTAAAAGCCTGAAGGTGCTTATTGGATTTTGGGGTCCTGTACTTGGCTAGACTGCCAAAACGTCTCTCACATGTGGTACCCCCATACTCGGGAGAAGTAGCAGAATGTATTTTGGGGAGTAATTCCACATATACCCATGGCATGTGTGACCAATAAATCATTTAAGTGACAATTTTGTGTAAAAAAAAATTAAATAATTTTTTGTCATTTACCAAAAACTTGTGGTAAAAAAATTCCTCTATTGATTCAACATGCCCCTCAGCAAATAGTTTGGGGTGTCTACTTTCCAAAAAGGGGTTGTTTTGGGGGTGGGGGTGTTTTATGCCCAGCATTAGAAGTTTATGCCACATATAACTCACTCTTCTAACCTGGATACAAATGGAGAAACAGAAAAAGGGCGCACCGACCTAGTGCATTATTGTTTAAAATAATTTATTAAAGAAAGAAAAATAGGTATCATACTCACAATGGACATAATAACACAGGCATGTCAAACTGAACAGGATGTATGATCCAAACAACATCTGAGTCCATACGATGGAGCCCTGGATGACCAAATGTCTAACGCGTTTGTGTCCTCGAAACGCATTAGCCAGTTGGTCATCCAGGGTTCCATCGTATGGAGTCAGATGTTGTTTGGATCATACATCCTGTTACAAATGGTGCTGTTTATATCCTGCGAAACTGAAGTGATGAAATGCTCGTAGCTTCCGAATTCTTAGACTATAGAGATGATTGGCACCACTCTGGTCTCCAATCAGCTCTATGGTCAGCTGGCAACTATTTGCTGAGAGGAATGTTGAATCAATAGAAGAATTTATTTTTTTACCACAAGTTTTTGGAAAATGACAAAAATAAATATATATATTTTTTTACACAAAATTGTCACTTAAATGATTTACTGCTCACACATGCCATGGGTATATGTGGAATTACTCCCCAAAATACATTTTGCTACTTCTCCCGAGTATGGGGGGGGGGTACCACATGTGAGAGGCTTTTTGGCAGTCTAGCCAAGTACAGGACCCCAAAATCCAATAAGCACCTTCAGGCTTTTAAAGGGCTTTATTTCCTCATTACACTTCCTGACTACCTATCACAGTTTCGGAGGCCATGAAATGCCAGGATAGCACCTAACCCCCCCAAATTACCCCTTTTTGGAAAGTAGACGCCCCAAGGAATTTGATAAAAAGCACAGTAAGTATTTTGCAGATCTCATTTGTTGCGACAAGTTTTTGGAAAATGAAGAAAAAAAACAAAAACATATTTTTTCTATTTTTTTTATATTTCAAAACCTTGTGAGAAAAAAATGAGATCTGCAAAATACTCACCATGCCTCTTTTTAAATTCCTTGGGGTGTATACTTTCTAGAAAGGGGTCATTTGGGGGGGTTTGGGGCTATCCTGGCATGTCAGGGCCTTCAAAACTGTACCAGGTAGTGAGGAAGTGTAATGAGGAAGTTACGCACCTTCAGGCTTTCAAAGTGGTCATTGGATTTCAGGCTCCTGTATGTGGCAAGGCTCCCAAAAAGTCTCACACATGTGGTATCCCCATACTCAGTAGAAGTAGCAGAATGTATTTTGGGGAGTAATTCCACATATACCCATGGCTTGTGCGAGAAATAAATTGTTTAAATGACAACTTTGTGTAAAAAAAAAAAAAAAAGTTTTTGTCATTTTCCAGAAACTTGTGGAAAAAAAATAAATCTTCGATGGACTCAATATGCCTCTCAGCAGATAGCTTAGGGTGTCTAATTTCCGAAAAGGGGTCATTTGAGGGTGTTTGTGCTATTCTGGTATCTCAAGAAATGTGATGGGCAGTCAGAAAGTAAAAGCTATGTAAATTCCATTATCTATACCATAGTTTGTAGATGCTATAACTAGAGATGAGCGAAGAAATGAAAAATTCGATTCGACTGATTCGGCGAATTCGTGGACAATATTCGATTCGAGTCGAATAAATTCGCTGTGAATTTAACTTAAAAAAGGGTGTTTCTAGGCTTCAGAGAGACTTAATATTAGTGCAGAACACTGTACCTTTAATTTAAATGCCCTTGGAGTCTGCTGGGGAAGAGAAATAATACTGTCAGTCAGTATGACATGCAGATGAGTGCCGTCGATCTTAGAATCACCGCACACTTCACTCATTTGGGCAGTCACGGGGCCAAAACCAGAGTGTGGAGCCACAGTGTGGCGGTGGAGGCAGCAGCAATGGGAGGCCATACAGCACCCTATGACAAAAATGGAAACCACCAGCAGTGTGAGGAGACCTGAAAGTGGCACATGGCAGAGTGTGGCGATAGAGACAGCAGCAATGGGAGGCCGTACAGGGACCCATGACACACTCTGGACCTGGCAGCAGCATGAGGAGGCGGTACAGGGGCCCATGACAGATTACGGGCCTGGCAGCAGCATGAGGAGTCGGTACAGGGGCCCATGGCAGATTACGGGCCTGGCAGCAGCAATGGGAGGCCGTACAGGGACCCATGACACACTCTGGACCTGGCAGCAGCATGGGGAGGCGGTACAGGGGCCCATGACAGATTACGGGCCTGGCAGCAGCATGAGGAGTCGGTACGGGGGCCCATGACACACTCTGGACCTGGCAGCAGCATGAGGAGGCGGTACAGGGGCGCATGACAGATTACGAGCCTGGCAGCAGCAACTTGGACAGGAGGACGTTCAGCTTCTGCACCGTCGGGTGCGTGCTCGCAAACTGTTGTCTCTTGGAAACGGATTCCAAGAAAGACTGCTGACGGAATCCGTGAAGAGGAGTAGCAGGAGAAGGAGCATCTGAACGAGCGGAATATGCCAACAAGCGACAACAGTGGCCCATGACAGATTACGGGCCTGGCAGCAGCATGAGGAGTCGGTACGGGGGCCCATGGCAGATTACGGGCCTGGCAGCAGCTATGGGAGGCCCGTAATCTGCCAGCACCCTATGACAAAAAATGGAACCCACCAGCAGTGTGAGGAGACCTGAAAGTGGCACATGGCAGAGTGTGGCGATGGAGACAGCAGCAATGGGAGGCCGTACAGGGACCCATGAGAGACTCTGGACCTGGCAGCAGCATGAGGAGGCGGTATAGGGGCCCATGGCAGATTAGGGGCCTGGCAGCAGCTATGGGAGGCCCGTAATCTGCCAGCACCCTATGACAAAAAATGGAACACACCAGCAGTGTGAGGAGACCTGAAAGTGGCACATGGCAGAGTGTGGCGATGGAGGCAGCAGCAATGGGAGGCCGTACAGGGACCCATGAGAGACTCTGGACTTGGCAGCAGCATGAGGAGGCGGTATAGGGGCCCATGGCAGATTAGGGGCCTGGCAGCAGCTATGGGAGGCCCGTAATCTGCCAGCACCCTATGACAAAAAATGGAACACACCAGCAGTGTGAGGAGACCTGAAAGTGGCACATGTTTGGGGCATGATTCATGGCGGATTTAGTCAGTTGTGTCAGGAACTGGTGGTTTGAAATCCAGACTAATCCACGCCTGATTCATTTTCACAAACGTGAGTCTCTCCACACTTTGGGTGGACAGTCGTGTCCTCCGCGGAGTTGCAATACCTCCTGCCGCACTAAACACGCGCTCCGATGCCACGCTACTGGCCGGGCATGACAGCCTTTCAAGGGCAAATTCAGCTAGTTGGGGCCAAAGGTCAAGTTTCGTTGCCCAGTAGTCAAGGGGATTGTCTACCTCGGTTGGCAGGGTGCTGTCCAAGTAGGCCTAAGCCTGTTGTTTGAGCTCCTGCTCCAGGTCCACCTGATGCTGCTGCTGCTGCTGCGGCTGGTTAGTAGTTTCCTCACTGCGCTGGTGAAGAAAGCTACTCATCATCGACTGCAGACTGAGGCAGCCGCTGCTGGTGGAGCTGCCACTGCTCCTACCACCCCACCCCTCCCCTGCTGCCATGGCAGCGGAACACGAGCGCACAGGGCCCACAGTGTCTGAGGATGGACGTTGGCGCAGACAGGCAGAGACCAGCTGACTACATAGGTGTTTTTTATAGTACGTTATTTTGGCCTCCCTCTCAGCAGGTGTGAAAAAGGCCACCATTTTTGAACGGTAGCGAGGGTCCAACAAGGTGGACAGCCAAAAGTCATCCCTCTGTCTGATGGTTATTATTCGGCTGTCGCTACGCAAGCAACCGAGCATGCTATGGGCCATTTGTGCCAAGGAATGCGAGGGACTCCCTGCCTCCATCTCCACAGCATACTGCCACGGTGCGTCTAGGTCCTCTGTCTCCTCTTCCTCCTCCTCTACCAGATGCTCCTGCTCCTCCACTCCTGTCCGCTGAGTGGAAAAACCACCCATTTCACTCAATAATTCCTGAGCACCAATGTCCTCCTCTACCTCCTCCTCTTCTTCCAGTCCTGCCCCCACAGGGGCCATGTGGCGTTGAGATCTGTGCGCCACGTCTACCGCACCCTGACCAGCCATTGTTAACAGCATTTGTTCCAGGACGTGCAACAGAGGAATGACGTCGTTCATCCCATAGTCCTGCCGACTCACGAATAGCGTGGCCTCCTCAAAGGGCCTGAGCAAGCGCAGGTGTCACGCATGAGCTGCCAATGGCTGACATCTAAGTTACACAGGGAGTACCTTTATCTGCTTTTAACATCAGGAAATCTGTGATGGCCTTTTGCTGTTCGTAAAGGCGGTCTAACATATGTAGGGTTGAATTCCACCTTGTTGCAACGTCACAGCATGAGGAGTCGGTATAGGGGCCCATGGCAGATTAGGGGCCTGGCAGCAGTTATGGGAGGCCCATAATCTGCCAGCACCCTATGACAAAAAATGGAACACACCAGCAGTGTGAGGAGACCTGAAAGTGGCACATGGCAGAGTGTGGCGATGGAGACAGCAGCAATGGGAGGCCGTACAGGGACCCATGAGAGACTCTGGACCTGGCAGCAGCATGAGGAGGCGGTATATAGGGGCCTACGGCAGATTAGGGGCCTGGCAGCAGCTATAGGAGGCCCGTAATCTGCCAGCACCCTATGTCAAAAAATTCAACACACCAGCAGTGTGTGAGGAGACCTGAAAGTGGCACATGGCAGAGTGTGGCGATGGAGACAGCAGCAATGGGAGGCCGTACAGGGACCCATGACAGACTCTGGACTTGGCAGCAGCATGAGGAGGCGGTATATAGGGGCTTATGGCAGATTAGGGGCCTGGCAGCAGCTATAGGAGGCCCGTAATCTGCCAGCACCCTATGTCAAAAAATTCAACACACCAGCAGTGTGAGGAGACCTGAAAGTGGCACATGGCAGAGTGTGGCGATGGAGACAGCAGCAATGGGAGGCCGTACAGGGACCCATGACAGACTCTGAACTTGGCAGCAGCATGAGGAGGCGGTATATAGGGGCCCATGGCAGATTAGGGGCCTGGCAGCAGCTATAGGAGGCCCGTAATCTGCCAGCACCCTATGTCAAAAAATTCAACACACCAGCAGTGTGAGGAGACCTGAAAGTGGCACATGGCAGAGTGTGGCGATGGAGACAGCAGCAATGGGAGGCCGTACAGGGACCCATGACAGACTCTGGACTTGGCAGCAGCATGAGGAGGCGGTATATAGGGGCCCATGGCAGATTAGGGGCCTGGCAGCAGCTATGGGAGGCCCGTAATCTGCCAGCACCCTATGTCAAAAAATTCTACACACCAGCAGTGTGTGAGGAGACCTGAAAGTGGCACATGGCAGAGTGTGGCGATGGAGACAGCAGCAATGGGAGGCCGTACAGGGACCCATGACAGACTCTGGACTTGGCAGCAGCATGAGGAGGCGGTATATAGGGGCCCATGGCAGATTAGGGGCCTGGCAGCAGCTATGGGAGGCCCGTAATCTGCCAGCACCCTATGTCAAAAAATTCAACACACCAGCAGTGTGTGAGGAGACCTGAAAGTGGCACATGGCAGAGTGTGGCGATGGAGAAAGCAGCAATGGGAGGCCGTACAGGGACCCATGAGAGACTCTGGACCTGGCAGCAGCATGAGGAGGCGGTATATAGGGGCCTATGGCAGATTAGGGGCCTGGCAGCAGCTATGTGAGGCCCGTAATCTGCCTGCACCCTATGTCAAAAAATTAAACACACCAGCAGTGTGAAGAGACCTGAAAGTGGCACATGGCAGAGTGTGGCGATGGAGACAGCAGCAATGGGAGGCCGTACAGGGACCATGACAGACTCTGGACTTGGCAGCAGCATGAGGAGGCGGTATATAGGGGCCCATGGCAGATTAGGGGCCTGGCAGCAGCTATGTGAGGCCCGTAATCTGCCTGCACCCTATGTCAAAAAATTTAACACACCAGCAGTGTGAAGAGACCTGAAAGTGGCACATGGCAGCAGAGTGTGGCGATGGAGACAGCAGCAATGGGAGGCCGTACAGGGACCCATGAGAGACTCTAGACTTGGCAGCAGCATGAGGAGGCGGTATATAGGGGCCCATGGCAGATTAGGGGCCTGGCAGCAGCTATGTGAGGCCCGTAATCTGCCTGCACCCTATGTCCAAAAATTAAACACACCAGCAGTGTGAAGAGACCTGAAAGTGGCACATGGCAGCAGAGTGTGGCGATGGAGACAGCAGCAATGGGAGGCCGTACAGGGACCCATGAGAGACTCTAGACTTGGCAGCAGCATGAGGAGGCGGTATATAGGGGCCCATGGCAGATTAGGGGCCTGGCAGCAGCTATGTGAGGCCCGTAATCTGCCTGCACCCTATGTCAAAAAATTAAACACACCAGCAGTGTGAAGAGACCTGAAAGTGGCACATGGCAGCAGAGTGTGGCGATGGAGACAGCAGCAATGGGAGGCCGTACAGGGACCATGACAGACTCTGGACTTGGCAGCAGCATGAGGAGGCGGTATATAGGGGCCCATGGCAGATTAGGGGCCTGGCAGCAGCTATGTGAGGCCCGTAATCTGCCTGCACCCTATGTCAAAAAATTAAACACACCAGCAGTGTGAAGAGACCTGAAAGTGGCACATGGCAGCAGAGTGTGGCGATGGAGACAGCAGCAATGGGAGGCCGTACAGGGACCCATGAGAGACTCTAGACTTGGCAGCAGCATGAGGAGGCGGTATATAGGGGCCCATGGCAGATTAGGGGCCTGGCAGCAGCTATGTGAGGCCCGTAATCTGCCTGCACCCTATGTCAAAAAATTAAACACACCAGCAGTGTGAAGAGACCTGAAAGTGGCACATGGCAGCAGAGTGTGGCGATGGAGACAGCAGCAATGGGAGGCCGTACAGGGACCATGACAGACTCTGGACTTGGCAGCAGCATGAGGAGGCGGTATATAGGGGCCCATGGCAGATTAGGGGCCTGGCAGCAGCTATGTGAGGCCCGTAATCTGCCTGCACCCTATGTCAAAAAATTAAACACACCAGCAGTGTGAAGAGACCTGAAAGTGGCACATGGCAGAGTGTGGCGATGGAGACAGCAGCAATGGGAGGCCGTACAGGGACCATGACAGACTCTGGACTTGGCAGCAGCATGAGGAGGCGGTATATAGGGGCCCATGGCAGATTAGGGGCCTGGCAGCAGCTATGTGAGGCCCGTAATCTGCCTGCACCCTATGTCCAAAAATTTAACACACCAGCAGTGTGAAGAGACCTGAAAGTGGCACATGGCAGCAGAGTGTGGCGATGGAGACAGCAGCAATGGGAGGCCGTACAGGGACCCATGAGAGACTCTAGACTTGGCAGCAGCATGAGGAGGCGGTATATAGGGGCCCATGGCAGATTAGGGGCCTGGCAGCAGCTATGTGAGGCCCGTAATCTGCCTGCACCCTATGTCAAAAAATTAAACACACCAGCAGTGTGAAGAGACCTGAAAGTGGCACATGGCAGAGTGTGGCGATGGAGACAGCAGCAATGGGAGGCCGTACAGGGACCATGACAGACTCTGGACTTGGCAGCAGCATGAGGAGGCGGTATATAGGGGCCCATGGCAGATTAGGGGCCTGGCAGCAGCTATGTGAGGCCCGTAATCTGCCTGCACCCTATGTCAAAAAATTAAACACACCAGCAGTGTGAAGAGACCTGAAAGTGGCACATGGCAGAGTGTGGCGATGGAGACAGCAGCAATGGGAGGCCGTACAGGGACCATGACAGACTCTGGACTTGGCAGCAGCATGAGGAGGCGGTATATAGGGGCCCATGGCAGATTAGGGGCCTGGCAGCAGCTATGTGAGGCCCGTAATCTGCCTGCACCCTATGTCAAAAAATTTAACACACCAGCAGTGTGAAGAGACCTGAAAGTGGCACATGGCAGCAGAGTGTGGCGATGGAGAAAGCAGCAATGGGAGGCCGTACAGGGACCCATGAGAGACTCTGGACCTGGCAGCAGCATGAGGAGGCGGTATATAGGGGCCTATGGCAGATTAGGGGCCTGGCAGCAGCTATGTGAGGCCCGTAATCTGCCTGCACCCTATGTCAAAAAATTAAACACACCAGCAGTGTGAAGAGACCTGAAAGTGGCACATGGCAGAGTGTGGCGATGGAGACAGCAGCAATGGGAGGCCGTACAGGGACCATGACAGACTCTGGACTTGGCAGCAGCATGAGGAGGCGGTATATAGGGGCCCATGGCAGATTAGGGGCCTGGCAGCAGCTATGTGAGGCCCGTAATCTGCCTGCACCCTATGTCCAAAAATTTAACACACCAGCAGTGTGAAGAGACCTGAAAGTGGCACATGGCAGCAGAGTGTGGCGATGGAGACAGCAGCAATGGGAGGCCGTACAGGGACCCATGAGAGACTCTAGACTTGGCAGCAGCATGAGGAGGCGGTATATAGGGGCCCATGGCAGATTAGGGGCCTGGCAGCAGCTATGTGAGGCCCGTAATCTGCCTGCACCCTATGTCAAAAAATTAAACACACCAGCAGTGTGAAGAGACCTGAAAGTGGCACATGGCAGAGTGTGGCGATGGAGACAGCAGCAATGGGAGGCCGTACAGGGACCATGACAGACTCTGGACTTGGCAGCAGCATGAGGAGGCGGTATATAGGGGCCCATGGCAGATTAGGGGCCTGGCAGCAGCTATGTGAGGCCCGTAATCTGCCTGCACCCTATGTCAAAAAATTAAACACACCAGCAGTGTGAAGAGACCTGAAAGTGGCACATGGCAGAGTGTGGCGATGGAGACAGCAGCAATGGGAGGCCGTACAGGGACCCATGAGAGACTCTAGACTTGGCAGCAGCATGAGGAGGCGGTATATAGGGGCCCATGGCAGATTAGGGGCCTGGCAGCAGCTATGTGAGGCCCGTAATCTGCCTGCACCCTATGTCAAAAAATTAAACACACCAGCAGTGTGAAGAGACCTGAAAGTGGCACATGGCAGCAGAGTGTGGCGATGGAGACAGCAGCAATGGGAGGCCGTACAGGGACCATGACAGACTCTGGACTTGGCAGCAGCATGAGGAGGCGGTATATAGGGGCCCATGGCAGATTAGGGGCCTGGCAGCAGCTATGTGAGGCCCGTAATCTGCCTGCACCCTATGTCAAAAAATTAAACACACCAGCAGTGTGAAGAGACCTGAAAGTGGCACATGGCAGCAGAGTGTGGCGATGGAGACAGCAGCAATGGGAGGCCGTACAGGGACCCATGAGAGACTCTAGACTTGGCAGCAGCATGAGGAGGCGGTATATAGGGGCCCATGGCAGATTAGGGGCCTGGCAGCAGCTATGTGAGGCCCGTAATCTGCCTGCACCCTATGTCAAAAAATTAAACACACCAGCAGTGTGAAGAGACCTGAAAGTGGCACATGGCAGCAGAGTGTGGCGATGGAGACAGCAGCAATGGGAGGCCGTACAGGGACCATGACAGACTCTGGACTTGGCAGCAGCATGAGGAGGCGGTATATAGGGGCCCATGGCAGATTAGGGGCCTGGCAGCAGCTATGTGAGGCCCGTAATCTGCCTGCACCCTATGTCCAAAAATTTAACACACCAGCAGTGTGAAGAGACCTGAAAGTGGCACATGGCAGCAGAGTGTGGCGATGGAGACAGCAGCAATGGGAGGCCGTACAGGGACCCATGAGAGACTCTAGACTTGGCAGCAGCATGAGGAGGCGGTATATAGGGGCCCATGGCAGATTAGGGGCCTGGCAGCAGCTATGTGAGGCCCGTAATCTGCCTGCACCCTATGTCAAAAAATTTAACACACCAGCAGTGTGAAGAGACCTGAAAGTGGCACATGGCAGCAGAGTGTGGCGATGGAGACAGCAGCAATGGGAGGCCGTACAGGGACCATGACAGACTCTGGACTTGGCAGCAGCATGAGGAGGCGGTATATAGGGGCCCATGGCAGATTAGGGGCCTGGCAGCAGCTATGGGAGGCCCGTAATCTGCCAGCACCCTATGTCAAAAAATTTAACACACCAGCAGTGTGAAGAGACCTGAAAGTGGCACATGGCATGAGAGACTCTGGACCTGGCAGCAGCAGGAGGAGGCGGTATAGGGGCCCATGGCTGATTAGGGGCCTGGCAGCAGCTATGTGAGGCCCGTTATCTTGCAGCACCCTATGTCAAAAAATTTAACACACCAGCAGTGTGAAGAGACCTGAAAGTGGCACATGGCAGCAGAGTGTGGCGATGGAGACAGCAGCAATGGGAGGCCGTACAGGGACCCATGAGAGACTCTGGACCTGGCAGCAGCAGGAGGAGGTGGTATATAGGGGCCCATGGCAGATTAGGGGCCTGGCAGCAGCTATGTGAGGCCCGTAATCTGCCTGCACCCTATGTCAAAAAATTTAACACACCAGCAGTGTGAAGAGACCTGAAAGTGGCACATGGCAGCAGAGTGTGGCGATGGAGACAGCAGCAATGGGAGGCCGTACAGGGACCCATGAGAGACTCTGGACCTGGCAGCAGCAGGAGGAGGTGGTATATAGGGGCCTATGGCAGATTAGGGGCCTGGCAGCAGCTATAGGAGGCCCGTAATCTGCCAGCACCCTATGTCAAAAAATTCAACACACCAGCAGTGTGAGGAGACCTGAAAGTGGCACATGTTTGAGGCATGATTCATGGCGGATTTAGTCAGTTGTGTCAGGAACTGGTGGTTTGAAATCCAGACTAATCCACGCCTGATTCATTTTCACAAACGTGAGTCTCTCCACACTTTGGGTGGACAGTCGTGTCCTCCGCGGAGTTACAATACCTCCTGCCGCACTAAACACGCGCTCCGATGCCACGCTACTGGCCGGGCATGACAGCCTTTCAAGGGCAAATTCAGCTAGTTGGGGCCAAAGGTCAAGTTTCGTTGCCCAGTAGTCAAGGGGATTGTCTACCTCGGTTGGCAGGGTGCTGTCCAAGTAGGCCCAAGCCTGTTGTTTGAGCTCCTGCTCCAGGTCCACCTGATGCTGCTGCTGCTGCTGCGGCTGGTTAGTAGTTTCCTCACTGCGCTGGTGAAGAAAGCTACTCATCATCGACTGCAGACTGAGGCAGCCGCTGCTGGTGGAGCTGCCACTGCTCCTACCACCCCACCCCTCCCCTGCTGCCATGCCAGCGGAACGCGAGCGCACAGGGCCCACAGTGTCTGAGGATGGACGATGGCGCACAAAGGCAGAGACCAACTGACTACATAGGTGGTTTTTATAGTACGTAATTTTGGCCTCCCTCTCAGCAGGTGTGAAAAAGGCCACCATTTTGGACCGGTAGCGAGGGTCCAACAAGGTGGACAGCCAAAAGTCATCCCTCTGTCTGATGGTTATTATTCGGCTGTCGCTACGCAAGCAACCGAGCATGCTATGGGCCATTTGTGCCAAGGAATGCGAGGGACTCCCTGCCTCCATCTCCACAGCATACTGCCACGGTGCGTCTGGGTCCTCTGTCTCCTCCTCCTCCTCCTCTACCAGATGCTCCTGCTCCTCCACTCCTGTCCGCTGAGTGGAAAAACCACCCATTTCACTCAATAATTCCTGAGCACAAATGTCCTCCTCTACCTCCTCCTCTTCTTCCTGTCCTGCCCCCACAGGGGTCATGTGGCGTTGAGATCTGTGCGCCACGTCTACCGCACCCTGACCAGCCATTGTTAACAGCATTTGTTCCAGGACGTGCAACAGAGGAATGACGTCGTTCATCCCATAGTCCTGCCGACTCACGAATAGCGTGGCCTCCTCAAAGGGCCTGAGCAAGCGGCAGGTGTCACGCATGAGCTGCCAATGGCTGACATCTAAGTTACACAGGGGAGTACCTTTATCCGCTTGTAACATCAGGAAATCGGTGATGGCCTTTCGCTGCTCGTAAAGGCGGTCTAACATGTGTAGGGTTGAATTCCACCTTGTTGCAACGTCGCAGATCAGGCGATGCTGTGGAATTCCGTTCTGCCGCTGCAGCTCAATGAGGGTGTTCTTTGCGGTGTAGGAATGGCTGAAATGCATGCACAGTTTACGTGACATTTTAAGGATGTCTTGCAGTGGGATGGTGGATTTTAGGAACCGCTTGACAACCAGATTGAACACGTGAGCCATGCATGGCGCATGGCACAACCTTCCTTGACGCAGAGCAGACACCATGTTCTTTCCGTTGTCAGTCAACATGGTTCCGATTTTTAGTTTGCGCGGAGACAGCCATCTGTCGATTTCTCTGTTCATTACACTCAGCAGTTCCTCCCCTGTGTGACTACGTTCGCCAAGGCATACCAGGTGCAGCACAGCGTGACACCGTTGCGCCCTGCACATGTGATATGCCGGTCGGGTAATGGGACTTGGCACGGGGGTGGCGGCTGAGGACACGGCGGAAAAAGAGGTGGTAGAGGCGGACATGCTTGCTGGACCAAGGACGTGCAAACGTGGAGGCAAAAGCGTCGTGACCTGTCCAAGTTGCTGGTGCGGCTGTGCCGGCACCACGTTCACCCAGTGGGCCGTAAATGACATGTACTGTCCCTGACCGTAGTTACAGCTCCACACGTCGGCGCTGCCGTGCACTTTGGCAGAGACCGACATGCTCAAAGACTGGCCCACCATCTCTTCTACATGTGAATGCAGGGCTGGCACTGCCTTTTGGGCAAAGAAATGACGGCTTGGCACTCTCCACCGCGGCGCGGCACAAGCCATCATTTCTCGGAAAGGTGCTGAGTCCACCAGTTGGAAAGGGAGGGACTGCAGCACCAGCAACTTGGACAGGAGGACGTTCAGCTTTTGCACCGTCGGGTGCGTGCTCGCAAACTGTTGTCTCTTGGATACGGATTCCAAGAAAGACTGTTGACGGAATCCGAGAAGAGGAGTAGCAGGAGAAGGAGCATCTGAACGAGCGGAAGATGCCAATGAGCGACAACTCCCCTCAGCAGAGGTGTTGGAGCCTTGACTGGCTGATAGAGGGCGATTGACGACGTCGGGTGACGGAGCAAGTAACGGAGCGGGTGATGGAGCGGGGGCTGGGGCAGGCAGAACCGCCGTATGTTTATCACGGTTTTCCCAGGCCACCGAATGGTGACGCTGCATATGCTGACGCAACGCTGTAGTCCCAACATGGGCCCCCTGGCCACGCTTGCATTTCTGGCCACATAGTCGACATACGGCTACGTTTACTTCCTCGGGCGGCTTGAGGAAAAATTGCCACACCACCGAGTAGGAAACTTTGCCCCCGCTACTCTTCACTGGCTGACTGCTACTTCCTCCGTGCGCACCGGCACCACTACTGGCCGTGGTGGTAGGCTGCAGTGGAGCTGGTGCTCTACTCCGTGGACGTTTGGCTCCACTGACACTGATGCGACCCTGCTGCTGTCTCCTGGGCAACCCACCGACTGTTTTGCTCGCTGCCAAGCTGCCACCCTCTTCTCCTGATGATGCGGAAGAAATTGCCTGATGACGACGAGGCTGCCAAGTGCGATCAACCTCCTCATCATCAAGTAGGGTCTCCGCCTCACTACTAGCCCCCTCGGCTGCGTCTGGGTCAGGAGACAGACCTGTCTCTAGACCGGCTACCGAGCCACTCTCCTCGCCAGTACTTGTTCGCTTGGCTGCTGAAAAGGCCGATGTCTCCCCCCGTTCCTGACCGCCCTCTGTTAGCTCTTCCTCACTGTACAGTGGGGCTGAGCCCACAGCATGCGATACTTCGCTTGGTGAGGGAACAGCAAAGGACAGGGGCAGGTAGAGGACACGTGATTTCAGTGGGCTTGGTCCCGGGCCATGCCAACTAACGGTTGTGTCTGACGTACCCACCGACCGTTGGCTGTAGGTGTCAGAGGTGACCTGGGAAGAGGAAGACGACCGAGCCAACCAATCAATGACGGCAGGGTTGTCGGTGGAGACACGACCGCTGGATGACACCGGGAGCACTGGCCTCTGGCTGCGAATACTGCTGCCTCGACCCCTTCCTCTGCTGCCACGTCTGCTCGCTCCTAAAACATTGCCTCCTCTGCCACTCCTCTGCATGTTGTCTGACATACTATTTAATTCAACGATTAGGTGTCCCTGAGTAACAATTCTCTGGCACTCAGTAACAATTCTGTCTGTCCCTGAGTAACAATTCTCTGGCACTCAGTAACAATTCTGTCTGTCCCTGAGTAACAATTCTCTGGCACTCAGTAACAATTCTGTCTGTCCCTGAGTATGAATTCTGTGGCCCTGAGTAACAATTCTGTGTCTGCGCGAGTAACAATTCTGTGTCTGTGCAAGTAACAATTTTGTGTCTGTGCGAGTAACAATTCTCTGGCACTCAGTAACAATTCTGTCTGTCCCTGAGTATGAATTCTGTGGCCCTGAGTAACAATTCTGTGTCTGTGCGAGTAACAATTCTGTGTCTGTGCGAGTAACAATTCTGTGTCTGTGCAAGTAACAATTTTGTGTCTGTGCGAGTAACAATTCTCTGGCACTCAGTAACAATTCTGTCTGTCCCTGAGTAACAATTCTCTGGCACTCAGTAACAATTCTGTCTGTCCCTGAGTAACAATTCTCTGGCACTCAGTAACAATTCTGTCTGTCCCTGAGTAACAATTCTCTGGCACTCAGTAACAATTCTGTCTGTCCCTGAGTAACAATTCTCTGGCACTCAGTAACAATTCTGTCTGTCCCTGAGTATGAATTCTGTGGCCCTGAGTAACAATTCTGTGTCTGTGCGAGTAACAATTCTGTGTCTGTGCAAGTAACAATTTTGTGTCTGTGCGAGTAACAATTCTCTGGCACTCAGTAACAATTCTGTCTGTCCCTGAGTAACAATTCTCTGGCACTCAGTAACAATTCTGTCTGTCCCTGAGTAACAATTCTCTGGCACTCAGTAACAATTCTGTCTGTCCCTGAGTATGAATTCTGTGGCCCTGAGTAACAATTCTGTCTCTGTGCGAGTAACAATTCTGTGTCTGTGCAAGTAACAATTTTGTGTCTGTGAGAGTAACAATTCTCTGGCACTCAGTAACAATTCTGTCTGTCCCTGAGTAAGAATTCTCTGGCACTCAGTAACAATTCTGTCTGTCCCTGAGTAACAATTCTCTGGCACTCAGTAACAATTCTGTCTGTCCCTGAGTAACAATTCTGTCTGTCCCTGAGTATGAATTCTGTGGCCCTGAGTAAGAATTCTCTGGCACTCAGTAACAATTCTGTCTGTCCCTGAGTATGAATTCTGTGGCCCTGAGTAACAATTGTGTGTCTGTGCAAGTAACAATTCTGTGTCTGTGCAAGTAACAATTTTGTGTCTGTGAGAGTAACAATTCTCTGGCACTCAGTAACAATTCTGTCTGTCCCTGAGTAACAATTCTCTGGCACTCAGTAACAATTCTGTCTGTCCCTGAGTATGAATTCTGTGGCCCTGAGTAACAATTCTGTCTCTGTGCGAGTAACAATTCTGTGTCTGTGCAAGTAACAATTTTGTGTCTGTGAGAGTAACAATTCTCTGGCACTCAGTAACAATTCTGTCTGTCCCTGAGTAAGAATTCTCTGGCACTCAGTAACAATTCTGTCTGTCCCTGAGTAACAATTCTCTGGCACTCAGTAACAATTCTGTCTGTCCCTGAGTATGAATTCTGTGGCCCTGAGTAACAATTCTGTGTCTGTGCGAGTAACAATTCTGTGTCTGTGCAAGTAACAATTTTGTGTCTGTGCGAGTAACAATTCTCTGGCACTCAGTAACAATTCTGTCTGTCCCTGAGTAACAATTCTCTGGCACTCAGTAACAATTCTGTCTGTCCCTGAGTATGAATTCTGTGGCCCTGAGTAACAATTCTGTGTCTGTGCGAGTAACAATTCTGTGTCTGTGCAAGTAACAATTTTGTGTCTGTGCGAGTAACAATTCTCTGGCACTCAGTAACAATTCTGTCTGTCCCTGAGTAACAATTCTCTGGCACTCAGTAACAATTCTGTCTGTCCCTGAGTAACAATTCTCTGGCACTCAGTAACAATTCTGTCTGTCCCTGAGTAACAATTCTCTGGCACTCAGTAACAATTCTGTCTGTCCCTGAGTAACAATTCTCTGGCGCTCAGTAACAATTCTGTCTGTCCCTGAGTATGAATTCTGTGGCCCTGAGTAACAATTCTGTGTCTGTGCGAGTAACAATTCTGTGTCTGTGCAAGTAACAATTTTGTGTCTGTGCGAGTAACAATTCTCTGGCACTCAGTAACAATTCTGTCTGTCCCTGAGTAACAATTCTCTGGCACTCAGTAACAATTCTGTCTGTCCCTGAGTAACAATTCTCTGGCACTCAGTAACAATTCTGTCTGTCCCTGAGTATGAATTCTGTGGCCCTGAGTAACAATTCTGTGTCTGCGCGAGTAACAATTCTGTGTCTGTGCAAGTAACAATTTTGTGTCTGTGCGAGTAACAATTCTCTGGCACTCAGTAACAATTCTGTCTGTCCCTGAGTAACAATTCTCTGGCACTCAGTAACAATTCTGTCTGTCCCTGAGTAACAATTCTCTGGCACTCAGTAACAATTCTGTCTGTCCCTGAGTAACAATTCTCTGGCACTCAGTAACAATTCTGTCTGTCCCTGAGTAACAATTCTCTGGCACTCAGTAACAATTCTGTCTGTCCCTGAGTAACAATTCTCTGGCACTCAGTAACAATTCTGTCTGTCCCTGAGTAACAATTCTCTGGCACTCAGTAACAATTCTGTCTGTCCCTGAGTAACAATTCTGTCTGTCCCTGAGAATGAATTCTGTGGCCCTGAGTAAGAATTCTCTGGCACTCAGTAACAATTCTGTCTGTCCCTGAGTAACAATTCTCTGGCACTCAGTAACAATTCTGTCTGTCCCTGAGTAAAAATTCTGTGGCCCTAATAACGTTTCTGTGGCCCTAAGTAACAATTCTCTGGCACTGAGTAACAATTCTGTCTGTCCCTGAGTATGAATTCTGTGGCCCTAACTAGCGTTTCTTTGTCCCTAAATAACGATTCTGTGGCCCTCATTAACAAGTCTGTGTCCCTGAGTAATGGTTCTCTGTCCCTAAGTAACTTCTCTCTGTCCCCAATTCTCGTTTCTGTGGCCCTAACTCTGTCCCTGTCCCTAGTACAGAGCGGTCTGCCTCTGTTCAATGACTGCAGGCAAATGAAGATTTCCAAAATGGCCGCTATATATACCTCGACCATTACACAGTGCTGGCTGGCTGGCTGCTGATTGGCTGATGCGATCACATGTCGTTGAGGAATGCATTATGGGGCAGCGCGCCTTGTCTGCGCGCCTTCCCCGACATCCCCGCTCCGTCGCCGCACATGTCAGCCGCCATTTTCGGAAAAATTTCGATTCGCGCGTCCGAATTAGGCTGTTTTTCGGATTCGGCACGAATCGAAATTTTTCCGATATTCGACTCGAATTCCACTTCGGATACTTCGATTCGCTCATCTCTAGCTATAACTTTCACAAAAAGCAATCAATATACACTTATTGGGATTTTTTTAACCAAAAACATGTAGCAGAATACAAATTTTATGACAAAATTTTAGTTTTTTTAGATATTTTTTATGACCAAAATGAGAAAATATTGTTTTTTTCAAAAAAAAATTTTTTTTTCAAAACTTTTTCTGGTTATAGCGCCAAAAATAAAAAGTGCACAGGTGATCAAATACCACCAAAAGAATGCTCTATTTGTGTTAAAAAAAGGACATAAATTTCATTTATGTACCGTATTGCATGACCGCGCAATTGTCCGTTAAACTAGCGCAGCGCTGTATAGCAAAAAAATTTCGTAAATTGCAGTATCTATACCAGAGTTTGTAGACGCTATAACTTTCACATAAAGCAATCAATATACACTTATTGGGATTTTTTTTACCAAAAACGTAGCAAAATACATTTTGGCCTAAATTTATAACTACCTTTGAGTTTACTATATATTTTTTATAGCTGAAAGTAAAAAATATCGTTTTTCTTCAAAATATTTGGTCTTTTTTTGTTTATAGCGTGAAAAATAAAAAGCGCACAGGTGATCAAATACCACCGAAAGAAAGCTCTATTTGTGTGAAAAAAAGGACGTAAATTAGTTTAGGTGCAGCATTGCATGACCGCGCAATTATCAGTTGAATTAGTGCAGCGCCGAGTAGCAAAAAGAGGCCTGGTCATTAAGGGGGGTAAATCCTCAGGAGCTCAAGTGGTTAATGTGAACGCTGGTATAGTGCTGACCTGATCAAAGATATTGATCCGTTCAGACGCTACACTAGCAATGGAGGATTATTGTGCATGATCGTGGCAATCAAGGGGTTAAATGTGATGACTGGTGTACTGATGGGCAATCTGACGCTATCTACAGGAGACGTTTCCTCTCTCAGAGGTGAAGGGCTTCTCCCTGTCACCCAAACAAAACAAAAGCAAACCTTTTCTTGTAGGTA